>NC_088105.1:7561921-7864951 GCF_036370855.1 Dromaius novaehollandiae | reverse complement strand
TGGTCTGTTTATTCTCTGTCATTTGAAAGTCATTCAATGTTTGTAACTGTGCAGCCAAAACCTAACTGCTGCTTACTTGAATTTTAGTGAAGTGTGGCGCAGCTCACAAATACCATTAAAATCCTCTTAAAACTCACCTGTGCAATAAAATGGAACTAGACTGTAGTCAGGACCTCTCAAGCCAATAGCTAGTAAAACGCAGAAGAAGCTTTTTCTCAAGCTGGTAAATTGAGGTAAAAATAGTTGTGCAGCTAGTAAAACTGTAAATACTAGGAGTAGTCTTAAAGGACAGATGTGGCCAAAAGTTCATAATGAGTTAAGGATGTTTCAAATCAGTACTTGTAAATACTTAGCTGTAAACGGCTAAATCAAATGCAAGCTCTTTTGTTTTTGTTCTATTTCATTACCAGAGTTAATTGTCCTATGTATATATAACATGTCTTTTTCTGTAATGTTTTTATAGATTCAAAATAGAGAAAGGTATGCAAGAGAAGAAAAAAGACCAAAGTCCCAATATTTCTTGTGGTGTTGATAGAAGGTTCCAAGGAAAATCTCCAAACAGAAGCAAAACCACAGACAGTTCTTCAATCCAAACTGAGAAGCGAAAGAGAATAGTTATACAATTTAAGCCTAAAGAGATTAAACATGGAAAAAGTACAAGCACCACTGATGTGGTAACTACTAGTAGGGAAAGTCATAGCAAAGGTCATCATTTTGATGGAACAGAAGGAAAAAGGCTCTGCCATAGCTTTGCAGTCCAGAAGGACAAGGTGATGAAGAAAAAGAGAGAGAAAGCTGAATTCTGCAAACTAAAAGTAAAAGCTGAACAAACCATGTCAGAGAAGTTGAAGTCCGCTCCGTGCAATTCACATGTACCACGTAGAGTGTCAAATGGATCCAAAAAACGGAGTGAAGATGTCAGAACTCAGAAAAAGACATCTATCACCTCTACAGAGACTGTAAATGATGATATATCTTTCACTAAAAAATCACGTATGTTATCTAGGACTTGTGATGAAGAGGATGAAGAAGGATATACGGAGTTTTCTAAGAAAAATCAACATTCTACCAAACATAGGCCATCTTACTATTCAGCTGAAACACCTAAACGATGGGACTGTCATGAACAGAAAAAACAGGACATTGATTCCGATAACGCTGTTAGTAATGCAGGGACTGAAGGAGGGTGCTTCGAAGTTGCAGCTTTACGTTTTAAGCGGGTAATGAGAACCTGATTATTTTAGTATTGTGCAGATGTATGTTTCAGGCTAGTTCCTTTATGGCAGTCTGTTTTTATATAAATAGCCTGTTTGTATCTTCTTACAGAGTTCAAATGGATGGATTTTTCTGATCCTAACCTAAACCACATTAAAATGCTTCTCTGAACGGTCACACAAATGAGAAAAATAATGGTCTTGCATATTGCAGGTCTGCACATATGCTTACATAGCTTTACCTTACTGCTAGAGGTGTAGAATATTTCAGTTTAGGTATAAGTCAACAGACTTTTTTTGGTGCTGTCACGGCCATCATATCATTTTTAAGTACATAAACTGACCAACAAAAACTCCACTTTCAGCAAAACAGGTGCTCTTTTGCCAGCATAGTGATGCCAGCAGAACTTGTCATTGTAGATCTAGGACTGAATTAATACATTTCCTGCATAAGCTCATGGTTAGCTGTGATCAGTTTGTGTGTGAGTTCTAATTTGATTTTGTCTCTGCACCTGTATTTACATACACATTTTAATTTGGGCGTTGTTGGTTCTTTGCTTTTTTTTATTTGTTCATTTGTTTTCAATTTACCTAGCATTAGTTTTTAGATTTCTGTTCCTGTTATGGAAGCATGGTTGTTCTGCGCATACACAAAGAAAGGACTTACTTAATTATTAAAATTTTAATACACACTGTAAAGGATCTTTTTAAAAGCCTTTTGGATACTTTAGTAATAGTTTTAAATGATTGTTGGATAAGGATGCTATTTTTAACAGTCAATTTTCACAAGCCCCCAAGAGACTGGAAAAATAATCTGACTGTGCAGACTACTATCTATTTATTTTAAAAGCAACTCAACCTACAAAGCTGTTTTTAATGATACTGTAGAGATAAAACTACTAGTTGAATATCAAAAATATTTACCTATTCATTTTGTTTACAAATATCCAGTTTTCTAACAAGCAATCTAGGAGATTCTTAGTGTCTTATTTCTGTTACTATTACTGTTTTTAGACTTTTGAGGTCCCATGCACATCTGACTCCTACCAAGGCAGTGAGAACATAAAGTCTACCCAAAAGGTTGGTGATATACTTGTTTTATACTAAACAGCTATAATCTCAGACTCTTGACTTGAGGATCACTTGTTCCTCAGTCCTTGATATTTTGTATTGTTGGTATGGTATTTTAATTCTTTCTACAGAACTTTGAAGTCTTTCCATCCCATCAAGGCAGTCAGAGCCCAGAATCAGACCAAGAGGTTAGTAATGCTCTAACTTAACCCTTTTCAGTTATAGTAAAAATTTATAGCACTGAGTTCCTGTAGTTAGACAATTCCATGTCCTTTCCTAGTATTCTGTATTGTTGGTTTATGATCTATACTTCTAAGTGTGTGGAGCATTTTTCAAATACTAAACGAACTTGGTAAAGTACTGCTAATCAGGAGCTTTCTGAAATAGAAAGTTTGCCTTTCTCTTATTTTCTGCAAAGGAGGTGTCCTTCATAGTTGCTTGTATACTCTGCGTATTTCATATTCCAACTTCTAATTTTTCCGTAGAGGAAGGGAGCTGTGTTTTTTAAGGAACACTTGGCGGGATACTTCCAGTCTACGTAGAAAAAATGGAACAAAGCTGTGGGGTATTAGGCAGAAATGTCACAAACCTTCTTTCTAGGCCATATTTTGGACCTTCACTTTTTTAGACATTTTATAGGGGAGATTATGTAGCAGATTATCATGGCTTTAAGCTTGCTGTGCTAACCTGAGGTTTTTCATACCTGAGATCTAAAATGAAAATTTTTCCCAGTTTTGTTTAGTCAGTTTTAACACAACAGCACTAATGCAAAAGAATCTTTTTTGGATGTGCTTCTAAAGAGATTGCTTGTATAGAATTATTTTTGTACATACTTTTTTTTTTTTTTTTTTTAAACACTGTAGATGCAGATAGTAGAAGACTTGCATGTTGCTCGTCTTGAGAAAAGGATGGCCCTGTCTGTCGTACAGACTTGTGGAGAGCTTACAAATATGGAAATAGATCTCCCAGAACAGGATTTAAGTATTTCTGCTGGTATGTCTTGATCTGATACTCTTTGATATCTACTTAAACTAGTCGTTACAATCAGGTAGTGACCTTAACAGGTAGTGCACAATTCATTTTTTTGCAACTGTTTTTTTTTCTTTCTTTATCTCCAGAGGCTTCTACTTCTGGTCTGAACATACTAGTGGTGATTGACACAAATATAATGATTAGTCACCTTGAGTTTGTCAGGTCCCTGAAATCTGAAAATATACCAGGTATGTGAATACATGGTGAGCAGTAGGAAATTTGTAGAAAGAATGGGTGATTGTAAGAACTTTCTGGAAATCAAAAAGCACTTAAAACCTGATAAGCTGTCAGTCACTGCTTTATTTCTGTCTTGGTTAAGGTCATAGAATTCATGAGACGTGTGAGCAGTTTCTCTGGAATTCTGATTGCAGACCTCGGTATTAATGTTTGTTTTTGATATGTTGCTAAGTTTTTAGATAATTGCTCTTAGCAGGATTAGGATTATGTATGTTGGTTGATGGTAGACATATATGGAATCTATTAGAATGCTTGTGATGTTTTGATGTTTTCAGCTAATGAATATACCTACAAAGGCAACCAGGTAAATAACCTTAACAAGAGTCCCAGTAGTTTTCAAGAGTGTGTCAGACTGTATTTTTCTTTCCCAAATTATGCATGGTGTGTATTGTGTAAACTGGGAGCTGCTGTCTCTCTCAGATGCCTTTTTTTAGGATATTGCTGCTCCCAATTTTTGGTCCTGCACTGGATCCTGTACGCGAAAGGTTCAAAAGGTTGCTGACTCCTGCCCTATTTACTGTAAAGCAGATGGATGTTGGTGTATATTTTTTTGAATAGTATTCTTGCCATGTGAGTGGAAGGAAAAAAAAAAAAAAAAAAGTGAAGTGTTTGTCTTGGATGGACCAACAAAACAGAACTGTTAAATTCTAATTTACCGTGTATTTCATTTATAAGAGTTTTGAAGTTCAAATCATACATGGTCACAGAAATTCTAATGAATAAAGCCTTGATCCAATATCAGTGCTTCCTGTTCCTCACACAGGAATATTGGCTGGCAATTAGCACAAACCATTGCTCACTTTAGTTAAGGGTTGGTTTTGCATAGTGACTGTGGTGGTCATTCATGTGTTATCATCCCATTTTTTTCTGCTGCCATCACGTTGCTTTAACATCTTGCAGCATGTGTGACAGAATGTTAATTGCTGTAAATATACTTTATAATATTACTACACAAAGTTGTCAAGGTATTCTGCTGATCAAAATTGTTTGTTCCTTCTATTTGATTAATATTGTCATTTTTACCTGTAACCAGTGGAGTACCAGTTTGAGATTAGATTAGGAACAGGGAACTTTGTCTTTTTTGTAACCGTTCATTTTTCTTAATGCTAGGTACTCTTGAGCACAGAATATGACAACTGTTGGCAAAATAGATAAGTGCTAGCTTACATAAATATGATGTTTGAATTAAATGCTAACTGTGCTAAGTAAATGTTAAATGTTAAGTGTGCTATTTCACTTAGCTCTTTGAATTTCTCCCCCCCCCCCCCCCTTCATACAAGGTGTTGGCAGACTTGCATTGATAATTCCCTGGGTTGTTCTACAAGAACTAGACAACTTGAAGAAGGGGAAAATGTTACAACACGTTCGGGACAAAGCTATCCCTGCAGTCCAGTTCATCTACATGTGTCTTAAAAACCAAGATTCAAAGCTGTGGGGGCAATCCATGCAGCTTGCCTCTCAAAAAATATGTAAGTTACGCACAGTCAATGTGCTTCAGGTACTCTAATCCTTGCAGTTCACTTAGGGTGAGCCTTAGTGCTACATTTTGAGTTTGATACAGTCGTCACTCTGACTTTGCAGTTTGCTTCTTAAAATTGGCTGGTAGCTTCCAGCAGGCTTCAGAGCATATCCAAGGCTTTAGTATGCAAATGCTTTCTTCACATTAGTGCTCTGTTCACTGTTGTTTAATCAATTGTTTCTCAGTTTGAGCTGCATCTGTTGAGTTGGTAAGTAGGGAATTGCTTAGTCTGATTTCATCTAGCTACTTCATCTACAAGCTAAGGATATATTGTGCGTTTTTGCTATTTGACTTTGTGGTCAGAAAGCGTAACATTCCCTGAAATTCATACGTGGCTCACTAGTTTTCCAGCAAAATAATAGCATTTCTGAGTAGAGTAGTAATTAAGAACTCAAAGCTCAGATTTGTGCTTGGATTACACTTCTCTGTCCTTGTTTGAGGAGTGTTACATCTAAAGACAGTACCATGACTGCACTGAAGTATTTCATATGCTGGGTTCCTTCTGAACATGTCAGCACTGTCTTAACTAAACTTGCAGATGGCCTGAGTGACGAGAACAATGATGATCGTGTTTTACAATGTTGTCTGCAGTATCAGAACCTCTTTCCTCAAGCTGTTGTCATACTTTGCACGTGAGTTCCTGTGTGTTTCTAGGTCTGTTATGAGGTATAAGGTAGTCTCCTGCTAAACATGGCATTTTCAAATCTTATCTTAAAATGAAGAGCTGCTTCCAAAATAATCTTTTTGAGAGGTAGGCACCCTCTTAAAACTTAGAGTAGAAGGTTGTAATAAAACATAAAGGTTGTAGACTTGGTCACCTTCCTGTGCATGAGGCCTAAAGTAGAAGTAAGTTTATTCAAGCTTCAATGTAAAAATTTTTAAAGTATAGTTTTCTTGGATTTTATTCCAATTTCTTAATAAAAAAATTATTGGAGTTATGAAATTGAGAAAGTAATTTTATTAATGATTGAGATCCAGTTATATTTGGTTTCTGCCCACCTGTTTTGGGGAGAGAGATAAACATTGATGATTGTTAATCTTAGGAGGAGGGAAGGTGAAGATAGATTTGCCTCTGCTTTTGTTCAGTGAGAGTGAGAGTTGACTTTTGAGAGTTGATTCTTGGTTTGATACAAGGCATGTGAAGCTAGTTTTTAAAGGGCTAGTATTCCCTGGCTGTCAACAGCTTTATTTGGTCTTTGCTAAAAACCATTTCCAGTACTATTTCAGTAGGTGGGTATCACAATCACAGCATGGGTATGGTTGTCCATAATGGTTTTAGATTTCTCTGAAAACAGAGCAGGAGGTTACTTAAGTGTTCTTCATCTGAAAATCCCTTTATCCTTTCCTACATCAACATAAGCAACTGGAATTTGGAGATAGTATTAGAATCCAACTTTGTACCGTGCATTTGTAGTAGTTCTGGAGTAGTACACACCTCAGGGCAGCATCTGTGACAACAATTTGGCCAGTAGGACAGTAAGACTAGGTTTGTAAAACTAGGTTTTATAATGTCAGTCTAATAAGATATTACTTACCAGCACTGCCTCATTGGCACCCTAAGATGATAGCAACTGGGCATCGTTACTGTAGTATTTATAATTGTTTTTTCTTAAAACAAGCCTGGAGCATGTTTTTTAGTATGTTTTTATATTTTTCAGAATAGCTGCTTTGGTTAATTTTCTGGTCTCACTTTTTGAACTGATTCTGATTGCTTGAGAAAGAAAACTTTGCATATAATGAAGCTCACAAAATAAGTTTGCTGAAGACAAATTTTTAGTGTATTACTTAATATGTAACTTAATTATTTAATATGTAGCCATGTCAGTTTTATGTCACAAGTTAATTCTCTTCTAGGGATGATAAAAATTTGTGCAATAAAGCCATTGTGAGTGAGGTAAAGGCATTCTGCAAAGCAGACTTGGTTACTGCTCTACAGAATCTGAACATAAACAGGCACCAGAATTGTGTTGACCTGCAACAGTCAAAATGTGGTAAGTTTGCTTAATAGGCACATCTCAAAAGCCAGCATATATATATATATATATATATAGTAATCAATGTAGGGGAGGGAGAATAGTCTCCATTATTACCTCAGTTTTCATATACTTTGAATCCTTAGGTATGCATTGTGTTTGGAGCATTCTTCTGAAAGTTTGAGATATTTATTAAAATGTGTCTCTTAATATTTGAATTTCCTAGAATTTTACATATTTTTGTTTATAGGAAAACACAGCATGGATTTCCTGTGTTTATATAGCCATTTAAAAGGTGTCCTCAGCATCTTTGGACTGAAAAGAGTTTTTTTCCTGCTTGAGCCAGTTTGGGTCCCACTCTTATTAGTTGCCAAATTTTGTATGCTAAGATCACTCTTTTGTGTTTTATAATGATAGCTTTACTGGCATCCCAAGCAGTAGAACTTGATTTCTGGGTTGTCTGTTCATGTTTCTAAAGATGCAAATACAGCTGTTTGTATTAAATAGGTGTAAGAAGTGATTTCATTATACTTTGTAATAATCCCACTGGTGGTATATAATCAAAGTTATTTAAAGGCAAAGAAAAAATGTGGAGTAAGATCACAAATGAATAATGCTCTGGGGAAATCGTATCTTCTCGGTTAGCAGCTCATAATTAAAAATACTCATAGTACAAGTGGGTATAACTAGAAATACTTGAAACCTAATTAGTTGTAGCCCATTTGCTTTATAACATAATGTAGAAAGGCAGCCTGTCTTTCCTTTTACCTTTATTTATAGAACAAGTAATTTGTGTACTGTCAACATAAATTAGATATAGAAACAGTTACAATAAATATCTTTTTTTCACAGATACAGAATTCCTGAAAACAGAAGGAAGAGATGCTAATATTACTGCTCAATTCCCAAGTATACTTCCAGACCTTGAAAAGAACTTAGGAGAAGCTTTATCTTGTATTTTGGAGACTGAAATGAAAATTGCGTTTGGAAACCTGTGGATGGAGGTGGTTTCTTATGTTTTCTTGTTTGATATTTCAAATATTAAGAGGTTTAAGTGGCCTTGGTGCTTTTATGGTGTTAATACCTGTGCTAAACAGAACCGTGTAGTCATGTAACATACAACTAACATAACAGAGTGTTCAGTTATACTATTTTGTTTTATAACAAGATTATTCTATTTGACCAGTAATGACTATGCACTCCTTTAGTAATACAGTAATAGAAGTCTTGGTAGTTCAGTGTGAATTTTCAGAACTCTTTGTATTAATTACATTACATCTAGACTTGTACTTTTCTAGTATGGTTAAAGCACTTAAGTATTGGAGAACTTGAAACATTTTGCTATTATTGATTTAGCTTTATTTAAGAATGTTTTTTTATGAAGCAGTTATTATCATTTTTACGTAAAGTAACAAGATTCAGAATATGTATCTTCTCAAACTGTGCAGGGAAATTTGTGGAAAAGGTTAGAAATAGCTAACTTTTTCCTGTGCTGTGGTTTAAACCAAAGGGATTTTGGGGATATTCTATCATTTATACTTTTGCCTATCATTGAAGGTAATTGCTGTATGATTTCATATGCAAGGTCAACTTTGAAAGTGGTCACTTTCTCGAAATTACAGTGTGTGGTTTTTGTTTCTCTTGACCTTGTAAATTTTGCTTCTGCATTGTAAATATGTCCTCCAGGAAGTTGTTCCATAAAGCTCTATATAATAGTGAGGCATGGTTGTTGCAAGCACTTCTAAAGCCATCTGTTGTGATGGGAGAGATACCACATGGATAAAACTGTAAACAGTTCATCTGCAATAGAACTACTTTCCTTGGAAATAATCATGTATAACCAGGATCTCCAAACACTCACACTTTAAAAAGTATTGCTAACAGAAAATAAATACTCTGATAAACTGCAGTTTCAAATTATCCATGCTTCAGTTGATATTCTGTTTTATAATTGGTAAAGGTCAGTAAGAAGTATTACTGCAAAAATAAGCCTCTGTGGCTTTCCAAAAAATAAGAAAAATCACTTGAGTAGGATGATTCCTGTGTCACAGAATGGAGCTTTGATTAGCTCGCTAGCTTTTAGGCACTTTTGATTAACTTGATTCTGGTTAACATCTTTCCAAATTCTGACTTCACTTGATAGTAATAAATTGTGTTTTTATGTATTACTTTATGTATAGTCACAGCTATGCAAAATAAGGTTTATTTGCTTTTTTAACAGTACTAGATAACCAAAGGCATATTTACTATTGTTCTGGCTCTTGTACGTGAGTAATAAATTAAACTGCTTTGAGAGATTACTGAAGTATATTTGGATTATTTGAGAAAAGGGGAACCCAAAAATCATGAAGATATTAAGAATTATTGTAGTACAGTGCATACTTCTAGGTGAACATCTCTGTGTAACCCATGCTGCTGCTGAATCAAATAATTTTTTTAATAGATAGACTTACTAAAATCTGAATAAATCTCATTTCTTAGGAACCTTTGGAATACTATTTCAGCGAGCACAAATGACAACAGACATTAAAGAAGAAAGCAGGTTTAAAATGTATAGGAATATGTGTATATGAAAATCAGGCTTCACATTTTTAAACATACTATTTTTCAGATACTGTATCTGAAGCCACCATGGACATTAGCAAGCTTGCTGCAGTGTTACAAAAAACACTGGGTGGCTGTTTTTGGTTATGTTGTGCCAAGGAGTTTACTTGCAACCGTTGAATATCTCTATAAACACCTCTGTAGAGGTAAGAATCTCTCATAATGTTTGTCAATTTGCAATTGTTTGTACATTTGCAAATAAATTTGCTGTTCTGGTTTTTGTAGCTACAGAAGTAGACACTCTGAAAAGGCAGGTACTCTGTATGTTTAAATAGTACTATATTCCATCCTCTTCTGTTTTTTTTAGTTTAAGATTATCCAAGTGGAGCCATATCTTGGACAATATCCATAATTTATTCCCCAGATGAGTGACAAAATCACAATACTGTTTTTGTGTATAGAGCCAGAAGTGAACTGCAATTGAGCAGTGACTAGCTTAAAACAAACAAAAGGTTTGAACCATGCTCAAGTCTGTCCAGCCTCTGGCCCCAGATGGTCTAAATATCACTTTAAAAAGTCAAGCAAATGCTTTCTGAAATATATTTCTCTTTTTGTAGTTCCGTATTCTGCTGCTTTTTCTTCAGTATTTTTCTACTTTTTTACAAAAACACTAAAATCTAATATATGGATACTCTCAGGCATTTAAGAATTTATTTCACATATCTTTATATGCCTGCAAAAAATCAAGTGAACAATGTTTTCATGAACGTTTAATAACGGTCACCAAAGTCTCTGAACTATTTTTAAAAGGCAAATCTTTCTCCCCTTCTTTGCTACCACATTAGATGTGGTTATGCAGTTCATCAATTGACCTGCATTTGCCAAATACATTGGGAAGAAGCAAAGTCTACCTAATGTGGTGGATGTGAGCAGGTAGGTTTGTTTTCAAAAAAAAAAAAAAAAAGAAAAGAAAAGAAAGAAAGAAAGAAAAAGAAAAACTTTGATTTATTTAGAGATTTTAAAAGATTGTTGACTCTAGCAAATATAGCTGTTTTGGGATATTGTTCTGCAGGAATATGTTAGGTATGTCCATCGAGCTTCTTGCCAGGTCCTGGATGAGTTGGGGGTATTGGATTAAAAAGTGCAAGTCTTAACCCTACACAGTGTTGTTAATATTTCTCTAGAGACTGTTTTATCTAATGCTTTTGAACCATTTTCCAGACTTTTTATATGCTTCAGTTAATTTACATATTTGTGTACTAAATTTACTTCCGAAGGCTGATTATTCCTAACATCTCTAAATTTTTTATTTCTCATCTTCCTCTTAATGTTTAAATATCAGCTCAAACAGTTGACTCATCAGCAGCTGGTGTCTTGCTCCAGGAATCCAAAAAACTGTTGCATGCTTTCAGTTCAAGGTCAGACTATAACGGTGTGCTTCCTCGGGCTTATGCTGAAGTCAGTAAGCTCCATCAAACGCTTACAGAGGTAAGGGGAACTTCAATATGCATTCACTTAACGTGTTCTAAAAGTTCATGTTACGCGCTTGCCTTAGATTTCTAAACTATTCCCATAATTTCAACAAACTATTGCGTGGAAGTGCTGTTGAGAAGGTGTTTTCAAAATTTATAGGTGCCAAATTTAACTTTATTTTTTTCCTATAGCAAGCATCTGTCTTTATGAATATACTTGCTAGACATTTTTCTCATATAAATGTGTTAGTATCAGGAGGGTGACTGAAAAATGTGGTTGATACTAGTTTTCTATTGCATGTGTCCTATTGGTCTGATATTATTATTTCTGGGCATATTATTTTAGCTTTTATTGTCTTGGTAGCTTTATTCCTACATATGAAGAAAAGGCTTGCGTACGTCATATGCTTCACGATATTTAATGGGGAGTGTGCTGATATGTTTTGTGTTCTGAAAAGTATGCTTTTACTTCTGGTTCATCTCTGAGATGCTATGAAAGAAATTTCAGTGTCTCAGTTTGTGTTGATCCCTAATTCCATACATAATGGTGTAAAAAAAGAGAATAATGAGGACGAATGAATTAAAGTATTTCTGTGTAGGGGGAAAAAAACCACAGGTCAGAATATCTGTAAAAAGTTCTTTTCAGCTTTAGCATGAATTTCATGTGTGAGAGAAGGCAGTTCTAGTTTTTACCAGCTTACCATGCCTGTGAAACTTCGGAGTAGGTCTTCCCTTTGCTTCAGTTTCCTATCTGCAGAAATTCCAATACTTATAGAAGAAAGACTTCGTGAAAGATTAAGAGATGCTTAAGATAAAGGGACTATAATAAAGATGGTTATGACTACAAGAGATCTGCCTTGCTTTTTTGAGCATTGTTTTAAAAGGAAAAAAAAGACCCTAAACATTTAAAAGTTTGCAACTTTTCTTAAGTTACAAACTGAATACATTCATTATTTACTAAACTGTTTTATAAGGTGAAATCAGACACTGGACAGGATTTATCAGAAGACACCATGGTTCTTTCAGAAAATGCTGTATGTGAAAAAATGGAAGCCATGACACCAAATCTGCAAAACTGTGAAGAAAAAAAGTTGCATTCAAGTACACATGTGGCTCAAGAAAACAGACACCAGGAAATCTGGTCAGTCTTGGAAGGTGTATGGAATACAATAAACTTGTACAGGTACAGTGTGCTAAAGAAATGCAGAATTTCTACATAACCTCCCATTATTTTCAAACAAGTGTATTTTGGAAAGTGTTTGATTCCTCCCCCACCCCACCCACCCGCCCATTCCGGAGAAGAAGCTATTAGTAATTAATCAAGATTGGCAAAGAATTCACACTAATTTGTCACACTAATAAAATAGGAATGTGCAAATTGTCATATGGATGCAATCAATGATCTGTCTAGTTTACTGCTTTCTTCTGGCAGTGGCTATAAGTTGCCTCAGAGAATGGTGTTAAAAACTTTGTAAGAGGGGTGAACGTGAGACTTTCATGGAAATCTCACCTTAGTCCATAAAAAGAGCCATTTCAAGCCTGTAAGTTTTCTTGTGGTTGTTTCCTTCCTTTCCCAAACCTGTACATTTATAGAGGCTTACTAGCCTACTCAATCTTTTCTTAACTT
The DNA here is from genome assembly GCF_036370855.1 of Dromaius novaehollandiae. Classification (NCBI taxonomy): domain Eukaryota; kingdom Metazoa; phylum Chordata; class Aves; order Casuariiformes; family Dromaiidae; genus Dromaius; species Dromaius novaehollandiae. Next base: position 7,852,262 of record NC_088105.1, on the reverse strand, counting down.
TAAATTGGCTTGAAATGTATTACTGAGTTTTCTTATTAAGCAGAATTCTTCACCCTAAAATCCAGATACAGAATCTAGTGATGAATTTCCTTTCTCCAAAAAATTTGAAATTGTATGCCTAAAAGAAAAAAAACTAGCTGTATTATCATTGCTTTTAGTGTTTTTTTGGGTTTTTTTTTTTTTGTTTTAAAGCCTACTTGAAAAATCATTGAAACATCATGCTCTTGTATGCTAACACAAAACCTGGATAAATATTGCCTTTTCTTTTGGTAATCTTAATGCGATTTCCCCCCCCCCTTAAAGAAAGGACTTTGTTACTTCAAGCACAGAGGAACTCCATCTTTGGGTTCTATTAAGGACAGTGTTTAACAGTCTAATAGTGATTAGTAGCTCTGCCAGTGCCATTTTCACACTAGCATTTGAATATCCTGCCAGTGTGTAACTCCTGTTGGCTTAAACCGGTGCAAATTAATCTGAGTTGAAACTGGTTAGGAACTGGCTTGATAGTACTTAGGTCAGCTAAGGATTTGCACCAGAGGAGAATAGTCTCAGTGTATGATGGAATGGTTCTTATATATCAGCTTCTGAAACAGAGAGAGTTGGTTCTCCTACTGAGTTGCTTAATATTTGTCAATTATTCATTTAAAGGTTGCACATAGGCTTTGAACAAAGTTTTGTTAGAAAAACTCTCTCAAATGTGCCACTTTTAAATGAAAACTCAACTGAATTGTTAGCTCCTGTCATCTGCTAAGGACCTTGCTGTGAAAAGAGGATAAAATTTTAGGAATCATAGTTTACTTCACACTCTTCTTACTGCTGTCAAGAAAATACTGCTTATCTCCCACCTGTGGAGATTAGCCTTTTAAGGGCAATGCAACTTATGGTGCCAAAATAGCTGTTGCAGGAAAAGTATCAAGCTTGTCCGCTAAATCTGGAGAATGAAACAACTTGGAAAATTGCATGGAAAGCAATTCACTTTGCTTCTTCAGCCTAACAATTCTTTCCTTCTAGGAGAGGTTTACTCAGAGTTTATCAGGTCACTCATGAAGAGATTGATTCATTGTCAAGTGAAGTTTAATGATAAATCTACTAACATCTGAAGTAAAATACTGGTATAGAATATAGTGTCCAAGGCAATTTTTAAATGGAGAATTACAAGTGTAGAGCATATTCAGTCATCTTTTTCTTTCTACTATGTATTCTAATACTGTTTTGGATAACAGTTGTAGTATAGGTTTGTATTTGACCTTTTATTTTTATTTCTATTTTTTAATTGTCAGAATATAATGTATGCAGTACCTACTGAGCTTCTCCTGAATTTTGAGGATTTTTTTATTAACTATTTGTCATTATTTCTTTCCAATATTAGTGTTGAAATTTTCCAGAAGTTGGACCCCAACACAGTAACTGTGACTGCAAAGTCTTCGTTTGAAGAAGCTTTTTTAGGTCTGCAGAAACTGATAGCAGCTGTGAATGATATCCTTGAAGGAATTCGTAGGTAAGCACTTAAACTATTCATAAGTCATAAAAGTCACTTAAAAGTAATAATTTTTTATGCCAAATTACAATCATGTGTGCTTTGTTATGTAACTTTCAGTAAAAAAAATGAGAATCACCTTTGTTTAGAAGCATTTCTTGGTAACAAAAGAATAAGAAACTACTGCAGATGTTCAGATTTCTTGCAGTAAACTTTCTGTTTTATCACTTGTTTTCCATGAGTTTAGAATAATTTAGAAGACTTTTTTTTTTTTTTTTTAATGTCAGGCCTACTGGAATTAGGGCAAATTTCCATTATAGTAAAGTCAGAAAGTTCTGGGACTTCATTCTTACCACTTCTAGAGTGTTTTTCATGCATTACAACCTATATAGCAGCAGTAGTGGTCATGATGAGTCAGCTGGGCTCTTAAGTATGGATCTTAGTTTTGGAGGGGTAATATTCCCTCTCTCTTCCTTCTCCCTCTCTTTTTTTAGAGTGTAGAATAATAGAAATAAAGCTTTGGAAAGATTAAGATATCTCCTCTGTAGTCTTAATTTAGTCCTCGGACTAAATTCCATGAGGAAACAGCTCCAGAAGAAGGCTCTGAATTGTCTTTGACTTTGCTCTTGTGATTGTAGAGTTCCCTCGGTTTCCGTTGACGTCAATGAGTGTTTGTAGGAACTGGTTTGTAATTGCGGTTGAAGTTCCTGTATCTGTCAGGAGCCATCCTAAAGTGTTAAAGACTGAATCTGAGTGGCTGGAGTTACATGATTTGGAAAAAAAAGTCACTTTGCACACTACTTTTTGCATCATACTGACAAACATGGGTTAGAAAACTGTGAAGAAGATGCATCCAAATTATTTGGCTTGCCCTATATGTTAACAGCCTGCCTTTTAAGTAACTGTAGAGATATACACTTCTATTATAGACCATTATAGCTCTATTAGAGGTTATCTAATAAATAAGCATTTAATTCTTTGAAAAAGTGACTTTTCTATCATCCTTCATATTACTTATATAGTAATGAACTTCTAAACTTGAAATTATCAGTACATAGTTATGGTCGTTACAGTCTTTTCTGAAGGATCACAGTTGTTAAGCTAACTATCAGAACAGTGCTGCCAGGTACAAAAGTACTGTTGTCTCCATTTTGAAGCGTGAGATCTGACTTGTCTGGCATGTCACAAGTCTGGAACAGGGAACTGGGGCTCTTTCACTTGAACTTAAACTATTCTTCATTCGGAACTGGAGGTTGTTCTTTTTTCCTAGGCTTAGCTCTTTTCATTCCAGTCCTAAAGTTCTTACACCCAACAGATACCACAGGATTTCTGGTATGGGGGGGGACAGCAATTTAATAAGAATATGGTGTTTCATGATACAGTTATTTCTATGTTACAGAGATGTCTTTAAAAAAAAAAAAAAAAAAAACCTTTGTGTGACTACAACAAAAGACTTTTTAATGAAAAATGCTTATTTATAATATTTCCCCTAATGGGAGAACACTGTAAAAATAAAAAGGTTTACCATTCCAATCTGTTTTTACAAAAGATACACTTGATCACAGCCATTAGAATATTTGTAGCAAAGGTAAACAGATTTTGTCATTTGACTGTATTTGAAATGAAGAGAGGCTGTTTTCTCTTCCTCGTGATTACCTTGACACTCAATGGCATTTATGGAACAGTTTCGATTTCATACACTTAAAAATTTTCTTGTATACCACTGAACTGAAGTAGACTATTTATACATCTAGGATGGTTTTCTGAGCGGAGTGACTTTCTTTAAAGGTTTCATTTAGAAATGTTCGCTCTGAGTTCGTTCTGCAAATTTGCAGTAGGGGGCATCGTGGAGCAAGAAATTCAGGGACACTAACTGATAATCTTTTGTTTTAATTCTGAGTGTAGTTATTCAAATTAGTTGGAAACTTCTGAGTAGGTTTTCCAAAAACAGTCAGAAGCTATATTTATTTATAAATCACTGTAGGGCACAATACACAGTATCAGAACAAAAAGTCTGAAGTTTGCAAAGTGAGATAGGCTCATTTTACCTGGGTTGTTCAGCCTTTCTAAGGTTATGCTTAGAGTATATGTATTTTACTTAATTTTTGAAAAGATGCTTTTCAGTGTGTTGCATTTTTATGGTTAACCTAATGGTGTGATTGCAGAAAAAGACAGGCATCTGGAGAAAAAGTAGTGAAAAAGTCCTAGTTTGACTCTTTGGGGATAATACAGCTTTTTTGTGATTAAAATGTAAATGTTTTCTATGTTAGCTTCTGTTCCTTGCTGTCTAGAGCAGAGATGAATTGTATTGTGAAAGAGTTTAGAAATTCTACAAATCAGTTGCATTGAAAGTTCAGCTGCAATAAAAATTCAGACTTTCAGATCGTTAAAAACAACCGTTAGAAAAGCACAATCACGTTTTGGAGATAAATGTATAATGCTAGACTTGCTCATAAACAAATTAATTCTGTGGCACTACTACAGCTGTTCAAACTGCCTTGATGACCAGAACAAGCTTGTTTGTGAGAAATATAGATCTTTAAAAAATAAAAACATAGGAGGGAGAGGGGTTTCATGGAAGATCTCGTAGTAAAAGACCTTTGCTTTTTACCCTGTTTTTGAAGCTGTTGTCATAGCATACAGATTTTTAGTTTCGTCTTGGCTTCTTCCTGTAACAAAATTGGTAGCAGCAGAATACTTACACTGCACAGTATTGCATGTTATAAATGTTTTGCAGTACTTCAGCTCCGAAATGAAGACAACAGCTAGTATGGTTAGCAACTGTGGATAAACAAATATGTGTTATTTCATAGTTGTTTCCTCAAGTACAGCGACTCTGGCAGCTATTGTTGTATCAACGTGTTCATGAGATTTGCTCACTCAGAGTGACTAAGAAATGGTTATTTCATGCCTTTAACAGCAGTGGGTATTTTGTCTCTTCATGTCTATTACACTATCAATGAACAAAAGTCATTAAACCTCTGAAATTTATACTTCAAGTGAAATTGTAAAGCCAAGAAATGTTTCTTAGGCATGCAACACTACCAAAAATTAGTGCTGGGTCTATTTGTATTGCTAAATTTCTTGAAATTTGTCTGAATATTTCTCTGACTTTACATTTTAAAGCAGTTGTATTAAATATATTTATAAAGCTCCAAAGACTGGAAAGGAGAAATGGGGTTTGACTGCTTTGGAAAATTTGTCAGCCTCCTTCATGTATTCTAAAGTGGTGTGCTCTATATAAGCTGTTTTATACAACTAAAATATTTTTAAATAGTTGTGCATTGGATAATATTTCTGATAGATTTCAGTGATGGTTTACACTTGTATTTGTGTTGTGTATTATTTGGAACTGATTAACGAGTTGCTCTAGCTTAGGTGCTGATCTTTAAAAATATGTTGCTGGTTTTCAAATAGCTCTTTGAGGCAGCAGAAATATATCTACAGCTAGGGGATTTCAGGTTTGTGCCAAGTCTTGCTTTCACGAACATTTGTAGAAATTATGCTGCTGATTCTGCTGGAAGATATTTGGGCCCCTCCATATTTAGAGAGAATAAAAGTTTAAGTAGTTATCACAGATAATTAATGCCTACGGATCTAGTTCTAAGCACAGAATATCTTTGAGGATATCACTGCTGGGGGACACATATACACTTGCAATACACTTGACTGTACTTAAGTTGCATGATATCCTTGTGCAGGATGTGTTTCTCTCTTCAGCCAGTACAAGGAAATGGCAGAGAGGGGGCATTAATTACCAAAAGTTGTTTTAATTTCTTTCACTGACTTGCTTATTCTTTTTTATTCTCTTTTCACATCTTGATAAATTACTGCAAACATATTAGACGTAATGGCTAATAGTATTTGCGAGAGTATCTCCCCCTGTATGCTGTTTAAAAAAAAAAAAAAAAGTGAATTTGGAGCAAAATTGCTAATGCATATGTTGAAATTGAGGTGCGCACCCATGCTAATAGAAAATTGTACTTATTGTACTTACAGCTTTTTGTGATCAGTCTTCTGAAATATACTTCTTTTGCCTTTTTGCTGTTAAATCTTCCTCTTAATATTTTGATGGGAATGTTAGCATTAGCCTTTGAAAGGATAAGAAAGCTTCATCAGCAGCATTTAATATATCTGTAGGGGTTTATATAAGCCAGAAGTTTCTTTTGGCTGAGTATAACTTCTGATTTAAGAGTTTATATGCACCTTCAGGGAATTTTACGTGGGAGATTTACTGCCTTCATGTTTCCTGCCTAAGTTACTTTAGGTAAGGAATTAAAAAAAAAAGTCTAGTCTTCGGTGAAGTAATATAGTTGTTTCAGTCTGATTTTTTTTTTTTTAATTAGTACACTAAATAAAAATTTTGTTCCTAGACTAGTAAAAAATTTTGTTTTCACACCAGTTTAATATAGCTCACAATTTACAGCAAATACTGTTAAATACTCCTAAACATTTATAATCATATATGGTCAGGTATAAAATATTTATAGGTTACCTACTGTAGTAAGTAAGCTAATATTCTGCTTTTCTAATATATATCTAAATGGAATTTGTACTTAATAAATTTCTAATGCTATTGATTTGGGAAGCACTGACTTGAAGGAGGACTTCACAAACATTTTAAATTCAGAAATATAATAATTTTTAAGATCTTCTCAGAAATGTTATGCTTATGCTTTATTCTATAGCATTGATAACTGAATTAATGTTTTGTGATTAACTAATTTAAAAACAGCTTGGGAATTCTGTAATTATAGCACAACTGATTCTGCTCTATTTGGCTGGTCAACTGAAGTCAAGATTTCTTCTGCTTAGTATCCAGTTAGCAGATTGTCTGTCTTGCTTTAGACTGCTGAGTCATTTAATCATTTCTATCCAAAAGTCTCTAAAGTAAGAGCTTTACATTTCAATCGTCCTGCATAGCTGTCTCCTTCTAGAAGTAAAGGGAAGAATAATTTCCAGTTCAAAAAATATCATTTTCCTTTCCTACCACTGTGGGCTTGGGGGTGTTTTGGTTTTTTAAATTCAGTTTAAGCCTAAAATATTCTTAACCACTGAAGAAGAACAGATAAATTACTTTCAATGCAAATTTCAGCCTTGGGGTGCTGGGCTTTGTGCAGACCTCCAAGATAAGCAGAACTGGTCTGAATAAGAAATAGATGTTGGAAATACCGCATTTAAAGGTTTTATACAAACCAGGGGCATGGTTCCATATTCCCAGTGTTAGTGGCAGATCTGGCTAACAGCACTGCCCCAGCTTATTACTGCCTCAATTTGTGTCATTTGTGCAGGTGCCCTTTAAACAAGATGCAGAACAGAATTTGCATAATTTACAAAACTCTGCTTTTGGAGTGAGGAGAGGAGATTTTTTTTGACCTCTGATCCCTAATCCATTTTGGAGTATGACGCTGCACAGTCAGATGGGCACAGCTGAGAGCAGGATTATAGGCGGATGAAGGTCTGAACAGCCATCTTGGAGAGAGGGACCGTACAGAGAAATTTCTCCCTCTCTAGAGGTCAGCACTAACATGGAAACATCCCTGTACTGACTAAGAAAAAATAGCTTTGCATCAGTAGCAGCATTTACAAAGCTCATCTTTTTTTAAGGAGCGTTGTCTTGAAGTTTAATCATCGTGTCCGATATAGCTGAAAATGTGAAATATCTGATCAAAGCTTTTCTTCCAGTTGCAGCATTTTCTTTCCTGTGTGGATTCTTTGCAGTCTCCTATTTCATTTGAACTTAGCTGCAGCCTGCTGCATCAGCAGGTCTGGATGTGGTCCTTTACCCAGCTGCCTGTTCTAATGACAGCTGTAAGAAACCAAAATATTTCAAGACCTCTCTCTGTAAGATACAGTTGAAATTGGCCAATACTTAACGTTGTGTGGGGCAGAGGGAATACTGTTGCTTAAGCCTCATTGCCTGTAATCCAGCCTAAAAAGCAAAGAAGTTCTTAGGGCTCCCTAGAAATAAATGAATTAGTCTCGTAAAAGCCATGGTCCTTTTTGACCTTGTAAAGCTGCAGAATAGGCATCTTGCCAAAGTGGCACTAGGATCTGGCATCTGAAGTTCTTCTCCTGTAGAAGCAAGCATGATCTTAACTTCTTATTTGGGGGAAAAATATGAGTAATTTCCCAGTGGACAGATGTTGAACAAAACTCCCAAAAATGTGCTGATCATTATAAAAACACCTGCCAGAGTCCCTCATTCCAGCACAGTGTCATGAAGAATTGTTAAATTATCAAGATTTTAAGCCTCGTGCAGGCTTTATTTTCTATTTCTCAAATTTTTTTTTCCCTGATCGTCTGAGCTTACGGTTGAACAGGGTTCTTAATGGGTTGACTTATATACAATTAAATCATGTGTCCTTCTGATTAAGCCCATGGATTCATCAAATTGGTTAATGCTTTATGACAGTTTCATCCGTTTTATGCCACAGGCTATTACAGAGAAGGCCTAAAGAGGAATGGCTCAGTATGTAACAAGTACGGAGATTTGAAAGAGTTACGGGGATTTGGCCGGATTTGAGAGGGATTGCTGCATAGTCTCATATGACTTTGTATCCATGTGCTTTACTTGTCATTGCCCAGTATTTTAGTGTTCATGAGTGGCTGGCAGGCTGACCTGCTTTCAGTGCCAGGTTACTTTCTCTCGGCTATTTGTTAAGTTTCTGATCCTTTCTGAATAGGATTTGCTCGTTTCCCGGTTCTTCTATATCTGCAAGCAAGGAAACATGTTAGGCCATTTCCTATCTACTTCCATTCCTGATTATCTTATCATACTCTATGTATGCATTTGCTCTGTCACTCATCATCTATTCATTAGGTGAATAAATGTTCTGAGTGGTTGGGGAAGTCCTCTGGCTAACGAGGTGGAAGGGGTTGGATCTTGTGTGGGACCTGAAGAATCTCTTAGCCTACAGGGTGGAAGTAACCAAAGGAGCATGACTCTCTAAATTTCAGTAGCTCTAAAGACTTGTTTATTTTCTTGGTCCTGATAAGAATTTTACAGCGCTCTCAAACCAGTGACTCCTGTGCATTGACCATCTTAGCCTTGTAACAAGAATGCAAGTTCTTCTGATCATTGCCTTGTTAAAAACAGAAAATACAGTATGCTTGAGGTGTCCTCTTCTCTGTGAAACAGGGAGCAGAAGTTAAAGATATCTGGAAATACTATTGATTCTCTTGTGTTCAAGGAGATGTAAGGCATCTGTGCCACCCTTTATTAGGTTATTCTACCTAATTGTCGTGTGCAACTGTGAAACTTCATAGTGTTTGAATTTGACATTGCCCAAGTTCAAGTCAGCATCACAAAGCACATCATATTTACTTTGCAACAGTGTGTATATATATATATATATATGCATGTTTGTATTTATTCCAACCTTAAGAAGCTATCTGTAGTGTGCACTTGTTTTAGTGTATCTCAGATATTACATAGGACTCATGAACACTGAAGACAGACGAAGAAGAGGTGATGGTACTCCAAACAGATATAAATCATTGAGCCTGGTTCTCTCCTTTCTCCCCTCTCCCCCAAGAGCAATAACTAACCTCCGTTCCATTGCTGGTGTCCCTACTGGGTTGCCTTGTCCTTACTGAAACATGCTGTTCTGCGGAATAGCCTGGTGTCCTAGATATTTTTAGAACATTGCACAGAGCCATATTCTAGTTTATAGCTTCATCCCAGAACAAGTTGTATTTTAGTGGCAATCCAACCCTTATGTCACCCAGCATCCTTGCCACCGCCCGCTCAAAGCGTGAAGTCTGGAGTAATTAAAAGTTGAAGTGCATAGCACAGGGTCATTCGTAGTTTGTTTTGCATAGCTGTGCTGATGGGAATGGTAGTGTGATTTGGTGGATTTCCACCCTTCACTTCTGAAATACTTTTGATGTAATGTTGGCAGAGGGAAAAAAAAAAGCAGTAGATAAATATTGCAGTGGTCATAACGCTGAGATCCAGATTGCTATGTAGAATACTTTTACATAAGAGCCCACTTGCTTCATGTGTTACTGACTGAGAGGTTGCTTTGTAGAACTACTTCTGTAGCTGAAGCATTTTTTTCCATAGAGAAACTTTGAAAATGAGATCAACTTGCTTTAAGAGTGAATATGCTTGCAAACATTTTCAGGTTTCTACCAGTACATCTCCTCTTAAAGTTTCTCTTAAAGCAGAATGGTGGCTACAGGAGATGAAAGGAACATAAAATTATTAAAAGCAGTTGACAGTAGTGTGAAATAATTGCCCTGCTGACAGAAGTGCTTTAGATTTTTCTACAAAGAAAAAAAAACGTATTCCAAGGTTGGAACTCGTATTCCAGTTCGTATTTAGTTGAAAACAATAATAACCATTTTGCAGTGAATGCTGACCTGTCAAGAATTTGTGGGGGAAGTTAATACATAAGTTCTTCTCTCACCAGATTCTTTTGAGAACTTCATGTAACAATGTTTGTTCATTGAAAACAACAAATGTCTTTTATTTGAAGATACTGTAATGCATTGAGCCAATTCTTAGACTTCATATATTATGACAGTCCACCTCTGTAAAATAAGTTACAGAATTTAACGTTAAGTTACGTATATGCTTGTTTACACATTTTACTTCAAATTTTCAAAGAACTGGGAGCCCAGCCAGTTTCTACACTCACCTGGGGTCTAGTAACTTATAGTGAGCTAAGCTGATAATGTTAGCAGCTTGCTAATATGCTTTGGTCACCAGTACAAAAGTAAGTACGGTTTCCAGTTTGATGTCCTCGCAAAAACTTAGTACAAGGAGTAGTGAGAGTTGCCTTGTTCAGTGCCTCGTCTGGGAAACTTCAGTGGAATCACCCTTAAGGCTGTAGCATCCTAACTAGTGTCAAGGTTCAGAAATTTTAATATATAAATTGTTTACTTTCCCTAGTAACTATTCAAAAGTTTTCCTTTCAATGGGAAAGGATCAAATACAACATGTGATAAAGTTGCTTGAGGAAAAGGAAATGTGGGTGGAGTGTTGGCCACTTTCATGTTAATCAAGAGTGGGATTTTTTAAAAGCTGTGCTCAAAACTAGAGATCCAAAAATGAACTTGGAAATAAGGTCTAATGTTGCTTTAAAAATGACTTTGAAACTGGTTTTCTTTACATGTCATCTTCCTAAGAGAGGTAAAGACAAATTTTAAGTTCGTAGCCACTTCTCTGTCCGGGGGGTTGGGAAGATAGAAATCAGGCAAACAGAAACAGTCATGCAGAGACGCAGTGTGGTCCGAGGGAAGGGGAGCACAGTTGTGTCCTGCCTTCCACTCTCTTCTCAGTCTCTTCCTTCACCTTTTAGTAGCTTCTGTTTCTTTTTTCTTCCGTAAAACCCAGAAGCCCGTAATTATTACAGCTGTTCTTCCTCCAGCCCACTGCTCTTTCCCCCCACCCTCCATCTTTCCTACAGAAAAACTTGCCTGGCTGGTGGCGGTTCAACTGTGGCAACACACGTGTCCAACGCCCAGGAAAGATATACTGATGGACATGTTTTGCCCTTCCGCATCATGTGACAGTGTATAATGACATTCGGTCAAGTTATTAGTAATATTTTACCTTTCATACGTTTTATACAATTCTGTGTTCTGTTTTATGAAAACAGCTGCTAGATACACAAGTTTTGCTCCTTTTGGCATAAAATAGAAGGCAGAATAGTACAAGACCCATCAACAACAGAAATCCCACTTTCCCAGGCTTTGGTATACGAGTTTATTGATGTTGTAGATGACTGATGGGAGAGCTAAAGCTGATATATTGTCCCGTGTGGACAGGGTTGCTGGCTGGTGGCTACGTGTACCCAGCCAGTGGGAACTGCAGCCGCCATGCGGTTCATGTTGCCAAGGCTTCCAGCGCTTACCAGGACGTTTGCCAAGTTGTCTGCGCTGGGTTTTTGTGCTGTCAAAGTTGATAGCTTTCTCACTGAGGTAGCAGCTGAAGATTTGAGGGATCTTTAGGAGAATTAGAGCCAATTGATTCTCTTGATGACTTTTACTCAGCGGATTGAGCTTTTATTTTTATTTTGGAAAAAATAATCAGGGTGCATCTTAGGAAGGGAGAAAGAGTATGTGATTAATTTGTGTTAACTGTGATAATTTCTGTGTAAAATCAAGTAAAAATGAAAGTAAAGCATCCAACTTGCGAGTTATGATAAAATTTAAGATTTATCACCATCTTCCAGCCTATTTAAAATATGTTGCCTTTTTTAACTAGGATTTTTAACTGATTCTGTTTTTCTGTTTTTTCAATTCCTAATTACTTCATTTACAAAGGCTTACAATTGCAAGGTGGGGGAGGGGAGGAGAGAATTTGGGTACTTTCCCATGGGAAAGTAAATAGAGCTTCCCAAAAAAGCAGATTTTTTTTTCTCAAAGTCAGTCATTTTCTTAATCTATTTAGACACTTAGAACTTAACATAGGCAGAATTTTATCACATTTTCTTAATATATTTAAAGTGTTACTTGGTGTTTAATATAATGTAAGAATGCTCACTTTTTTTCCCTAGTGAATGCAAATGAAGTTACACTGAGGTATAAGTGAGTTATATCTGCTTAAATAGATAGGAGAATTATTTTTTGAGAGAATTGCTTCCTTATTGGATCATTTGGGGGATTTATGGAAAAGGGCTTACATCTCTCATAACCTTGCAATGTTGTATGGAGAGACCAAAGCTAACGCTTTCTTTTGCACTTGGTATCTCTGCAATGCATTGAGCAAAGACTGGATTTTTGGGAAAGACTGAACTGTTGCTGGCTGCCGTGTACAGTCTATGAGTGAATAAAATACCAGTATTTCGTGTGATACTTGGCTCTTCACACAGCCACCTCTATTCAGCTGTTAAATCCTCATTTCACTTCACAATTTTGTGTGTGTAATTGGCTGGGTTTTATTAGAAGTAGCAAAAATGTTATGTAAAAAAAAAATTCAAGCTGCATGTTAGAATACTGGAGGGAATGGGGTGCAGCTTTAACTAGTGTGGGAAAGTTTTGTATTGTGTGTCAATTTTCTATTGCTCCACATTAACACAAGAGGCTTTGCTATGTGAAACAAAAAGCTTTTAGTTATTGGTGGTTTTCTTCCTGCTTATATAGAGAAATGGCTCATAAAAACATCAGTTGAATTTTTAATTAGGAAAAACTTTCATAGAATGTCCTCATAGACAGGATAAGCTCATTTCATTCTTTTAGAGGAGTGGAAAGAGATGGATGGAGGGAAAATTCTTCAAAGATCAGAATTTACTTTTTGTTTAAAGAAAGTAATTAGATTTTTTTCTGACTACTTTTTTTTTAATTCTTTCATAGAGTCCTTAAACACCTACTTTAAAAAAATGTATCGTATCTTTTTCAGAATTCTGACCCCAAACAGTACTTTCCAAGATATTTGGACCCTCTATAACTTCCTCATAAGCAATGAGGTATGAATTTTTCTTTAATGTTTTATCAGGTACGCTTACTACTAAGGGTTTTTCTTTATCTACAGTAGTTGCGAAGTTATCTGTCATACTTCCATTAAGCTAGAATTTTTAGGAATTGATCTTATTTATTAGACATCAGACATAATGAAAAAGCACTTTTCGATTTGTACCTACCAAAAGTCATCAGAATTTCTAACAGCATATGAGTTGCTTGTGTGTCTTTCTGAGCACTCATTCGTTATGAATGACTCTTTGCAGGGAGTAAAAGTCCTTGAAGCTGAAGTCACCAAAATATCACTGACCTAGTCATTTTTTAGAGAGAGAGAGAGTACATTGCACTAGGTACTTTACGAAGAGCTGTTGACTGTAGTTCGGAGAGGAAAAAGAGATTAATGGAAATCACCAGTTACTCATGAAGTTTCAATTTGGTTATGTTGAAAGATTTTTAAGATTGAAATGAATGTTTGTAGTAGAATTGAGTTATTTTTCCATTTAGTATATTGCATATTTCACATTTGCAGGCCTTTCCTTTACAGCGTGTATTTATTATTTTGGAACCTGTACTATAGGGTTGCTGTATTTATAGATGTCAGCAAGTGGGACATTATTTTGTTTGCTATAGAATTATAAGGGTAAATTGAGAGAGAAAGGAGGATTTATTGAGGGTCTTACATATTTGTCCAGAAGTTGTTTAAAAATGAAGTTGGAGTGATATCTGTGCTTCTGATTATATACAGAAGTGATGCTGAATTTTGTATTGTTTGATTTTTATACCACATAGCATGACTTTCTTTCCCATTGTCTAAACTTTGAGATTCTGTTAGATAATACATTGTTATACCAGCTGTATAAATTTAATTGATATATTGTACTTGGTAAATCAGTATGTTAATTCTTTGTTCTTTATTTTAGATAAATAACAGTATAAAATTTACTGCTGAGGAGCTTTATGAGTGTGTTTCACAAGAAATATATCGGTAAGCCAATTACTGACCACATTAAATGGGTTTCCAGAAAGACCGTAGCATGTACTGTATTAACATTTTTTGTTTAAAAAAAAATATTGACATTGTTTCTGTATCCTATGGAGTCATTTTTTCAACAACTCTGAAAAAATATAGTGCTTGTTTCCAACTCAGCCTTTATCTCCCAGTTTGATTTTGACAAAGATGAGGGTGGGGGAAACAGGGATATTTTCTTCAGCACGGTTCCTTTTATTTATTTATTTTTAATGACCAACTATTACAGCAGAGTGGGAAAGGACAGAAAGTAAATTGGAGCTGAGCCATTAGCACCCACACAAGGCTTTTCAGCTGTTTGGTTTTGAGGTGAGATGTTAGTCTCCCTTTCCTGTAGCAGTGCTGGATTCATGTCTTAGTGGTGGACAGAGCCAGCGCAGGTCAGCATCCGTTAGAGAGTAAGTTAGAATATGGAACTGCATTTAAGTTAATTTCGGTATAATTGCGATTTCGTTTTGACAAGGTACTTGTTACAACAAAATTCATCTGTTTCTATCAGAACTATGTTTAATTCAGTGGAGCAAAAAGTCCTGCGAATCTGGAGGCCTGAGTATGTGACTGAACTTTGTATCCATGAAAATAGCACTGTTCTGCTAAATTGTGGGCACCGTTATAAAAGTCATAAGTCATTGTATGTTATTAAGCCATTAGTAAGTACGGTTAGAAAAAGAGCAGAAACAACTAAAACTTAAGTTTCCAATTACTGTTTTGATTTAGGAGGCTTTTTTACAGTTAAATCACATGGAAAGAAATGTTCTATTGCACAGCTGAGTTAAAAGCTTTGAAAACATTAATCTAGAAGTGAGTGGCATGGAAGCCTTGTAGTTTTTTACTCTAAAGTTGATGGATCATGAACAGATTTCTTTAATTTCTATAATGGAGGGCTTGTAAATCCAGGTTTTATGGGATTTTTAAAATGTCTTTTTTTTTTTTTTTTTGAAAAAATCTTAAATGGATACAAAAGGCAGGTAAATATATTTTTTTGATGTTCCTGTCATACAGATATAAACTAGATGTAATTTACAGAATAAGAAGAGTAGTTCCATTGGATGTGTAAAAGGTTTATAGATTATTTTAATCTGAGTCAGAACATTATTCCAAAAATCCTTCACTTGCCTGGGTTGACACAGATTTCATAAATCTTCTGTAAATTTAAAAGCCCTAAATGTTGGGGGATGAGAGGAAAGTTTTGCAGGCAGGGAGACATTCAATCTGTATTCCAGCAGAGAAAAATAGCTTTGCAAGCTGAACTGGCTTTAATTGTCATCGGCACTTCTGTAGTTCTCAAACAGCAGCTTAGCCATTTGTGGACATCTCCATCATCATCTGTATAAAATCTAGTGTACGGCCCTTGGGATGTCTTTCCTGAAACTGAACTGCCTCTATGTTTCTCTTATTCTCTCATTCTCTTTTATTTTTTTTTCTTGTTGATGCAAAAGCTGTCCTTTTCTCTGGCTTTTTCTTTTTTTTTTCCTGTTGCTTCCTCCCTTCCCCTCTCCTTATAGCAGTAGCGGCTGAGATGTGGCAAAAGCAAAAAGGAGAGCAAAGCCCTGTAACAAGACAAAAAATATCCATTATACTGAGTCAGGTCTGTTACAGTTCTTATCGCTGTTGAGTAAAATTAGGGATTGAGGGGAGAAGGCTAGATGAGAAAAAGGTGACAAAGAGCAGGCCTGGCTGCTAGTTTCTTCCTCTGTACAAACACTTCAGACCTGACCAGTGTGGCTCATGAAAATCCTGGCCTGGTGAGCCCTTCTTAGAGTGATTTTCCCACCCAAATAGCGGGAACGTATCACAGTCCTAAGGTTCTTCAGCAGGAGAATTTGGTAGGTTAAGAGAAATTTGCTTAAAGCCCTTGTTGTTCTCCTTTGTCTTTTTCCTCCCCACATTCCTCTTCAGTGTGTGCCCCAGGGGCAGTAGTGTTGCTGGATCAGGGGCAAGAGTTTCAGAGAGGACACCGAAGTTGTCGTGGCCAGGGGCTAATGTGAAGGCTGATAGCCAGTTATGCATTCAGTAGTTCCTAAGGTTTTTGAGTTTTCCCTGGTGAGGAACCCATAACAGTTTCTACTATTTTATAGATGACAGTTTGATGTAAAGGCTAAGTGATAGGAAGAATTATTCAGACTTTGTTTTGCAAGTCTCCAATCTTGCCTAAACTAAGAAAATGTATTGTTTGGAGCCCCAAGCATCTAATTAGCACACTTGAAAGCTGCACATTATTTTTGCGCTGCCTTTTTTGCTGTTTGACCTGGTGCATCTACTTTGCAGTAAGCTGCCGAAGGAGAGGAGGTGACTGCGTCAGGCAGTGGCTGGGAAGGTGCCGCTACCTGGGGCCCGGGAACGGGCACCGACATAGTGATACCAGCATGCTCGATCCCCCCGAACCGGTGTTTCCCTGCTAGCAAGGGAAAGCAGCTCTCCCCCACGGTCCTACTGCCTGTGGAGATGGGCTTCACATGCGTGGCGTGGTCAGAACAGCTGGCTTGGTTTGTTGTCCTGAGACAGTCTGTGGCGATCAGCTCCAGGACCGTCTGGCGAGTACCCTCAGAGAGCACTGACGGTGTGATCTGCAAACCTTTTCCCGCTTCTCAGCGCTCCTTTTCACTACCCTTGTGCTCTTTCCCAGACTCCTCTCAAATAAACAACTTGCCCCTGCTTACTTGGTCCCAGTTTTGCAATATGCATTCCCAAATTTGGTATTTCTGATATGGTCATCTAGGCAATCGTGGCCTTACATGGTATTACTGACGTATTTACCTAGGTGCTGTTGGCCTTGAGAGATTCCGCTCCCCAAAAGGTCTGCGATGCCCCCTGCGATTACCCGTGAGGCTCGGCCGTGTCTTGCCCATCCCCTTAGCCAGCTGTGCGCTGCCGCCTGTCACTTCTCGCACTGCTGGCTGTCACATCAGGCACTCCCCCCCCCCCCAGTGCCCTGCTCAGCAGATGGCTTAACCACCACCTGGGGCCACGGCAGCTGCCCGGACGTTTGCGCGCAGGCCTACCAGGCTGACGAGCCGCGGCTCTGACGTCTGTGTTCATGCGTTTCCGTAGAACTTGTTTGCACCGTTACCTCTCCCAGGGTGTGGAAACAGTTTCCCATGACCTGTTTAACATCAGCTCTAGTGGAACTGTAGTAACTTGATTTGAGAGTGAACCCACTGCACTGTGCTTGGGTATAAAAAGTCAGTGTGTAGAGTCCTACCCTTTCCTGTTCTAGCTGTTACGCAGTGGCCACAAAAATAACCCAGGGAGAATTGTAATAGAGATAGAAGGAGAATGAAATATTCATCTCAGCTGAGATATTTTAGTGTGCTAGTTTTCAAGAACTGGTTTTGAAGAAGCTGCTTAACTGCTTTGGCGTGTTTATAGCTTGTGTTGCTGAAGAATCGTGGTGTGAATTCTCTCTCTAAACAGACTTGACTGATAGCCCGAATAAGTACGCTGTGTTACTGGCTACCAAGCAGTTCCTAACTCTCCAGTGCTGAAATGGAGTTGAGGCTTGGTTTGCAGCTGGTGAATGGAGTTCATTCATCAGGAGGACGGGGGTTTTTGCATCAGCACGGCTGTGCTAATGCTATCGGTTATTGCCAGAAGAACGCTGTCGACTTAAACTGCCATTTTGTGATAGTTTTTCATCTCCTGCTCTGTGGGCTCATCTGCCAATCTTATGTTATCCGTTAGAACAAAAATTACTGAGTTTATGGTACATATCCTTTTTAAAGCATCCCTTAGTTTGAATTGTATTTGTTTAAAAAATTGATTATTTTTTTTAGAGGTAGATCAAGTGAAAGAGGATGTAACAGATCTAGCTGATGGGAATAGATCTGCATGGACACTGCCATAAAGAAAATAATGTGTATAACTTGTGCTCAGCATCATAAAAGTTACTGTTTAGGAGGCTGGTCTGGTAGCCCTCAGGCTGCACTCATGTAGCTTTTTAACCTTGCTTTTTTTTTTTTTTTAATGGTCTTTTGGAAAAAAGAAATTACAGAATGTTTTCTATATGATCAGGTTCAGATCATCTTGGGTAACAAATCTAAATCAGGGTAGTCAAGAGATTTATGCTGTGTATAAATACAATAGAAGGTACAACTCAAACTGTCTTTATTTACATATAATGTAAAATCCTCATTCTGTCAAGAGAAACTGATTTAAATGACCTTTCAGCACTTTTTTTCTTCTTTTTAATTACCTTTTCATAATACAGTGGACAGCAAAAAGTAATGAGATCTGCCTTTTTGGCTGAGTTGTGGATTAGTTATTTTAGAGATGTTAGTATAATATCCTTATTTTTAGCAGCTTGAAAGCAAAAGATCACAACTGTGTAATTTCTTTTCTGCCATGTCAATTTTAGTTAGAAATTTTATTAAATTGTATTCTCTTTGAATCAGGACAACTGGTTTCAAGCTTTGCAGCCACCTATCCCAGTTAGAAAGTAACAAATAATTCATAGTAACTGCTCTTACATCTGGTGGCAAAAACTGCCCAGTAGATAAGAGGTGGGAGCAGACTCTCTTCCGTCAGTAACTCCCGTGCAGAGGGGCTATTGCAAGGATGTGAACAGATCGGAGGGGATACAAAGGGCCTATTTTGGGCTCTTCTTCCCCAATGGGGTGAATAGGACTTTTTGTGTCTCTTGTATAGCAAGAACATCAAATGTACCACTGTGCCATCTGCCATAATTGTTTAAAATAACATTGTTTGTGTATACCCGAGATCTCTTTTTAACTCTTTAAAATTTAGCTGGTTTACCTGTGGTGGGTTTTTCATCCCCAAGGGCTGAAGCAAGTATGTTTTGAAAATACTGTAGCTTAAGTACTAGCCTTTTATCAGTATTTGTCAGTTTTAACTACTAGTGGAGTTCAAAGCCTAAGTATAGAATGAGAGGGTTGTTTTGTTGTCGTTATTGTTCCTGTTTACCATTCAACCAATTTTGCCCTTTAATTCCAAGTTTAGACTGAAAAACAAGCAAGTATTTTGGCAACTTTATAGCTAGAAAAATGGCAAACTGCACAGGGAAGACTGGTCAAACTGAGCAAATAAAAATGCAGCAGGTTGCGTTCAGGGTTCAGGGTCTACAGGTGACTTGCATGAAAGTCGGCATGCGGAAACCACTTCCTGCATCAGAGAGTTTTGCAAGTTTACCAACATTTATTTAAGCACTCTGAAAGATGGGAGTTTTGTTTCACTACCTTCAGAGAATATAGAAATTGGAAAGGTTTTCATGTGTTGAACCAGAAGGGCCACTATTTAAGAATTCAGCACTGTTTGCCAGTCTGAAACAGAAATTGCTGTGGTTACTGTAAATATCTGGTAAATGCATGCTGGCTCCCAAAACTGTAGTATTTTTTTCTCAGTACTGGTATCCCTAATCGATATATGAACACAGTAACCCCCTTCTGACTAGCTGATTTCTGCAGTATTTACCTTGTACAACCAGAGACTTGTATTAAAAAGTTGTCTCTTCCTCTACAGTTAGCAATACTCCACAGATTATCAGAAAAGTTTTGGATCTAAATTAGGCAAGTACAAAAGTAACAGGACTAAGTGTACCCATACGGGATTGGGACTGGATTCTCTACGTGCCTAAAATTAGACACTCAAACTGTGAGAGAAACTTGTTTCAATTGATGGGATGTGTAAATGTATAGAAAAGAGGTTGACTTGCAGCTTAAAGACATTCTCATTCAAAAGATTCAGTGAAAAACAAGACAGCATTTTAGATGAGTTGAAGGTTCAATGTTGCGTTTAGAAGACTGAAATTACATTTGCCGCATGGCTTTTAGACTTTCTTTCAATAAAGACTTTATTGCAGCATACAGCTGGGAACAAATACTGATTAGCTAGCTCTGTAATGAACCTAATCTTTTGCTATAAAGATAAAATGCTTCTGGATTTTCAGAGAGGCTGAGTATTTTCTGCTTTCGACAGCTTTAAAGCATGGTTTTAGAATCCCTTCAACACTTCATTTTTTAAAACACAACATACTGAAATTTTCCTGTCTGTGGAAGGTAGTCCCTTGCTTCCTGACAATCTTTTAATAAAATCTCTCTTTTCTTCTCTAGAGAAAGGCTAGCAGTTGGATGCTGCCAGTTGGCTCAGCTGGAACATACTATTAAACAGTGCAATGCATCTGTCCACACGGAAGCAAAAAACAGGGGCTGGCTGTGACACTGCAGGCAAGGTTTGGAGCTGTGGTGCTACCTCCTTTGCTTTCTTTGTCCAAACTAAGTATAACTCCTCTGGTGGGGGAAGAAAAACATATCCGAGGAGCCAAAAAATCTGCCTTTTTTCTTGATGGTGCTGTTTTATAGTTGTTGAGTTAAAGGAAAAAAAAGAACTGGTTACACACAGAAATCGTTAAAAGTCAGAATTTCTGCTAAGAACTGCAACCTAGTAGAATTTTCTATCTTAAGACAGTCTCTGGCTGGATACAGCAAAAGCTTGGTGTCCACTGAGAACGCTACTTTAAAACACTGGTTCTAAACTCCAAAAGTGTTAGTGTTACCTATTTTTGAGAGGTTAGAGCTGTTGCTAATGTTTGTATTTGTTCTTGCAGATAAAATAGATGAAGGGGAGTGGGAAAAGGTGAGGAAAAAAAATGTATTGTGATACCTGGGGCTCTGAAAGGACTAAAAATTGAAGCAGTTGACTGTTAGTAAGCATCATAGGTATTTGACTTTATGTTTTACAACCCCCTATAGAAATGAAGGATTTAAGCAGAGGCACAAAATATCTATCCTATAGTCTGCAAATACACAAGGCTTAAGAGAAGATGTAGCATGCAGAAGGAAAGGGGGGGTTTTTGTTTGTTGTTTGTTTTTTTTTAATTCATGTGGCTATTTATCCTGGACCTCTTTTTAGTGCTTCTGTCAACATATGTAGACTATCTAAACTGACCTCTTCTGGTTAAAAAATCTTAAGCCAGTGACAATGGTGAAATTGGTATCAATACTTGTAATTAAGCATGTCAGTTATAAATAATAACTTTAAGTTTGGAGGAAAGTGATGTTTTTTCCTTGATTAAAATATCCACTTAATCTTAGTAGCTCTCATCTAGAAGGAATTTGCTAAAAAAAACTCTTAGAAGATTCCTCATCCTTCTGTTTGGTTATCTTCCTGTAAAGGCAAGGGTTTTTTTGTTTTTGTCTGCTGCAGGTTATAATCAATGACTTGCCTTGTCACAGCTTTTCAGGTGACAGTTTTATTTGAACACCTCAGCTGTTGCTTTCCAAAACTGATTCAAGTCAGTAAAACTTTCTAAAAGCCATTTTCAATGCTGCTGTGGCCTTCAAAGCTACCTCTTTGATGTATGTATTTGTATAGAGATAACTGGTACAGTTCTAGATGTTTATTTTAATATTAACTTTTGAATGTATTTGTAAAGTCTTGATTGTAAAAAAAAATTTAACTTATTGTTATAATAAACAGTTGGTTGTAGATGTCTGTGGTGCTTTGAAGACATTCCACCTTGTTTGTCTAAATCTGTGAAACTTTGCTTCTATGGTTGCAAGCGTGTGTGTGTAAACTGTCCCGTTAAAGAAAGAACACAACACATTTTACAGCAATCTTGTGGTGCAAGGATTTCCCAAAAGGTACCTTTAATGTGTTTGCATCAGCAGCAAGCAGTAAGTGCTAATTTTGGCACTGGGAGTTAGATGTGCAGCACTACACATTAGACACCAAGTCATCCTAACCAACATTGTATCCATGAATAGAGAAAGTGAACTACAACATAGTACTATGAGCACATATGAAATCAAGTAATTTGTATTCTAGCACAATTTCAGCTTGTGATATTAGAAAAATAAACCTAACACTGTTACTAATCAGATGAATACCTTTTCTTTGCCAACAGGAAATAGTTTAAAAACCATGAGAAAAAACCCACACTTTAGTTCTTGTTTTACAAATGTTAGCTCAACCGTAGTAGTAAAACTGCTGTACATAAAGCACCCTCTGCATTTTTGTCAAAATAGTTGGAGCCAAAATAATTTTTCAATACTAGAAAGTCACAGCTATGTTATGTTCAGAAACTCCATTCAAATCTAATGAAAGTGTTGCATACTAAGTTACAATATTGTAGCAGAGGCAAAAGCTTAGAAGCTCATGTAGTGGTAAATTAAGTGTCCCACTCAGTTTCTATGAACTCCAAGATTGTCTCTTTGCTTCAATAACCATTTATCTGCCATTTTCACTTCAACAGATAAAATACTCTGCTGAGTATATAAAAACTGTTATAAAAAGGCAATCATAAAAGATTAGGTATTGGCAGGCATGTCAGCTTCTTTAATAAAAAAAATAGCCATTATATCTATTTAAATAAGGCTTCTTGTTACAGATTGTTCCAGTTACTGAAGAAAAACAAGGCCTGATGAAACAACTAACTACCCCCCCCAAAAAAACAAAAAACTTACACTTCCTGCCCCATAGACACGTTCTACACAAAAAAAGTCATTTAATGTGCAAAGTGGCAAAACAAACACTGGGGGAAGCTCCTGAAATGATATGCCCAGTCTAGTTTCTCTTGCAATATCTTCAAAGTCTTAAAAAAAGGAAAAAATCTAAAGTTCTAAAATACACAAAAACCCTTCATCTTGATATTCTTTCCAAAACAAATATGTACAGCACATTAATATGCAATATGCAAAAGCTCTGTGTTGCTGTTGGCAACATCTATGCCCTCCCCAACCCTATTCACAAGTGTACCTCTACTAAAACACAATTACATCACTAAGCCTGTTAGTTTGAAAAAGGAATTTAAATCACTTAAAACTTGTACATTTTTGTGTAGGGGCTCCATTCATTTGTTTCCAGGTTGTAGACTTCCACAGTGTTCAAGAACTCGTTGCCATCAAAGCCCCCAACTGCGTAAATGGTGTCTGCCACGGTTGTAATGCCAGCGTTGCTTCTTGGAGTAGTCATGCTTGCCATCATCTTCCATTCGTTTTTAGCAGGGTCGTACATCTCCACACAGCTCACTGCGTGAGAGCCATCAAAGCCTCCACCAACAAAGAGTTTCCCTATCAAAAGGGAATAAAATAGATGCTTATCTGCTAGGCACCAAGCATGTCACCAAATACAAAGTACTTTTTCCAGGCAGGCAAACTAAGCCAAAACAAGTGAATTTAAGATTTTCTATAAGAAATCTTGCCTTATTCAGGTTCTGAAGTTACAGTAGTAACCTGCCTTGCCTCTCTTGATCAACAGAACTGTTGCACCTTCTCAAAAATAATTTCAGCGAAGTTCAGATTCAAACAGAAGCTGCATGGTGATGTTTTTGAAAAGGAATGCCCCAAAATCAAGTTTTTCAATTCTCTGGTTACAGTTTAATTTCATTGAAGGCATAGTCAGTTTTTTTTTAACTGTTTCCTCCCTAGCAAGCAACACAGCTTTGCCTTCTACTCGCAGTGTAGCTTAATGTGACAAAAGTTCATCAAGCACAAGAAGCTAGGTAAGACCATAAAGCCTACCGTCATGAACAGCCACTCCAGCTCCTCGTCTAGCCACATTCATGGGAGCAATCAGTGTCCAGGTGTTGTTCTCTGGATTATAGCGCTCAACACTGTTCAGGCAGTTCCACGACTCCGCTCCTCCAATTATGTACAAATACCCACCTAGCTCGCACACCGCAGATTGGTGTCTCCCTGTAGATCAAAAGCCGTGAGTTACAGCCAGCCACTGCAGTCACAGGCTAACAAGATACCACAGCAGCTGAAACTTTAAAACACTCACGGATATTAAGGGGGGCACAGCTTGTCCAAGATTTTGTTACAGGATCAAACACATCACAGTTCTTAAGTCCCTTTTGACCGTAAGGATCTGAGCCACCAACAATGTACAGTTTTCCATTCAGGGCGCATACTCCTGTTCATATAAATAAGAAAAACAAGTAAGCTCATAAATTAGTAGGGTGTGGGGATGGATAGACAGGCAGACAATCGACTGCAGACTGGTTACCTGCATTGCAACGATTGGTTCTCAATTCTGGAACAGGAGTCCAGTCATCTATTTCTGGCTCATACATTTCTCCACAGCTCAAGTCATCTGAGTGACCATTTGACCCACCCACAACATACAGCTGCCCCTAAAATGGAAAAAAAAAATAAGCATCTGTTTCACATATTAAACAATTCAACTCATTATCACTTTATTAACCTTGTTGACTACAATGAAGCAACTTCTGTTACCATTTTTATTAAGTTTGCCACATTTGTCCCACCTACTTAAGCCATTTACATAATTCAACATTTTCATCTAATCTCCACCCACCACATACCATTAGAACTGCCATCTGGAATCGAGCTCTTGGTGTTCTCATAGGTGCGATGAAAGTCCACGAGTCCTTCTGTGGATCGTAGCACTCCACAGTGCGCAAACACTCCTCTCTGTTATACCCACCTAAAGCCAAAAGCAAAAGGTCAGATGGTATCAAATTTCCAAAGACCAATTGCTTGGAAGTTAGAAAACACAGACTCTGTAAAATAGCCTACATAGTTACAGAAGACACTGTGTATTTCTTCCCAGCTAAGCAAGTTGTTTTAAAGAACTATTTCTTTTACCTGCAGCTATTAGCTTGCCATTAAGTTCAGCTGTCCCCAATCCAGATCGAGCATATTGCATCGGAGACATGGGCTTCTCTATCACATCACTTGGCTGAAGCTCAAAACTCAGACTCTTCAGCAGTCGCGGCGTGCTAGTGGGAGAGCTCTGAGGGCTGTTACGTCCGTGCAGGAATATCACACACAGCACACCATCCAAAACAGCAAGACACAGGTAGGTATTACCTGTAGTCAGGAGAAAAGGTTAATATAACAACATTTTAAATGTATATCACCGAGGGGCTTCTGATTATGCTTCTTCCCTATTTTGTGTGAAAATGCTATACTATTGTTTAGAGTTACTGGTTCCAAGTGTTAGCATAGTTAGAGAACAATACTGTTTTTAAAGATGATTCATGTAGTGCTGAAAGTATATAAGATGGCAATCTAAAGATGTGCTAGGAGAAAGTCTCCTCCCACACACTGCAAATAACTCAATTAATTAATCAAAGAACGTTTGTCTACAGTTTAGACTCTCTGGGTCAAATTATACACCAGTGGGCTCTGGGACGGCGTAATGGATCAACACATAGACAATCCAAGTTTGGCCCCAGTTATATTAGAAACATCTTAAAAATTACTGGGCAAGTTACTTGATTTGTATCCATCACCTCATCAGCAAAAACAAAGCAAAACAAGAAACACTTCTGTATTTCTTACAGATGTTAAAGGAGATCCCTAGTGCATATGGGGTGGTAGATACATAATACCAGACATCTTATAGACAAAAAAAAAAAAAAAAAAGGCCCTCAGATACTCACTTGATGTTTTCTCTGAAGCAATGATTTTCCATTCATGTTTAGGACTCTGAACATTTGGAGAAAGACTTCCAGAGGAGCTGCAACTTATCTGCTTGTGATCATTCTCACGTGGTGGCTTTTTCTGCAAAATCAAAAGGCAGCTACAGAAACCTAGCCAGAGACTACATCTTGTTCTACCTTTACTCCTCTGAGCTATCCTCTGAGAAAACACTTCATCTACCACCTCTGCAGAGCATCGTTTGTAGCATACCTAAATTAAAACAGAACAGCTTACCTACCTACTCAACAACAGTGGCTGAGAACACCCTACGTCTTGGTACTCATTTCAGCCTATGATCGCTACTTCTGTGCTGCTAGTCTCTGACTAGGAATCATTTTGAATTCCTGGAGAAGTCAAATATGCATTATTATTATAATTTTCAGATGTAAGAAGCAGCCTACAGCCATCTGGACAGAAACGATTTACAAACGAGAAGCCTAACTTGCAAACTCTGCCTCTGGAATTCAAGTTAATTATATAATGCTACTTGGAAGTGAATTAACTATTCTCTTCATTCCCTGCAGACGAATTAATTTCGCCTCAGTTCCTCTCTGTGCTCAGATTAGCTGGTTCTTGGGTTTTACTCCCTTGATACTTTCCACCAGCAGGAGATCTCTGGTTTCTTTCCTTCTTCAGTTTGATTTATACTGTAGTTTAGACCATTTTGCTAAATTTAAAGATGTATTTAATATAAGTAAAAATCTGCATTTCAAACAACACTGCACAGGAGTCCCTCCCCACCCCCCCCCTTTTTTTTTTTTTTTAAATATTGTAAGATCCAAACACAAGAGGTTAAAATTCTGCCTATTCCAACTAGCAGCCAAGGTTATGGCCCCACTACTCAAGTTTGCAATGCTTGGAGATTCCCTGGAGTGTGCATGATCTTTATAGAAACTGTCATAAGACTTCTAAAATTTATCATCTAACTCATTCTTCTCCACATAAGGTTATTTGCGGCAATTTGACACTTGGCAACAATTTGACACTCAGCTCAGTACAATAAACAATTTATCTGTGGATGACATTTTTGTTTATGCTGTAAATTGGATGAAGATTCAGAAATTTCTCCTACCCTTAAATTGCCTTGATTTCAAAAAAAATTACAGCTTTTCCAGACCCATTATCTATGGGTTTCTTGTATTAATTCTCTTGACTGCTGAAGATTTCCAAGGGTTGGATGCAAGTTTCCAAAACTAGTAATTCTTATTACCAGAAAGGATGATTAAAAAAAAAAAAAAAGGGGGGGGGGGGGAGAACTCCTGCCCTCCTTTCTGAAAATAAATTTTTTTGAAAGTTCATCTGTCAGCTTCTAAGTATTATAAAGAGTAGCATCCAAAGTTATGACAACTGTGGAAGTTTATTAAAAACAATTAAGACAGAAGATTAGCTGGCTCTTCTTTTTCATTTCTTTTCACTTATGAAATCCATGCTTCTGGATGGAGAGTATTTTACATAAACAATTTGCTAATGACTGAAGGAAATGTGCCTTTGCACCAGCACATTCCACAGTTATCAGTTAAAACATTAACATACATTTGCTTCTAGCTCACAACCTTAATTTGTAGGGAGCAACTGCCAATTTAGATCTATTAGCCCTTGTTTCTTCTTTGTTTCCTAAGCAGCCTCAGTTGTACTAAGCTGTATTTTGCAGGAGTTAAGAATATTGTATCCAATTAAGAGTGTCCCCACTCCCCAAAAGTCATCTCAAAAAACAGTAATTTGTACACAGTCAAAGCATCAGCTGTCTCTAAACCAGAAATTATCTACTGCTGCTTTTTTAAAATCTCGCTTACACACGGTCAATATGGCTGAACAAGAGGAATGGATGCTGGAATCTGAAGGATTAGAACTTATCTGATGTCTAGAATGTTTTTCTATGCCAAAATTTTACCAGCTGCATAAACCACTTACATAAATGGGAATACTGCCAGCTAAACAGTCCATGATTCTTTTCACTCTCTTAAATATGATTTCCTATGCATCTCTACTAAGCTACATAAGCTCTTGCTATAGCTGACTGCTTCACTACCTTCTCTTTCTTCTGACAGCCTAAGATTTAGTTTGAAGTCTAAAGCACTGTTTGGGAAGGGCTCGCTTTGTTTCAGTCCACTGAACCAACCAGAGGCAGAAACTAAATCATTGCCTCCAATGGTTTTGAGAAAAATACTTTCCCATAATGTATTTCACCATTAAAGCTCCTCTCTACTCGCTGCAAGACACAAAACTAGGTGTGCTGTAAACTGCTCCAGTCTCCCTGAGGTTACCTCAGACTGTCTGCAATTGGTACCTGCACAAACTGAATGTGGTCATCATCACTGCCATACACCTCAGCCTGTCCATCTAGCAGATTTCCATCAAGCAGCTTGTGATCAGCTGAGTAGTACAGCGTTTGAACCTGCAAAAACAACAACAGAATACCCATGTGGCTACCGTCTCCATTGCTACTTAGCTACAGGCAGATTACAAAAGGCAGTCGCCAGCATACTTCTCGTCATCTCATCTCAATCTAGCAGAATGACAAAACTAAAAGGAAGCAGATGTCATGGTGGCAATCTTCAAACACTGGATGAAGGCGCCTTGCTTTCTCAGCTTGAAAGAAATCTTCATTTTCCAAGGACTTCTACTGTTCTTCCAGCACAGAAACATTAGACAAGCAAGATGTACATTAATTTGCAGAATTATACAAATTCATAATCTCATGCAAGCATTTTTGCTATCCCCGCAAACAAGTTTTCGGCTTTGAAAAATACATATATGTATCTTGATCAAAAAGAGAAGCCAACAGTGGACTCTAAAAGAAAGGTATGAGGATGAGGGAAGACAACACAGATTTAAGGTCTGGAGAAACTGTTGTCCATGACTAAACATCAGATGCAGTCGTTTCAATGAAATGCATCTGAATTTCAGTATTATAAATCAAAACTTTTAAAAAGAGTTATTCCAAGGGGAAATATACACATGATAATATATGACAATCAAATGTACTTTTGCTTATACAAAAGCGTTTCGAAGATCTATCGCGCCTGTAATAACAAACGGGGAAGACTGATGCTTCACGGATTTTTTTTCTTAAATAAAGTCCACTTTTTCCAGCCAATTAAAAATTTAGATTTCCCCACTACTTTTTTCCATTAAAAACTGCCCAGTATGAGTATTCATGAGTAAAGCCATTTAACAACACACAACTTTTAAAATAATATATCCTGTAAAGGAGTAAGTAAACACCATTAAATCATCATCATCGTTCTCTGCCCACAGCGGATTTTCTTAGGAGAACTGGGGCAGGACTGCTGCTTCTGTACGTGTCAATACACTTGAGGTTTCTTCTTGGTTCTTCAGCCTTGGTATCCTAGTTTTGTTAATAAACCTATGGGGAGATAAATCAATGGGGAGGAACAACCATTAGAAGCTTTTACCTACTTCTCATTTACAAGCAAAACCTGCAAAGGAAAACATCAAGAATCTACGGCAAGTTTCAGTACCACCTCCCCAATTCTAGAGCAAGATACATGCCACTTTGAAGTTACTAAACAGCAAACAGTGAGCAAAAAAGGAAAGCAGAAGACCAGACTGAACAGTTCATTCAGCTCACCTGAAATACCCCCCCAGTTTCTCAGCTTAAGGGTACCTACAGTAAAATTTAAATTCTTTAGGGTCATAGTTAAAAAAAGTAGGGGGGGAAAAATGGGAAAACAAAAAAGAAAAAGGGATCATCCTTCATATTGATTTGTTTAAAGTGTTTAATCCCATTTTCTTAAAGACTAACCTCTTCCATCAGATCTTCCAGGCTGTCTCCATTCTCCCAGATGCTGCGCTGTACCCAGTTGATTACCTTTGTGTATAATTTGCCATTGCTGGGTAGGCCAACATGGTCTTCAAGCATTACTTCAAGCTTGAATCATAAGATGAAAGGAAGTGAGTTACTGAATAATATACTGTATAGGTTTTACCCTTCTATTTGTAGCATACTGTAGTTTACACAGTGAGCATTACTCCTTAAAAGAATACTCTCACTTTACTGCAGAGCTAGAAAACACCATCTTACTAGGTGCTTCAGCCTACACTGCAGCAACTAGAAAACATGTTTATATACAACTGCAGTTGTGTTTTATGCTTTCTAAGAAAGGCTGGACAGTGTGTGTCCTCTACAGTTAAGTTTTACAGCAGTATGAATATTAAGCAAATCAAGATTTCCCATGTTGTTGCTATAACTCAGAACACATGAAGTCTTCCTACTCTCAAAAAGGGAGCCGTAATAGTGTAATGATTCCTTGGGTTGTTATACAGAAATGTAATTTTTAGCTTCCCTCCTTCCGCCAGAAACAAGCCTACAGACGTAAACTAACCTTTAACCGCGGAAGTTTGAGAAATTCCTCCTGTTCTGAAATACGCAAAAGATGTTCCTGAATGTAGCCATCAATCTTGCTCAACAAACGTGAGTCTCCCATACAGCTTGCAAAGTTTCGGTAGGATATGCAGCTCTGAACATCCATCTTAGAGAGCAAGTAGTCACCACAAACCTGTTAAGAAAGAAGGCTGCAATGTGATTTACAAGGAGACAAGATCTTTACATGTGCAAATTACCTATCCCCAAATACAGCAACAACTGTTTTCTAACTGCAGAATAGTCATAGTTTGCCCCCCACAAATGGCACTCTAAATGAAATGTTGCCTACCATGAGAATAAGCATAAGTTAAAAGAAAAGAGAGTAATACACATAATAAGCTACACTGTGTGTGTGTATACACATACATATATACACACGCACACTTACCCCATGCTTTTCTTTTGAACTGTAGACAAACAGTTTTGAATAGGTGTTAAGTGAAGGTAAGAATCCCAATTCCCTCGTCAAAGGTAGCCCACTCGTAACAAGAGTAAGTATTTCTAAACTCAAGCCCTAGAAAACTTATGGTTGAGAGCGTGCAGATTTTGGTTTTTCATATTTTACTATTTTTATAAAGGACTGACAGAGATTTACAGGTCTAATTATACCCTCTGTAACAACAAAGCCCACCACTGTCTTCCATGAACTCTACTGAAGTTATGTAACCAGTTATGAGTGAACCCATTTTGGTTTTACTGGTGCATAAATACAACACTTAACATCAGCGAGCCTTTCGACAGAAAGGTAACACAGGTGGAAGCATTACGTATTGGCATCACTCAAATCAATACTACGCTACTGAATATCTAAGGAAGGTTAGCAGCTGATAAGCAGTTTGACAGAATAATGAACTTTGTTTCCAATTAAACATCTAAAAGCATAACCCTTCTGCTCTGTAAGAGCAGAACAGATCTCTGGAAGAGTTGAAAATTGTACCTGCTTAACTCTCTCCATCTTCAACTTCTTTGCTGCAGAGTACACATCTTTCACTAGTTCTTTATCAGCTTTTAACCTATTAAAGAAAATTGACTTCATTATTTTGATTTTTAATTAACATCTACTCTCTCTAATTTCTCAGAAAAATACTTACTGAGCAGTATAGGCGTAATTCAATAAAACTTCAACAGCTTCTGGATTGAGATCATCAAACTTAACGTGAGAAATTCCATGAGAATCACTATCGCTATTGAAGATTTCAAACAGGTAGGGACTACAGCAAGCCAGCACAGCTCTGTGTGCCAGCATCTCATGTCCACATACCTATGTATAAAACACAAATAAGAAACCCATAGGCCAGTAAAAATTTTAAAACATACACTATCATAACAGTGTAAAGGCATACTCAAGGTGAATACCACACTTCAATCAATTTTTTAAAATCAGTACTATCTTCAGTTTGCCTCAGATAGCTGAAAAAATACATTTGTTTCACTTCTCTGATCAAAGCAGCTTATGTATGTTTTTTAAATCTATCTTCCAGAAGAATCAGGTTCTCAAATCTCATGTCTCAATCAATGGAAAAACATAGCATAAGGACGAAAAGCCATTCAACTGTTACATTTAGGATGAAAAGAATTACCTGGAGTCGAACATCACAGAACTGACCACTTTTACGTAAGGCATTTAGTTTGGCAACAGATGACTCGATGAAATTTTCATCTTCAAACATCAAATATCCATTAGGAATCATTTTGCTGTTGTTTTGGCTGAAAACAGAATAGGTAAAGTTTAAAGATAAAACATTTTGCTTCAGTATAAAAGTACTATTAACACATCTTTCTCAAACACCAAACATTCACGAGAACTTTTTCAAATAAACATCCATCTACTAAAGCCTAGATGAGCACTACTGATGAGGACTGTCAACAACAATCCTGCATTGACAGAGATGGCCTGGACTAATAACCTTCAAAGAATGAGACAGGCCATAACTTTTATGGTTGTCCGTTCCAAATCCAAACTAGTTGCTGAACATGTGCTAGCCCCATGGGAACAAGCTGGGAATCACAGGTTACATAAAATACTTTATTTCCCTCCATAAAGATCAGATTTAGTAGATTCATCAATATTTTTCTGCTTACTCTATGGAATTGTCATGCTGTCCAATTTCATTTTTGCATCAGCCTAAGAAAACAGCTATGCTGAAAATTGTAAGAACTGAGAATTTAAAATGTCAAGGAAAGAACAACAGCTATGAAAATACAAAACCACCACTCATCTCTTTAACTGACAGAGTAATGACTTAACTCATGATTTTCAGCTACTCTAAAACATTTAGAGAATGTAACATCAACAAAACTGACCAAATCAAGTACATTCTGAGCATGTATTTCAACTCATCATGAAGCTTCAAAACTCCACCCGAACATCTTACCCATATACAAACATACCACCTCAGGCAAATCGGAACAGGAAAAGTTTTGCTAGGAAAAGTCCACTTTACAAACAAGGAGCTAAATTAAGAACACTAAAATACAGCCCTTGAGGGGGTAGCATCTGAGATGACCTATATATTTGAAATAAAGTCAACTTCGTAAGTTAAGTTGCTAACAGATGAAAAAGTAGAGATTTCTTAACAAATTTTTAGGAAAGACTGTGTGGTATATCTCAAATACTTTCAGCAACAATCTAAAATTCCATCTGAAAGATGAAATCTAAGAAAATTCTAAAGATCATTCAGACTTTAAAAAAATAACAGAGCGTGTACACACACACACATGTGCGTGCAAAAAAAATAGCAAGCCCTGCACAAAATAATTCTAGCTTTAATCCACTTATTTTAAATTGACTTGCTATAGAAAGCATTTGACCCTAAAATGGTCACTTGCAAGTGTTTCCATTTGCATACATTTTCATTTGTTATGCTTTATTTCCAAGAAAAAAAAAAGGGGGGGGGGTTTTAAAGTAACAGAATGAGGAAAACTATTCCCTATCATACAGGCAGCTAACAGCAATATTAACTTACCTAGTAAATATATTACTGTAAATTTATAACTGGGAGATTTTAAAATAATCCAATAGTATCACTTTGTTAAGACTGAGCACTTCAGTGTCAAGATCTTCTGAGAGGGAAGATGTTTGCTGAAATGCGAGCAGACGTGTCTTTGCAGCTGCTATATGGATTCCAAAACTATCAGGCTTGAAGATGATGTAATGAAGTCCTTAAGAGCTATAGACATGAATTTCTTCTGTGATAATCATGCATCATAATCTGTAATAAAAGAGAAATTATTAAGTAAGGATAAAATATATTACTACTGTGTATTTCACATGGAATTTCCATAGTCTCTTAAACATAAGTTTGACGCAAGTAAGTTTTTCCCTACTGACACTGATACATTCTCATGTGCAACCAGAGGTCAACCAAATCAATTTTGATACCCACAGACACAAGATAGTGGCTAAACAGATATTTAGAGAAAATGTTAAAACAGATGAATCCCATTCTAGACAATTCCTGTCAACTCTAACCTTCAGCACTTCCTTTACCTAGACCATTATCACTTGCTTATACAAGTTGATAGCTCTTCAGTAACACCAACAGAAACCACTAAATTAAAAAAAAAAAAAATCCATATGCCTCATACCTTTTGCTTTTCCCTGCACTCATCTTTCTTTTCCTGATAATGCCTAAAATGGACTGATTAAGGACGTGTCTGAAATGACCAGGCAGTTCTCCAGTCTTAAGTACTTACAAAAGAGTCAGAAATTACTATTTTCTAATGCAACTTCTTAGGGCAGGAAAAAAAAAAAAAGGCTCTAATACCCTGCAAAAAGAATTTTGAGGTGCTACTGAAGTTCACCATTGGTACTTCCAGCTGGGGTCGATTTGTCAGGTGGGATTCTGAATCCTCCCGCGGTTGGGTGCTTATGCCGGGCTTTTCGGGAGGGGAGGAGAAGGCAAGGGCAGGAGCAGCGGGGAGGGAGCAGGCAATGAACACACACTCTGCAGCCTCTCCCGACCCTGATCCCACCTCAGGAAAACTGCCCATTTCATCCACTGCATTCCCTATCACAGCTCCACAACTGTATTTGTATTTGCACATTAAATGCCACCTTGGGAATCAAGTCTTCTAAAACCAGGCGCAACTTGTTTCTCCTAGGCAAAAGTCATCCATGTTGTAAGAAGAGAGCCTCACTACTCTAATGCCTGGCCAACACTTAAAACAGGATAATTTTGTCAGGAATTGTACCTGACGCAGTCTCTAAATAGATCAGCGTATCAGGCACCAGACAGTAGCTCTCAAGAGCAGCAGGGGGCATCATCCTACAATATTCTCTCCCAGTTAATGAAAACAGCAGGTTTTTTGTGTTAAGAACTTCAAACTTGAAGACTGTATTTCAATCATTAGATAACCAGGTAGAAAGAATCGCTGTTAAATTTTAAATCTGGCTACTAGAACAGACATGAACACATACATATAAAGGAGGAAGCAACCACTCTAGAGCAAGCAGCAGTATCCATTTGTAAAATAATACCCCCAGTGCAGGGAACACTATCGAAACACTATCCCGGGGACTACAAGTTTAATGTCAGCACACTTTAAGAGAAAAATCTCCATACATTTGATTTCTTTTTATAACCCTACAGGCAAATTATGAAACTGAAATCTATTTACCAAACATTATTTAACTGCAAGTATTTGGAAGTCAGCACTTCCTCCCTCCTACAGTTGGTGTAACTTTCTCAATTTCTAAAGCACACAAAGCATTTCACTTCTTGAAAACAGAAGCAAGCTGTCTGACGTCCATGCTTTCCCCAAAGATTCAACTCATTTAAAACATCCTATTCAAAGACAGAGATATTATTCCAACGCAAGTGTGGCAATGACTTAACTTAAAAAGCATTATATTTCTTCAGTACTACCCAGAAAAACAAGAGAATTACCACCATGACACCTCTGATTTTCTAATCTATAATTTCAGATGTTAAAACTTACATTTCCATTACAGGTCCATTCCATATCATTCAACTATGGCTACGCTTATTTAGCCAAAGGCAAACTATAAAAGATATTTAAAAAGAAAAGGGAGTTCTTAATGCCAAAAGCTGTGCTATAATCAATATACGACCAGGACCATTCTGGCAAAAAGTATGGGCCGACCTGGCTATCACTTGCTTGATTCTCAGCACCAACTCATTCTTGACTGCCTAGTCCCTCAGAGGAGGGTTTTTGTTGTTTACTGAGTAGAGGTCCATAACAAATTAAGTGTTTACTACTGTATCACCCAGACAAGCAGGCTATTTAGTCTGTTCATGCATCACATTGTATGTTCCCCTGTTCAACAGTCACTCCTAACGAACTGTTGTTAAATACCAGCACCAAGGCTCTTGAGAGATTTCAAGTTATATGACAGTTATCCGAATAATTTCAATTAAATTCCAGAATTGCCCTCAATCAGCTTATCCCTCTGTGCCCGTTTTGCACATTCTGTCATCACAAAAGAACTTTATTTCATCTCCAGTGTTGCAGCTTTGCCCAATGTACTTGCATATGACCTTCAAGACCTATAAAGGGCATCAAAAACAATTCTGTGTTGAAACAGATTTGCCTTCTAAGTCTTCCTTTGTATGTGAATTCAAAAATAATATATATTATGTGTTACAGAATATATATATGCGTGTATATATATGTGTGTGTATATAAAATATATATATTTTCTCCATCCAGGCATCTAATATTATTGCCTAATCTGAATATGCAGGAATAGGAACCTCTTAACTATTGCTGTAACATTTCAATTCTGCTTGGTGTGAATGGCTAATACTGGCTTTCACAGCTAATATTAGTCAAAATGGGCATTAAATAATATAAGCATATTCATTATTGTCCACACTCTTTTTGTCTTGGTATGTTACTACGAGGATAATTGTTTTAATCAGTCAAAATTCAATGAAAATACAGAATATGCAGTAGTTCTCGGGTTAAAGGCTATGAACAGGTACTGCAAACAAATTCCATTCTAGAATTATCTTTCTGAAACATAAATGTCACTAACAATTTTTTTTGATTTTTACTTCTGTTTTCTTCTAGCTCACTGCATCAAGAACTGACAGCAGTTTTATAGTAATCCTTCATGATTTTCATTTTTTCCAACTAAGCGTGATGTTCAGATCAACGTAAGCTAAGTATGAAGTCTGATGTTTCTGAAGTGATTACTTTCCAAACTTCATCAAAAAAGTTATTTAAATATTTTAAAGTTACAGAATTAACCTTCCAGAACCTGAATAACATATTTCATTTAAGAAAATTCTTACCTGAGAGCAGGCCTATTTCCTGCACTTATTTTTAAGATGAAGCAAAAGCACAGAAGTTATACATAAACTCTGGGTTTCCATTCTAGCTTTAATATTACAGATTAATACTGCCGTTGAGCCTGGAGGCACCACTTTCAATCAAGACTCCATCGTGCTACATACAACACTGTACAAGATTAGGATAGGATAGACGCCATGAAGCATTCACATGGTGTTTCAATGCTACAGCTGTACCCAAGTGGAAGAATGCCAGTAGTCAAATGACTGCCCAGATTAGGTAGATTAGCACATAAAAAACAGTTTTTTAGTCCAGATGTCTGTAAATTTTCTTAAACACTCATGTGCACATACTGAGATTTTTATTTCTTATATATGTCAGCCCATGCATGATACACTCTAAGCAACATAAATTTGCTGCAGATAACTGACTTCCAAAGGGGAAATTTCTCCCTTCTAAAGTTATTTTTCCAGTTCAGTTTAAATATATTCAAAGAAGCACTTAGAAAGACTTACCTAAATAACTATGATACTAAGTCTTCTCATCCTCCAGGAAACTATCCTCTTTAGACATAATTTATAGATGTAAATACCACCAAAATATGATTAGCCCAATAGTTACATGAGCAAATAAATACCATTATTATTACCATTTAAATTGTTACTTGTATTTAGAATGTAGGATTCCCCCACCCAATTTTTTTTAAACAGTATTTCACTGTAGAAACACTCCAACATTTAGAAAACTAATGAATTATGGTTACTATTGCATTTCTCTGAGGACTTCACACAGTTATCATCACCAAGGACTCTCCACTATACAGTCGCTTTCAGGAATGGTAGGGACTGCAGTCTCAGATGAGGGACCAAGAGGACAGGTCCCAGAGGCAAGTGTTGAGGCAGAAGACAATATCCTTATTTCCTAACAAGACAGATAAGGTCATCTGATTCTTCCTCCTTAGCAAAGACTCTCATCCTTAGTATACTCCTTTGGTACTTTTCATGTGCTGTAGTGCTGTATTTCATTAAAAAATAATTTTAAAACATTATTTAGTGCCAATTTCACATGAACTGTTTTTTTAATCCGATTAAGGTATTACCACTTAAGCTCAGCATTGAAACATTAAATTGCGAAAAGTGCTTTTTAACCTTTCAATTTAAGGATTGATACTTGTTGATTAGGACGATTGACACTTGAGGGACACTTGCTGATACAGTGAAACAGAGAGTGGAACTTAACACCACAGCTGGCTGAGAAACACTTGTTAGCTACTGTGGGCCTTCTTGCTGCTCACGGTCTAGGTCACAAGAAACGCAGGTCAGACCTATGACTACTCGTAGGCTGCTACTTGAATCAAAATACAAAACCAGGTATCCTCAAAAAATTTCTTTCATGGACTCGCATTTATTTGTGGTAAAAATACATGGTTCTTTTTCATGCCTGAATTTTCATTTCAGCAGAACATTATGAACTAAGCCATACATCAACATACTTCACACCCCCGCTCACGCTCAGCTTCTTCACATTGGTGATTTAAAACAAAAGCTAATAGAATTTATATGAATCTTGCTTTGCACATTTATTTTTCAGTTATTTTCCACTAAAGATTTAGTCTGACTGGTAAGTAACAAAGACTTGTTAATGAAATGGTTATATTTCAATGCTAAACTACTCTAGCCATGTTTCCCTTCCCAGCCCCAAAGCGAGGAGGAGGGAATCAATGCTATCAATGGCTAAGTTTGAAGGCAGAGAAAAAGTACTATATACTTTCTCTAAAATCGTTCACATTTAATCCAAGAAAATGTATGACTTGAACTATCCTCTACAAAGAGCAAGTGTACAGTGTTCTTTTAAGCACACATTTTTGTTTCCAGGCTTAAAAAGAAGCAGTTTCTACAATGTTGCTATTTGGACTACAACTCACAACTGAAACACCAGCTTCCTATTTAGTATTCATTTTTAATAATGTTCTCTTATGCCTTGAAAATACTATCTTTCATTGTGTCTCAGAACTGATCATTATGTCCCCTTTTCTATACATTTCCTCTTCCCTTTTTCCACTTGCCATGTTTTCCCCCCCTTTTTTTTTTAAAAAAAATCTGCATCTTGTTTTCCATCTTCTGCCTCATATGCACTCCTGAGCTCTTTTCCTTTTTCCTCCATATGGCTTTCCTTTTTCTGCTAACACACACTTCCCACAGCCCTTTGAAAGTTTATCAGACAACCAGCAAACAGATTTTTTTTTTTCCATCTGGGAAGTTCTTGCCTTTTTTCCCCCTCCCATCACCTGTCCCTCAAAAGCTCAAGCTGAAGCAAACAAAGTTAGATCTCTTCACAGTAGCTAAAATACTGTTTCCTAAGTGGAAAGTATTCCTCAGTTGCTGCATCCTGTGCTCCAGAAGCTTAGTTTGTAGCTACAAAATCCACCTTCTAAAATTAAATCAATCTCACCATCAGATCACTATATCCTGTTTAATTTCTTATTTTGTAGATGCATGACAGAGGAGAACAAACAGGATGCCTACATACATCCTTCACTGGAGCAAAAAAAAAAAGAAAAAGAACAGGAAAAAGAAGTCTTCCCCTTTACAAACTGTGACAATTAAGGAGAGAGTGATGTGATACCGAATTTCCCTTAGTCCCTCTCTGCTCAGTCTCCGTATCCTTCTCCTCAGCGAAGGACTCAGATGCCTTGCCTCTCACTTCATAGACATTTTTCCGTGCCGCATAAAATTGCAACTAATTCCGTTTTTATGTATACGGGAACATGAGAATATTCCCATGAGGGAATCCTGCCAAACCTGAGAGTTTTCCTATCTCCAAGCTCCTCTGGCAGATTCTGAAAAGCGGCTGGAAACCGGTGCGCGCAGAAGAGACCACCACGGTCTCCCCCCTCCCCCAGACTCGCCACTCTCGCTCCCCGGCGGCGCTAACGCGGACTGACAGCAGCGCGTCGGCTGCGCTACCTGCTCTTCCCCGGAGCCGGCGGGCAGGGTCACGACACCGGCAACCAGCCGTCAGCACACGCTCTGCGGCCCAAAACGCCGGGGTTTTCCGGGTCTTGTTTGCTCCAAGCGGAAGACTTTTGCGACCCCCCCCCCCCTCACCGTAAGGGGCTCAGGCGGCGGCGCTGGGGAAGGCGAGCGCGCAGCGCTTGACCTTGGAGCGGGGCCGATCCGCGCGAGGCGCCAGCGCGGCGCTTCCCCGGCCCCCGCGGCCCGGCGCTCCCGTACAGCTCTGCCCCGGGGGGCAGCACGGCGCAGCGGCCTCCGGGGCCCCGCCAGACCGCGGGCGCCGGCCGGGCAGCGCCGCTCCCCGGCGGGGACGGGGGGGAAGGCGCCAATGGCCGCCGAACAAAGGGCCGCGGGGCCCCGGGCGGCCTCCCCAGCGCCCCGCCGCGCCTCGGCCGCCGCCACGTCCCGGGGGGGGGGGGGGGGGGAGGCGGTACCTGGTGTCTCTCAGCGCAGACGATGCTGTTCATATTGGGAGCGTCCAGGCTGCGGGTGAGGCGGGAACGCAGCCCCAGCCGGCGGGCGGCGCGGAGCGGAGCGGAGAGGAGAGGAGCGGAGAGGCGGCGGAGGGCGGGAACGCAGGCGGCAGGGAAAAGCGCGGAGCAGAGCAGAGCGCGGCCCGCACACGCCGCTACCGGAGCAGCAGCTGCCGGACGGGGCGGAGGAGGCGGCGCGGCGCTCCGCCCCGGATCCCTCCGCCACCGCCGAGCGAGGCGGCACCGAGGCGGCTGCGATCGCTCCGCCGAGAAAGGAGTGCGGCCGCGCCCCTCCCGCGCTGCCCCAGTGGGTCAGCGGAAGGTGCCGGGGGCGGAGGGGGAGGAGGGCGGGCGGGGCGGCCCGAGTCCCGTTGCTGCCCGCCGCGGGAGGTGCCCCGGGGGCGGCGGCGAGCGGGCTGCGAGGCGGCGCCGCATGGCGGCCGGAGGGGGGCGGGGGGGGGGGGCGGCAAACGGCCGTTAGTAACGGTCGGTCGCTGCGAGGGGGCGGCGGCGCCGCAGAAACGCCGAGCGTGGAGAACCGGGAGCCTGGCGAGGCGGCGGGAGGGGCGTGAGGAGGCTTGAACAGCTGCCGGTGGCCGGCGTCTCTTGTGCCGGCTCTGCGGGTCGTGTCGCCATGAGTGACAGCCCTCACGTGCCTTATCAGGGGTACTCGGCCCCAAGCTCACCTGACGCGGTGACTTTATTCTCCTCACCTTGGCTGTGTTTTCCTCCGCAGCTACCTCTTCCGCTCGCCACTCGAGCCTGTGGTTCGAGATGTCCTGTCTTGACACAAAGACCTGCTCAAGTTTAACCAAAAACATGGTATTTCCGATGCTGCAAATCCGCCGATGGCCTGTGTCGGGTGCCGTGCAGAGGGGCAGGCTCCTCCCGGTCACCGCTCTGACCTTAACACACACGAGCCGTTCTGGTAAAGGCGTCTACCCAGCCGAGTAAGAAATGTCCCCCCAGACTTTTCGCCATAAATCCTATCCTGGTGGACAAAGTAGTGTTAAAACAGCGCTGCTGATAAACGAGCCATGTTTGAAGTCTTGTCGGTTTGTTATGTGTTTGCATACTAGATAGCGTAATGGGTTTCTGATTCATGGCTGGGGCCCTGAGTGCTCCTGCAATATAATAATAAACAAAACATGTAGTTGGATAAAGTCAGAGGTTCCCTGCTTATTTCCTGACTTTATCACTGCTTTACAAGTGACCTTGACATTTTACTCTTGCCTGTGCTGTTTTCCCCTATGCTTTTTCATGAATCTGAGGCTGCCTTGGTCATAAACTAGGAAATCTATAGGAGGTTATATCAGAGGTAGCTTCCGTGTCTCAATTGTCAAATGTTTAAGACATATATGATAATATTTAGCCATTTCTCCATGGCTTGTTCTTCTTGTTCTTTCTATTTCAAAACTCTGAAGTTTAATGGTCGTGAGGTTACAAGAAGGCAGCACTTTAATATACTGAAAATAATTGTTGTGTCTAATCAGAAATAAGCAGAGTCATTTAGCCATAGGTGCATTTCTCAGCTATGCAAATCCCTCTGCTCTTTCTCAAGATGTATGCAATAATCAAAGACCCATGCTAGGATTCGTCCCTCTCTTCAGATTCTCGGTTTGCCTGCAGCAAACATCACTGTCTTGACTTCTCACCTCTCTCTAATATGTTTCCACTCCCTACTCCTTTCATTTTTTTAATTACCAGCCACACCTCAGTGCCTATCTTCCCACTCTCTGCTTTCTTTTTGAATGAAGCTTCTTATTAGGGACATGCTAATCAAATGTATGTGTGGTAAAGCTGGGAGGCAGAGGGAGGTGAAGACAAGAGACAAGTATTATGATCAAATAAAACAGTTCTGGGGATGTTCCTTAATTAAGTCTCAGGATTATGCAAGCTGCCGTTACAGTATTCTTAGGAAAGGCTATGTCTTTATGAATCACTATTAATTTTCATTACCAGCTACTGCTATTAATATCAAAGAGCAAGTATAACATATTTGCAGCGCAGAGTTAACAGTTGGATATTTCAAGTTCTTTTCACACAGATCGTAATGACAAGGGAATGTATTGGGGCCTTTGTAAACAGTGGCTAGACTCAGTGCTCAGGCTGCATCTCATTTTGGGTAGTTGAATTCTGATCACCCAAATTCGCTCCCACTAGAAAAAGTTTTTTGTCTCTACTTCTTGCTTTGTGATTACATGGAATTGTTTTACATCATTAAAACATAATTGTTCCACTTCAGATGCAAGTAACTATGTTTCCCGTGATGATTGAAAAGACTTCTATAAGGTGTAAATAAGTTTATTTCAATATGCTGGATACTTTGGGATCCTAAAAGTTAAACACAATTCTTACAAAATAGACCACTGAAAGCGAGAAACAAGCATGCTCTTTTCAGCTGATTCTTTCATTCAAAAAAATAACTCTCAGAAAGACAGGATATTGTTTTCTTGCTTCACCAGATCATTTTTTCTTACACATAAAATTATCCAACAGTAGAATTAACATTACACGTATGAATACAACTTCTGTTTGAACTTCAGCTAGGTTCACTGATGACTTTGCCAAAAGCACATCTTGAAACCGTCAGGAGCTTCGCACAAATACTGTAACAACTTAAATGACCAGGCCAAGACTGAAACTGCACCGTTCCCTGAGTTACTGAACTGTGGATGATAAACACTAAAAAATGATACTTAAAACTCAGCCACTGGCAAGTAACAAACTGAAGGAGATCACTCTATCTAAACGAGGTGCCTGGATGACAAAAGCTGCTTGAGAAAAAGCAAGTAGCTACTATTGCAGGATTGCTGAAGCACATCGACAGGTAGATGGCAGAAAGTTGCAATGGCAAAGTTTTTAGTAATGATGTCACTTGATTCATAATGAAGATTAAAAAACAATGCCTCATGAGAATAAATGGAGTTTAAGTTATAGTGATTATAGTACTTTACAGAACAACATTCCCAGAATCAGTCAGTAGAGCCATCTCAGTTACTGCTGTAACCTGCAGCAACATTTAGTAGTACAGAAAGTACTATTTTGTTACAGTCCTCTTCTCTAGTACATGAAGGTCAAAGAAAGCATCGTTCCCAGCTAGATTCAAAAGGGTAGGAACTGCCATTGGAGCTGCAAAGTAAAAAACAAAAAAAATTGCATTTCCACCTAGGTGCATGCATATTTTAAAGATCAGACTTTATTAGAAGGGACTAGTGGGACTGAGCCGACACTAGGCAATTATGTTATTGGGAGCTGAGCCAGATCAACAGCAATGTTCATAAGGGTCTGAGAGCTCTTAGGTTAGCAGCTGTACTATGCTGTCATAGTGTTCTTGAGATGTCAAGAACACTTCTTTTACAGTGCATTTTTGTGCTGCTATTCTTAAGTCACAAGGAAAGTTTATTTAATAATTGCATCACGTTCGCATGACTTCTGCTAGCATTTACCGTTTAATTAAATACAGTCTCTTCTGTTCTTCCAGCATGAAGAACGATTTATGAGTTCTTCAGCCACACCCACCAACTAACATAATAATAGCAACCACTCTAAAATCCTCCCTTTTTCATAAAATTGAGTAACTAAAGTTATGCTTGTGGAGGGTGTGGATGTTCTGCATACCTATGGTCTCTCCGCTGTGTGTTACTTTAACAATTAAAATAAGTAATCGTGAAAGATACGATCTTTCTAATTAATGAATGGAAATTCTGATGCGATGTTTTAATTAATTTGTAGGAGGAGGGAAGGAATTACCATTTTGTCCAATAATTCTTCATAGCATGTTCTCTATTTTGTGAAATATATACTTGAAATGCTTGTAAATCTTGAAAACTAGTGACAAAAACAGCCATGTTGGTGGACAACACTGCTCTCAGTTTACTGGTGCTGGTACAGAATAAATGGTTTAATACAGTGAGGTTATTTGAAATTGACATCATTACAAATTTTGTCCCCAAATATGGACCAATATCAGGAGGAATAATAGATGAGAACTCTACCGCTTCGGCATGCAACCTCTGTTTTTAATGCAAGAAGAGCTGCTAATGTGTTCCTTGTTTCATTTGCTTGGGCAGACAGTTAAGGTAAGAGGGGCTGTTCGTAGGCCCTTGACTGAGTCGGTGGAGGACAAAAGTTGTGCTTAGGGGGAGGTGGACTTCCATTTACTTGCAAACTTTGGCTGTCACCTCTGTTATCTCTGTGTCTACACATCTGGAGGCAGTAGAAAACTCTGAGACCTATTATCTGTGATTTTCTACCACTGTGGACAGATATCAGCATTGTTATGATCTATTTTGAGGGAGAATACAGAACTTGGTATTTTGATGGAGGCATGGTAATTCAGGAAAGGTGGAAAGCCTCTCCACCTTTCTTGCAAATGTCCTGTTACCCCTAAGTCAGGCAGTTTGTAGGTTACCCCTAAATCAGGCAGTTTGTGGGTGCCCAGTGGTGGTAATTCATGGAAGTCGGAGATTGCTATTTCCTACCCCGATGCTAACATGGCTATTCTGGTGGTCCCAGTCTCAAGGTAAAGGACTCCAGAAGTCTAATCTAAACATCCAATGTCTAAAGGAAAGGCTGAAATTGTAA
This sequence comes from Dromaius novaehollandiae, assembly GCF_036370855.1. NCBI lineage: Eukaryota > Metazoa > Chordata > Aves > Casuariiformes > Dromaiidae > Dromaius > Dromaius novaehollandiae. Next base: position 7,808,228 of record NC_088105.1, on the reverse strand, counting down.
AGTTTGGATATCACAATGGCTTAATGTTATGACAGCACAAAATAAATACTGCTTCTTTTTGAAGCTTAGTCATGAAGAGTATATGTTTTTAATTTTAGAATGAACTGGAAGATTTTTTACATCCCATTTGATGAGAGCAAAATATGTGGCTTGGATTGCATTAAAAACAGAGAAAATGAAGCTTAGTCCTAGAAGTAAGAGCAAGGTCTGTTTTCAGGTAAGGCATTTTACAGTATATCTTTAAATGTAGTTAGAAGCACATGCAGCTTTTCTCATTTGATGCGTATTAGCATAACTCAGCTAGTGACACCAGCAAACAAGGAACTGGTCCTTAGTATATAGGTTAATTTTTCTTTTAAACAGAAAATTGTATGAATGAACAAAATGTTATGTGAAACTAAATAACATTTAGTAAAACCTCATTAAAAATACATATATATACATGTATTGCAGCTGAAGGTCACTTGTGTCCTCCATAAGTATCATATATACCAATTTACTTATTCCATAACTTTTCCTTGATACGTTTTGGAAAGATTTTGATTGTTCATTGAAGTTGCAGAAATCCTTGTGGAACATGTTTTGTTTTTGTCTTGGCTCTCAGAGTCCTTAGCAATGACATTTTTAATGGTGTTTGGGATGTAGAAGCTGCGCTGGAATTAATGATCTGTGTTGGCCTGGTTCCTGTAAATTCTGGCACATCATTTGCAGTCAGGCTGTCTGATAACAACTAATCCAAGGAGGGCAGTTTGCCTTTCCTTTCTCTGTTCTTAGGCAAAGCCATGATAATCTTGGACAAATTCTTTACTTAGGAGCAAAGATTACAGGAAATTTAGACACAGTATGGAAGAACATCAAAAGTCCCACTTTTAATAGACAAGTTAAAAGAACGCTATTCAACTTTTAAAGGCCGGTTCTCTATAAAGTTTCTACTGTCTTTCTTAAACTGCATAGACAACTTTCCTTCTCAGCTTCAGCAGACACTGTTCTTCCACCACAATGACCTTTCTTAATTTCAGATAGTTTTGTGTTGGATGGAAAATCAGAGACTCTCTTCAATACCAAGGTTATAAATGATGTCTTATCTAAACTTCCATTAAATAAACAGAAGCCTTTTTAATTAATTACATTGGATTAAGTCTATAGGCAACATACAAAGGATTCTGACACATGGCCAATAGCTAATGTCATTAAAAAATACCTTCATCTACCTACTAGTCCTTAATGGATCAATCAGTGGTATGATCTCAGAAACACAGCTTTTAGGATGAAGCATCATGGGAGCTCCCATCTGCAAATATATCTTGAAAAATTACAGCTCTTTCAAGACAATTTTCACCAGATGATTATTGACACGTCAGTTTTGCACATGAGGATACCACCTTTATATGTATCACAAGTTATTTTTACCTGGGCTTTGCCAGTCGTAGCAGTATTTGACCCAGGTGTTACATCAAATTGAAAGAATGGATGTGCATATGTAAACTGTGTAATTGTATTTACAGAGCACTATCTGTCCTGTCATCAGTCTCTGAGCAAACAAACCAAATGCAGATATACACATCTGATTCCCCAGGAAATGTGCTGGGACAAGTTAAGGAGACTTGCTTAAAGTTTGGTCTTCTATGTGTTTTGATGCATTTTTATTTTCTGAACATTTTATTGTTTGGAATCTGCATATTCAAGAACTTCTCAGGGGTTGGATCAATAATCAGCCTTTAAAAAATCTCTAGTTTCTGGCTTTCCTGTGGAATTTGGAATTTGGTCATTGTTCATTTCGGATTGGAAGCCTTCTTATAATTGAATAAAATCTGCCATGCTTTCAAGCCATATTAATTTCTGGTTTCTGGGTGGTGATGCCTGCAACTATATTCTAGTTGTTCATTATAAAAAAGCTGACTTGTTCCGTACACCTGTATGCCTTTCTCGTTTCCATAAGGACAGTAGTTTCTTTGGCTCAGACACTGTGTTCAGAGTATTACAATAAAAGGCTGTAAAACAGTTTACTCTTAAATTGCTTGCCTTTATGACCCTTAAGCTTTCTGCCAGCTTCTGACTGTGAACGCAAGCAAAAGCTTTGTACTGTATGTCCTTAGTGTTGCTTTCACAGAATATGTTTGTTGCCTGTATTGTAGTCTGGTTGCTCCCATCTAGCCTTTTTTTCCCCTGAATCTACACCATAACTTTCCCTTACAGTCTAACTGTCTTTAAAATGTTCAGTTATGAGAATGTTCCCTCCAATATTAAGAATGGCAGGATTTAGAAATCTCTGGGGGAAAAAGACAAAAAACACCTAATTGTCTCTAACCAAAGGAAAAGTTACCTCAGTGTGGGATCACACTGGCAAAAGACAGTAAAATGTAGAAATCCCAGAGGCTGTCTCTTGTGCCAAAGGATCAGTGAATCCTGTTACCATATCGCAACTAGAAAAGGCTGCTTCTTGCCAATGGTGTGTCACTTGCAGTTCTGCAGGCTTTTACATCCCTAATCTGGTCTTTAATTGATGTCTGTAATTAGAAACACTGGAATACAACTTTGGTAGCAGGCACAATGCCATCCTAACAGATTGGGAGGTCACGTCTTCGCCGAGGGCTAGGCTCCAAGACAGACCGTTTTCCTTCCTGTGACTGTGAGGAATATACTGTCTGTCATGGCCATCTCAGAGTCAGGCTGGTTTTTAAAATAACGTGAAGGTTTTAAGTGTGGGAATGACCAAGCAGTGATTTACCTGCATTTCAAGGAAAGTAAAAGAGAATTAAGCATCCTGTCCTATTGTGATCTCAGTAAAATGTTCCAAGCAATGACCAGAGATTTTTATTAGCAGGTCCAAAGCTCCTGTTTTGATGCTTTTTTTCAAGAAACAAACTTGCAGAAGAACCCAGAGTCCTTGAATTTTTTAAAATTTATGCTAACTTCTAGAGCTAATAAGAACAAAATTGGTGTAAAAGCTAGGCTATACATATACAAACTCTCCAAATGCAGAAGAGAAGCAGTATTTCTAAAGTCACTTTAACTGTTCTTATATATTTTATCCACAATAACTCTATGTTTAACTTCACTTCAACCTAAAAAAACAGAGGACAGATGTAGAACATTCTTTATGCCCTGTGAAGGAAAGCTATTCCCGTTGCATATCCATCCCAACAGGAAGGCAGCAGGTTAATGAGAAAGGCTGCTTTAGGGATGTTTTACAGACATGTACAGGAACAAGCCAAAGATAAGCTATATTATTTCTTGATCAGTAACAATGAATTAATCTTAAAAATTCATAATTTATTCTGTCTGTAGGACACACAGAACATAAATTTATTGTAACTGAGTCCTCTTTCTGCATTATGCTGCAACTTGACAGTATCTGAAAAATAACACTGTCTTTATTACACAGACTTAGCTCTTTGATTTCAACAGTCAGGACTTCGTTCAGCATGTTTTAGCATTTGGGAAATGTCCCTTTTATTGACATGATTTTTTCCAAAAGCATTGACGAGTGCTTCAAGCAGACTACACTAGACTGTGGATTTTGATAGGGCTGAGGAATGCTACCAAGGAAATGAGTTCTTTTTGAACTGAAGGTAGAGTTTAGCCAGCAGAGTACATGTTGAAATGTTTTCTTTCATATGAATCATGATATTTTGCAATTCTGTAATACTTTCTGTTTGAAGACTTCCAAACTGTATGCAAATGAATTCAACAGCATAGGAGTGGATAGGAGGAAATAACTCTTTTATGTTTATACACCATTTACTTTTTGTTTGTTTTTTTCACAAATGAGTGGACTGCATGAAGGGAACACACTGATTTGCATGCGATCACAAAAGGAGTCTGTGGAAGAACTGGCAATACAGATAGAAACTAAGGTTCTTGATTCTTGAATTTACAGAAAAGACAATAAAATGAAAGCCACTCTACAGTTACCAGAATCTTTGTGGGACTCCCGCCAGTGCAGCGTATGTTGTATGTCCGATGAGCAGTCTGCCATTCGAGGGGCGACATGAAATACCTGCGAAGTGGTAGTGAGAAGGAGCTGGCTGCAGCAGAAAGCAAATGGTGGAAATGATTTTTAAGAGCTGGCTGGAGAGCAGCCGGAGGTTTTCACAGCTGGTTGTGCCGAGCCACCCTGACCTGCTTCCAGCGCAGCCCTGAACGCAGCACTGTTAATTCCAGCGTATCAGTCAAACCGTTGCCTCCCGAGATCTGTGTGGGAGCTGGATCTTTGCTGCCTGGATCTTCTCTGCTCTGCAGAGGTGGTAACTATCTGTGTCTTTAGCAACTCGCTCCCTTTCCTGGAGCCTTGAGGAGCCTGGGCTTCACCACAGGGAATATATGGTCTATGTAAGGAATGCTACTATAGCTTGGGCTATAAGGACTTTATTATATTCCTTATTGCAGTGGGATTCTCATTAAAGGTTAGGCTAAAAGGCTAACTGAGGCAGCTGAAGGCCCTCTGCATACTTCCTTTGAAAACTGAGCAGGTCAGTGTTCCCAGCTTTTAATCCTTGTATTCATCTGGTGGCTTCTGACTGCAAGACCAATATGAGTAAAACTCCCACAGTTTAAATGGGAGGTGTTCATGTTTAACGTCTGTAGTGTGGCCTGTTTATACTTAAGGAAATTATCACCATTAAAATACAAAGACACCAGTAACTGCAAGCTTCTCCTTAATGAGAATATTAAATGCAAGTAAACAGGAACAAAGCACTCTTATTTTAGAGTTAGTTTGCCCACACATTGATTTAATCAAGAATCAGTTCGTTCACAGAAGCAACCTTAGGTTCCCATCGCCTTGTAATGCAGCCACTGAAAATTTACATAGTCAAAATACCATACATTTTGTAGACAGGCATACAAATATAAATAGTACCAGCACTGAAAGGTTTACAGAAGATAGAGCAGCACAGGGGGAAACTGTAAAGGAGCATGTTTGGAGCAAAAAACCCACTTTTTTCTGCAGCACCAGTGTCCGCTCAAGAATTTGAATTACAACACAGCCTTGAGGGGAGACAAAAAGGCTGCAGAGATTTAAAATTCCAGTATGATGCCTGCTGATGGGAATGAACAAAATGCAACAAGAGTAGGTAATGTGCACTCAGTGTCACATATACTTACTCTCCGAAGGACCACAAAATCCATTATAATGTCACGCACCTGGCTTTTTGGCTGCATCTTTTTATCATAGAAAATGGTAACTGCTACAGGTTGCCTCCCGTTTCAGTAGAGTATTTGTATGTATTGTTATTTGGCCAAACACAGTGCAAGGAAATGACCAGCTTATTTCTTTAATAAATACATATATATATTACATACAAATAAGATATGCATTACATATTGCCATTCTTATGTCTTGTATATTAACATACCAGGATGCTTAGCAGAGGAAGTTAGAGAATAAATTCAGTTTTCATTAAGATGAAATACCATATTTTGGCCCTTATGTTAAGGACTCAGTTATGTTATTATCATACCTAAGACCAAGAATTTGTAACTCACTGGTATGTAAATGTTTATGGTGCCAAGATGATTACTGATGTGTGATGTCTGCATGTACTTTGTTCCAGCTTCAAAGCTCTTTAGCCATCCCTACTAGTCAACATCAAGTTCCTACTCCTATTATAGTTAAAAGCATGTTTACCTTTGAATTCTGTCCGCTGGTAATTCTGTCAAATAATAGACTTTAGTAACATTTACTTTACTCATCTGATCAGTCCTGTGCATTGATTTCAACAAAATTTCTCAAGTAAATGCAGCACAAATTATTCATGGTTTTACAGTTTTAATTAACACACAAGTGTCTAACATTAGAAAATGAAAGATAGGTATTTAGGAAAAGAGATAAAGTTATTAGTATTTTCCTACTAGCAGTGTTCAGACAGTACACACAGATCAAACAAAATATAGCCACACCAAAATACATAGTGTGCATTCAGCTTTTGTGGATTCTAGCAGTTACCAGATGCAAGCAAGACAGATGTCCGTTTTACATCGGTCCACAGAAACATTTTCATTTCGTATCACTGGGGCACAAATTTCTAAAAAGAAACTGGGAATGTTCTCTTGCTTTTTCCCCAAATAAGCTAACTGATAATCTGCCTTCATCTGTTCAGTTTTGCCTCTTGTGTTTTCTCTTGTTCATTTATGGTATGTCTTCTGAATGTGCTTTCTTCAGTAATTTTCATTGACTGCTTTTATGTCACTTGGCAAAACCAAAGGTGATAAATTACAGATTCTTTGTTATAGAGAACAATCACCCCAGTGCTTTGCTCTTGTGCCACTTCTATGGGGTTCCCTATCTTTCTCTTTCATTTATAAAAGACAGCAGGAAGAAGATCTGTGTTTGATGGGAAAAGGGAAGTGGCATAACCATTTATAAAGTCACAGCCACAATGTATGGAGGAAAACACATTTCAAATCTGTAAATGAAAGCTCGATCCATTCGAGGTCTGTAGTCATTGCATTTTTATGAGCTAATCTGGATTATACTTTGCCATATTTTGGAATCCTACTGTAGTTACTTTTCTTGAAGTTTTCCCCACCATAATATCTGATCCCGTCGCAAAGATTCATGAATGTAGCCTCACAACGACTCATGAGAGATTTATAGACCTCATTTTACAGTTTAAGAAACTGAGGCTCAAGAAAGCCTAAGCCATTGGTTCAAATCACAGAGGCAGTATGTGGCAAACTGTGAATAAAATTCAGATTCTTATATAAGTGCTTCCATCATAAAGCTAATGTTCTGTTTTGATGCAAAGAATAATATAAATGACATCACCTTAAGAATACCAATACCCCAGCATGATCTTAAGGAGAAAAAAGCAGAAAGATATATTATCATTTGAATACGACTGAAAACTTGAAATATCTGAGGTCATCAGTGAAAGCTGATGGCCAAAATGACACGCTAGCTGCAGGCGTTAGTTTGATATCTTTTTATACTTCCTAGCCACCTCTTCGAAAAATGAAAAGTTTGGACTGGGAAACTGTATATTTGGTGAGAGAATGGGTAAGAGCAGGATCATAGGGAAAAGTTTGGTGGAGGGAATAAAAGAAGGAAACACTCCCAAGCCTTCCAGAATTTCAGAATTAAAAAAAAAAAAAAAAAAAAAACAGAATGGGAGGAGATACTATTTAGCACTTTGTGACTTCTTCCCTCTCAGATCTAGTCTTTACTATATCATTTTCCTTTACTCTTTTGCACCTACGCACTCAGTTCACCTGACATCTTCTTTCACCAATTAACTTTCCCCCATGAATTCGACTTTGCCAGTCCTGACCCTGCCTCACCTTAGGACGTGTTCGGCTCATTGCTGTCCACAGACATTTCCCCCAGTCTCCATTTACGTTCCCTGAAAGCATACTTTTAGGTCCCCTACCCCCAAACCCTCCACTGATTACCTAACCTCTCAACACCTCTCACTTCCACGCTGTGTCTCTGCATGCTCCCAAACTCTTTGCTGCCTCTCTCCCTTACTCAGAATTCAGGTCAGAAGAGCAGCTGCTAAAGTGAGATGTTTTTCCTCTGCAGGGTCACGCGCAAGGTGGATACAGGAAACAAACCTACGGGATCCACTGCTGCTGGAGCAGCTTGTCTCCACCTCTTGCGATGTTAAGTATAGCATTGCCATGTGCTTTTGTATAGGTAGTACGCTCCACTGGAAGAGGATTATAATTTTGATGGTGTATATATGATTCTAATCGATGAAATACAGAAAATGAGCCACAAGGAAAGCGATACAATCTGCAAGTATCTGCAAGTAACTTTCTGTTCAGAAGAATGGAAAATGATGTGAATTTCAACTGTCACGCTTCTAAGAAGGGGTCCCTTTCTTGCTGCTGTACACGGTTGTAGATTCTCCTGCGCAACAGGTGAGATAATCTACGATCATTTATTGTAGAGCCTTGGAATGACTTTTTATTTTTTGGGAGCAAATCCATAAACTGCAGTAAAGCAATGACCTTGAGAGACTTAGCAGGTCGTGCACTTCAGCTCATACCTCTGATAGAGACAGTTATGGGCTTCTGCAAATTCGGGTTAAAAAAGTGGAGCATAGGGAACATACCCTGCCCTCCTGTGTTTCATTCCATTCACAATGAAGAAAGGAGAGGTTATTTTCATGATGATGTGGCTCTGCTTCTAACAGAAAATAGGAATATGGCAAATACATTTTCCTTCATTAAATACTGCCCTTGTTGCTGCAGTTCTAGGATATGTAGCTGCAAATGCAGCTGAAGAAACAAGCAGCGGGGAAGAGGAACGCCTATGGCCTCACCGCTGTTTTTTATCCCCCCAGTTGCGCTGATGCAGTTTGTTTGGACATGCTGTAACCTAGGGAAAGGAAATTATCTGACCTACAACACGTCTTTTTCTGGTGATTTTTTTTATTTAATCTGAATTATTTCCTAGATTGTTTGCATGGGAATACAATCTTTACAAGCCATGCAATGAACTTCTGGAATTTGTATCCAGAGGAAGTGGTGGAGGCAAATGGTATTAGCAAATTTAAGATGGGATGAGACAAAATCGTAGATGACAGGTACCTAAATAGCTACTACGTGGAACAGGCAGAGGGGTATCCTCTCACAGCCCTATCCCAGCAATTGTGGATGTTGGGCAGCGTGAGGGGAACGGACCACAGAAAGTGGCCAAGCTCATGGGCTCTCCCTGAAGCGCCTTTGCAATTGTCATTGCTGGAGGCAGAATCTGGGCTAAATGGACCATTGATCTAACCCATTAAGGCGTTTCTTATACTCATATATGTTATATGAGTACGTATATATTATACTATATAAATAGGCCTTGGGTTGATAAATATGTATCTCACATATTGGAATTTGCTGTAGTCTTGAGCAGTACTCTTCGTAGACAATATCTAAAGACAGGACTTCTTTCTACTGTGCGTGTGGGCTAGTTTTTTTCTCACAGTGGTGAAAGTTTATGTCTTTACATGCTTTAAAACAAGAGTCCAGTGGTATTTTTTAAACAAAAAATTCCCAGGTCCTGCGTGAGCAGTGAACCTAGTCTATCAGCCTTTGCTTACTTGCACTCCTTTGCTATATCACATCTTTGCTGTGAAGTATCCACTGAATTCAGTGGAATTGCTTCTGCCTACACCAGTGGTAAGTTTGCTGGCTAATTTAAGGTATACTAAAATTCTGATATTTGTATGTATTTCAAGAGGTTTTATTAGATGTGTATTTATCCACAGGATGCTAGCGTCAGTATTCACAACACTCACAGTATCTGACAGAGTACTGTAAGAATGAAAACAAGACACTAAGTTGTTAGGGCTGTTAGGAAACAAAATCCAGCAATGCACAAAAATAACCATTTGAAATACATACTGATGAAGAGGTTACTCTTTCCTGATCCTTTGGTATCAGATGTGTTTGCCTGATGGTTGCCATATAGCCCCTTTTGTCTCTCATGAAGGTGCCTACAGTTAGACTACGTGCAACTTGGACTTCTGGCATTTTTTTATTGAACGACATGCTCCTTATGCTATTAAACACTCACAGTATAGTGGTGATTAGCTTTGAACCCACCCTGATTTATGCTGTTCCTAACTGACCCAATCTATTACAAACACATTGCTCCTCCTTTTTTTTCTGGAAATGACAGAAAATGAGGTATTCGGAGGGACAAAGGCTCCCCTTATGAAGATAGAAGACAGGGCAGCTTGTATAGTTTTTTAAGTTTTGGGTCAAATTCCTTTCTGTTGCAGTAAATTTGCTGCATATTGATTTTCCTGAAGTTACATAAGGCATAAAAACAGCCCTTTGTCACCAGAAGCAGTACAGCTGTTTCCAGGACCGTGAGTCATGTGTATGACTTCTCCTTTTAACTTCCCACTGTCTTTTTTAAAATATCGTTTAAATCAGTTTTGCTTTTCAACACCAAAGAGAAACAGAAGTAAGTTTTCCCAAGAACTGGAAATTTAGCCAAAACCTTAAATTTTCATATGCCGCTTGAATGCCAACGTTTACACAGGATTATAGAATACGGGAATAGTATTATATATGATTCCATACACCTCAAAGTCAGATTGGAGGTACCAGAAGTGTCTTGTTTAAGCAGCGGTGAAACACAATTGCTGAGTGGCTGCTGGAGTTATTTTAAATAACCAGGCAATCTAGGCAAATTAGGCATCAGAGCGGTTAAAAAGTTGGTGGCCAAAATACACCGATACCCTTATAAATTAATGCAAATTAATGTTAGCAATAGTGGAAAAACTGGAGAAATTAAGGCTACACTCTCACTTCTATGGCAATGTATTCGTATATAGACTAATTAACTATTAAAGCCTAGGAAGATGGGTTTAGACTGAAAGAATGATAAACACAGATACAGGGGGAGACTATGAAATTCTAACTGAAGTAGTATTGCATAACCCCGTCTGGATTAGCAAGGCAAGCACTGGTGATTAAGACCAGCCTTTCCCTGGCCTCTTTCTATAATATTTCAGACAGAGGCATAATAACCTCTTAGTGCCGCAGCAATTTGGGAGATATCTGTTGTTCAACTTTTTTTTGTTTTGTTGCAGTTTTCTGCCAGTGATCTAACCTGACCTAACTACTCCAGGTATGTATTTCCAAAGGGAATTCCTTATGTTCCCTGAAGGAATGTTATCCTATTCCTCTTCTAGGTCTGTGGGATGCCATGCAGGTGCCCATTTTGACAAGACTGTGGCCCCAGCCTATGTTTGATGCCTCAAAATTCCCCGGTGTACAAAGAAGTTGCCTTCCTCTCTACTCTTCAGTTAGAGTCACTTGTTTTTACAAAAATAGCAGGGAAAGACAGTGAGGCAGATTCTTGTTTTAAAAATTACCTTGTTCCTTGTCAGACACTGTGGCTACACTTTAAAATGTTCAGATCCTTGTTGTTTAATACTAGTGATTTTATGATTTGCCGCAACAATGAAAACATTGATGGAGTAAAGAGGGTATTTAGTGATCCAAAGATGGATGTATCTAAGCGTGTGTGCGCGTGTGTGTGTGCAGTCCCATAGTGACCCAAAGATGGAGTTACAGAAGTGTGCAGGTGTGTGTGTAGTCCTGTTCATGATCATGGTATCTCCCATGTACAGACGCAGGTTCACCCTCACACGGCAGCTGAGCTAGAGCACTGCATTATTCACACCTAGAAAACAAGACTTGGGTAAATTACGTGATTTGCCCCAAGTCACATGGCAACCCATGCCAGATCCGGGAGATTTTACGAGTTAGTTTTAGGAGTTCCAGACCAGCTTATTTGCCACCAGGCCTGTGAAGCGAGGAATTTCTGACACCTCTCCTCAATCTAAACTCCCTGTTACGGTTTTTAAGAAGTCGCTGTACTGCCTTGGATGGCTTCCCATGTGCCGTACAAGCACCCTGACACTCAACTCACCTCTCAAGGACACTAGTGAGAAAGCACTAAAGTGTTTAAAGTGCTCTGAAGATGAAATCCACACCAATTCTAGCTACCAAGCGGGAATGATGGCTTTGTATCGGTTTACACTGGATTTGCTGTAGTCACATCACTTGGACATCTAAAATTAATCCATGCATTTGTACTCATTTCTTCCAAAGCTTTTGGTCTGTTTTATGAGCTAAGAATACAGGATGCATCTTCCCGACTGCTGTGTTCGAGCTCAGTTCTAAAAAATCAGTAAAGGATTAATCAGTGAAATCTCCAAACGTTATTACATATTCATGCATTTCACACACTTGCATAAATTTCAACAAATGAGTAATTTTTAGTAAAAATAATGCCAGAGACATGACAACACAAGAAAGGCTGAGGCATTACTTGATCGTTCCTGTATATATTATAAACCTCTCCATCCAGTTTGCTTCAAAGCCTTTCTCTTTCCTGTTTGAAGTCTGTCAAGAAGCTCACAAGACTGCTAGAAAAAACTAATGTAAGGTTTTTTTGATGGATTGCTCTAAGGCAAAACTCACTGGATATGATTCACACTGTCATCACAAGTTAGGCAATTATTAATTCATTTAATATGACAGATACTGTGTTTTAAGTCACATTGTACCTCTGCACCCAGAAACGCATATAAGAACGCAGACACAATTCCTGCTTTTCTCTCTCGCTAAATATATAAATGCACACACTTGTACACACATATAGAAGTTATACAGTGATATAGATTAGTGCAGCCATGGGAGGTATGTGTAAACTATCTTCTTTCCCTTCCTTGGGCACAACCCTGCGTATAACCACATGTACGAGTCACTGCAGGATCAGGCCCTGTGGCTGCCTTTTAAAGAGCAGTGTTGCTGCTTAGCAACCATTTTCTGCCTGGATGAAACTAGAAGCCTTGCAAATCATAAACAAATACATAGGTCCATTGGGAGGCCAAGTTAAATAAAGTGGTATCCCTTACCCTACCCAAGTGTGCTCCTCTTTTTTCATAGTAAAAATTTCCATGAAGAAAAAGAGGGAGTAGTATAGGACACATATCTTTCAAAGGAATTTTTTTTTTTAATGAAAAGGAAATAAATATGACTCACAGGAAGTTTTTAAACACCATGGAAAAAAGAAAAACCTCTTGAGGAGATAAAATTAAATTATTTAGAGTTTTAAGCCGAATTGTAAAGCGGATTTAATTTTTTTTCCAAGAGTAATAGTTACAAAAATGTGTTATTTTTTCCATAAAACTCAATTGCATGGTCAAGGAATTACTTTTGACACCTTTATTTACAGTTATTTTTATTCACATCAGTCAGACATACTCATGCAGTGAAATTTCATTAATTCTCAAGGCTGACTGGGTGAGCTTAAAAAAGAGGCATTGCAACCACAGGCATTGCAACCACAGAGACAGTACTCTTGAATTTGGTTACTGACATACTGTGTGCTCGCTGGCATATTGCTAAGAGTCAGATTTGCAAATATCTTTGTATATAATGCAAATGTCACCTAGTCAGCACATTTTCAAAAGAAAATCTAGTGAAAAGCAAATTGTGTGTCTAAATCTTAGGGCAACTAGATGCCTAGTCTTTTAAGGTACTTTTGAAAATCCCATTAGGCAGCCCAGTATTTGTGGAAAATCTGGTCCTCTGAGGCTGAGCAAAATTCACTTGAAATCTATGGGAATCATACCACTAACTTCAAGAGGTTTTGAATTAGGCTGTTATATTCTGTGTGTTTCGTATCTCTTAACAGCAAATAGCAATCCTCCTGCTGCCGAATAGAAAAAAAATTCTCACTCTCGAACATCAATTCTAACTGGAGCGAGCTAGAGGATACTTCACCAGGTAATCTCTTATTTTGTATTTGTTTATGTGATACAGACATACTTGAGTCCTCGAACACAGCTGGCTCCAGGAGAGCGGCTGAGCCTCTTGGTTTCTCATCCAGAGACAACGGGATGGAGATCCTGAAGGGTGCGGATCTCTGTCAGTCACCTCTTCTTAGAGCGATGCCTGCACACCCCAGTCCGGCACAGGTGGAGCCCCGCAAACAACTAATTCACCACTTCCATTTCACTCTTGCATCATCCCAGGATTTAGAGAATCCCTGCTTCCCATCTGCTCACCTGCAAATACATACTCTCCAAAGATAAGGCTGGGGTTTGTACTTCCTTCTGTGTGTCTGCTTTGTAATGCAGCAGTTTTCCAGTCTGCAGAAAGCAGTTTTACCGCACAGACGCTGCCCTTGCATCTCACTTCCAAATCCAGCTGTAGAGACTGATACCTATGTGCGTCTTTATATGCTTATTTCTATATCTAACTACAGCACATCTGAACATGGCCCAGCCATCTCCAATCCCGTACTAGGGGGTGCTTGGTAACACTGGCCTTGTAGTCCTACCTCTGTGTGAATCCAGCTGAGATTATAGAGAACTGAACAGGCAAACTTTCTTGATGCTATTTGACTCCTCTGTCCAAACTCTGGCAGGTTAATTTGTCTGATTACTTCTGCATGGTCTTGCAAACCACAGGCAACCAGGCTGTCTCTTTTAACTATGGCAGAAAGGAAAATGGGTGTACCGTTTGTCAAACGGAAGGGAACAAAACTGGAAATTTTTGTATATAAGCTTTTGGAAACGGCTAAAACACGGGAATCTTTAGGAGCATGCTGACAAATTTCCCTTGAAACAGAATGGAGTCAAAAACATTTGGGAATTCTTAATATAATAGTGATGCTTTTCAACTTATGCTAAGAAAGTGACACATTCATATGTTTAATATGTTTTTGGTGTGGAGTTTCAAACCTTAAAAGCTTTATGTTTTGGCACTGGAGGCTGCCTTTGTATAAACCCATGTTGACACACTAATTCTTGGAGGACTTTGGGCAAGGAAATAGTATCGTATAAGCTGGAGGCACATCTGAAGGAAGCATTCTGCGTATATAAAAATCGGTTTCAACAAAGGCAAACATTACAAAAATGCATTTATATTTTCCAACTGTGTTCCTATTGTGTAGTCTCAATATAAAACAGTGTAAAAATCTTCAGGAATGTAACAACTGGTGCTGTTATGTTTAAGAAAGTGAAGTTGGTAGCAAGATAAAATATTTGGTGGAGTTTGATTAGAGACAGATCACTGCTATGAATTCTGTTGAGGAGACAGGGAGCACTACCAAGCCTGATGATGCTTTTGATACCATGGCTCTTAGAGAAGAAAGTAAATCTCTAAAGAAGTACCTTTCAAAAACTAACTAACTATTTCTGGTTAAAAAAGAGTTAGAAAATATATTTTCTTGGATGCGTCTTTTCAGTGAGAGGTTACATGGCTCTGTGAAAGGGAAGGAATATTTCCTGTTTATTAAGAGTGACAACAGCTTTCATTTTTATAAGGATTTTCCACCAGAAGATAATGCTCTCTTTCAATATGAAAGTGACTGGCAAAAGACTTGTAGACATCTAGAGGACGTTGTCACAGAAATGCCTGGAGAAAAATATTATGATTAACAGATAGCTTTATCTCTCAGGCAGAGTAAGTAAACAGGGGGGATGTCCTTTTCAAAGAGGACTGATCTTTGACGTGTGCTTTCAAACAAAGTAAAACCAAGAGCAACTACACTCAAAATGAAAAAGGGAAATAGTGTCAATTAACTTTGGTTGTATTTTCATGAATGTTTATCAAGGGAAATCAGCCCAGGGTAAAAGAGGACATAAAGTACAGGACGCTTAGCAAAGCACCACTGGAGTTTAACATTTATGAAAATGTAATAGGACTCACAGATTACAACTGTTGTCTTTCAAGGCTGTCTACAAAGGAAAATACGGAGAGGTCATGTGATGGGAAATAAAGTTTACAACCCTGGACCATGTCAGATGATTGAAGCCAGATAACAAAATTTAATCTCTGCCAGCCTTCTAGTGTATTATACTTTAATTGCAATTAATAGCTCTGTGTACGTGAAGTCTCCTAGCAATTAGCTGCTTCTGCTTAAGCTTGAAATCAGGAATGTAATTTGGATGTAATTGTTAAGGTGGGAAAGGTCTATGAATCCAAAAGCAATCTGAGAGTAAACAAACGCACCTTCTTCACTGACAGAAAACATGCTTGTAAACTCTTGCGCAAATGATTCCTGAGAATGAACATAAGAATGAAATAATCTGTAAAGGTTCAAAAAAGTCGTGCTAGACACACCAGTCACACTTCAGAAAGCGAGACACTCATCTCACGCTGGTCAGGAGGATAATGTGCAGGTCCAAATGAGGACCAAAATCGTCCTTACATTGCAGATCAATGTCCCCCACTTAATAAACTTTACAAACAGCTAATAAGCCCTGCCCCATCTTTGTATGAAGAAGGCAAATACTGCTACTCTCACTGTATGAATGCTGACATCTAGGACAGATATTAAGTGACTTGACCAGTTGAGCTGGATCCCTGTTTTAATCATTTGGTAATGTCCTTAACATAAGATGATGCTAGTTTTAAATATCAATGCTTGCAAATACAAAACCTGTCTCCAGCTGAAAAATAGGTTCTTTAAAGAAGGACAGTTATTCTCTTTGAAGTGCAAAGCAGCCCCTGGCTTTAGTTTTAGCACATAAACCAGGAGAGTAAAAAGTACTTCTTATTAGTAAATCTCAGACACTCACTGACCAGAACTGGATGCACAGCAGCTGGTGGGCTGAGTACTACACGGTGACTCGGCTGTACCTGGGACACCGTCTGTGTACACCGATTATATAGGAATGCAATCTAGGGCTTTCTGGGTTTTGCTTTTCCTCCTTACTTTCAGTGTGGAGCTGCGGAACATGGCATTCACACTCTGCAGAGAAAAAAAATCCTTAAAATTGCAGATTTTCTCTAGGGAGACCTCCCCTGCACACATGCGTTGTATGCTTCTGTATATAAAGGCAGGAGCACAGAACTGAAGGAACGGTGGGGGTAGGGAGGGGAAAGGAGGGTCACCTTCCTCTTCCTTCTCCCTCCCCTTTCCCACGGTCTTCCCCAGTACCTTAGGCACCAGTGATCTTATCAAAACCATGAGCCGTGGACTACTTTAAGATAAAGATACCTACAGGTAAAAAGGAATCTGGGTATTTCTATAATGGCGAATACATGCAAATTCCTCCAAAAGAGTAGTATAACCTCCTACTCCCATTCTGTTTACCTCTGTATGAATAGTTTTACTATTTCTTTGCAGTCTATCCATAATAGAAGATACACCATTGTTTTCTGGTGAGTTAATTTTGTTTGACATTAACATCTTTCCTCAAGGTAGCAAGACGTTTTTCTGTAACATTTGAAAGTTGAAAGTTATATTTTAGCATGGCAATAGGAATTGAACATACAATAAGGCATTAAAGCAGGGACTGAAAATGTCAATTATTATAAGCAGTATTTTGTGGAAAGGCATTGTTCTTTTATTTAATTCATTCCAATATTTACCATTGTAAATGTCAGCACTGTGGGTTCAACCACCTCTGTCATAACTTAAATAATTCTACTTTTTTCAGACCTTGCTCTTATTTCACAGTAATAACGCATACTCTCACTTTTATAAACAGCTATTACCACATTCCCTTCACATACCATTTTCACTGAACAGAATAGATGGGAGAATTTGCAATTAGGAGAATATGCTCTCAGATGTTTCACGTGACTCTTACCCAGTCCTGCTTTATCCTTCAGCAGTTCATTTGGGGCTTGGGGCTTCAGTCACGGGGCAGCACTAAGTTGCTAAAGAGAGATGGCAGATTCTTCCAGTTGCACCGAGAGCCACCAGATAACTGGCTGGCCACCCTTCGCCCCTCAGAAGGGGAAAAGACAGTATATTTGGGAAGGAACAACGTTGGCCATGGCTCCACCACACGCAACATCCGTCGGCATAAAGTTCGGTACCAGCCTTATGCAAGTGGGAGAAATTCAGAGCAAATCCCTTTGCTGAGATTTCGGGTTCGCTGAGGTTGGGCTGCTGAGGATCAGGCAGCAGCGCATCTTTGCTGATCAGTGCTGCTCTCCATAACCTGTAAAATCTGCTAGAGAGCTGGAGTCCTAATTCCAGCTTTCTCACGTACATAAAATTGGTAGATACACTATTTCAGTGGGTGGTAGACAGACCTGAGAGCTATTGTGAAACATCTCACACTGTTAAGGCTCGGTCTCATGCTGGGGAGACAGTGAAAGGCTGCATTTGACTTCTCTGGGCTGTAGAACAGACCGTAAATACAAAATATTACTTTTGCTTTTTAGCAATTATTAGCTATATTAATATTGCTTTTTAAAATAGAATGCTGGTACTAAGAAATATTTAAATGAACAAATAAACAAATAAATAGATTTATTTTTTAACTTGATGGAAAGCTTCTCCATGGTAAACATATATGTTTACACTGGAGAAGTAGAATTTATTTAAGTTGTGTGAAACTAATTAACATTACTGGGATTATTTTGTTATTTCTAATGCATTAATCAAATCCATCCTAGCTATGTTTCCTTAATCACTGTCTTTACTAATAGTCTCTCATTCCCCTTTCTTCTAAAATTAATATTTATATTCCATGGTTAATGTATAGTCTTTTTAATTAATAACCTCAAAGTTGTAATGAACATGTGATTTTTTTTTCTCTTTGCAGTTGTGGGAACTGTCCTGCAGAGGAATGGTTGGGCCTAATATCTGATACACTGTTTCACTTGCAGAAGCAGATCAACTTCAGTAGCTAAAAAAGCTTATAAACTTTCTCTAATAGTGGCTACTAATCAGATGTTATTATTTTTAGGCAAGATTTTTAAAAAATCCAGATTTTGGATGTCTACTATTCTCTCTCATGTAAGTATAAAATACTTGACACTTTAACAGATTCTGCTTGAGCATTTAATTGATTATGATTATTCACATTTTAAGGACCAGCCTTCATTACAGGATGGATCTAGATACAGAGTAATTGTCCTATTAAAAATTAACACTGCAGAGAGTTTTAGATAAGGAGGAAACAAATGGGTGCTACCTCATTTCACACTCATCATGCGGTAATAGCTTCATTCCGGTTCATGCTATATAGAAGCTATCAAACTGAAAAAAAAAAAAAGGGTTTCATAGCTAATTACAGGTATCCGAAAATGTCCAGTCACACACAGTCTTAATAGTACAGCGTGAATCAACTTTTTCAGCTACTATCCTTCCCTCTGGAAGATTTAAGGGAACAAGCAGAGGGTATCAGAAGCCTCAGGAAGACTGTTTTCTCCAACATATTTTACACAGGGCACAGGAAGACCTATAATGAGATGGTTGAGGTTTTTTCAGGGAAGTCTTTATCCCTACATGAAACATCATTTGCAAAATATGAATGCTATAGTATATCAGTTAAACAAAAAGCTATCTTGTAGTGCTGATGCAGTGCTCTGCAGAGATTGAAACATATACTCTCCAGGCAAAGTCCATAATAGCTCATAAAGTCCCTAAGCAAAGGGTATTGGAGGTTTATAGCTGCTCAGAAAACAGGGGTAGGAAACCCAGATGAAATTATAAATGCAAGTATAAAATGAAAAAGAAGAAAATGATGAGCTGCATATATGTTCTTATGTTCATAAATGCAGTAGAATCTCTATCATGCAAAGCATTTTTATTTTGTGTCTTAGTTTTTACCTGAGGCTATAACAGCTACTATGGTTTTGCATCATTTCTCAAAATGGAACAATTCATCTGAAATAATTTATATCAGTTTATCTCTGCTGACTTCACTGCGATTATGGCTTTATCTCTCTCTCTCTCTCTCACAGGAGATTTCTGAATTTTCCTTCACATTTGAAACACTTAGAAATACCATCTTCTGCCTTCTGTTCATATAGGCAGTGCACTACCCTTTTAAGGTCCAATTTTCATTAAGTCAGCACAATGGTTTTCTTTTATTTCTATGGGAACTGAATCATATCCTAAACTAAATTAAATATCACCTCATAGTATATACATTGCAAATTTTCAGGAGACTTCATGCATTCAGGCAGTTTGAAAGCTGAAGCTAACATAAAATCTATTTAGTAGATGGAGTAATAGCTTCTTAGTTAAAATCCATTAAAGTAATTTCACACCAAAACAGCCTGGCTCCAGATTATATCCAGGACATTTCATAAAGTTAGCGATACACAGTCAGATCACATATGACACCATGGGAGAGGAGAGGAAAAGGGAAGATAAAAAAAAGTAGTAAATGTTTTCAAGACTGTAATTGTTCAAGACGTAAGAAACATTAGCTGTTAACATAATCAGTAGCAAGCATTATCTATCGTGAGCAAGTGTTATTTTCTGGATGTGCTTGTGTGAAAGAATTCAGCCTCTAACATTGCCTGTGTATTTCTCCAGGAAATACTGGATAACTTATGAATCTTCTGGGCAACAGTAATTAATTAGAGACACTTAAAACCAAGAAATCCCTGGTGTGAGATCAGGTTTATTCAAGTTTTTAAAGAAGAACTTTGTAGATTCCACATCCCTCTTGGGTGATAACAATTATTCATGACACTGAAGTTAAGAAACTAAGAGCTTATATGCGTGTATGAAAATACCACTAGCCTCTTGAGACCAAATTCTTAAGTATTGATTACTGTAAAAAGAATGACTTAAGTCATTATAGCTCCACTGAACCCAATGAAACATAGATATTTAAGGGCTGTGATTATGTCTTTGGGCATAATTTCTGGAACAAGGTCTCACAGGAAAGTCTTTTTTCTGACATGACCTATTTTCAACTATATGTCCATTTTTATAACGGCAGTGATGTAAAGTAAGATAACTAACACAGAGAGGAAGAACATTTAGATTTTTGAAGCAAGCAGGATGTGGCACATAACATTTAGCGCTCATGGTCAGGTCAGGTATCTAACTATTAATAGTGATATATGTTGAAAAAACAGATGTGAAAAGCTGAAGGGGCCCGATGCCAGGACAAACACAAAACTAGAACATAGCTTGGGATACAGAAGCATTAGTCAAAGCTTTAGTCAAACAGAAGCTGTCTCATACTGATGAACTATTACAAACTTGCTGGGTGTGTCTACTAGAAAATCTTTTCTGCCTTATTACTGCTGCCTTTTCTTTTCATTCCTGGAGTGCAGTTGGTTTTGATGAGGTTCTGTTTCAAAATAGCCTCTGTTTGTGGCAAACTCAGAGCAAGCTTGAGGTCCCTTATTTTATACAAAGGACCGGACGAGTGGCTTCACCCCAAGATGAAGAGCAGCGAAAGAAAAGTAATTTATCTCACTGTTTGCTTCCCACCTAGGTCTCTGCACTGACCTGTTGCAGAGCTCATCTTTCTTAGGCAAGCTATATGGAATGTTTGAGTTAAGATAGAAGCTACGATTAGCGTTGTATCTTTGTGATTATAAGTTTAAAAGTGTAATATTTTGTTTGTTCGTTACAACATGCATACTACCAAGCCAAGGAGACCTCATGACTCTTATGATAGCCTAACGTAAAAGAGAGGCATTTTTATTTGGAAAGGCATGATAAATCTCTATCCTGGGATTTCCCTTTAGAAACCATTTAAGAAGAGTGAAGCAGAGCAAAAGCAATTCAGAAAAGTGTTTAATAGAAAAATAATTCCCAGAGGATATGAAATATAACTGGACAAAAAAGTTTGAAATTTAACTTAAGCTAAATGTTTATTTAGCTTAAGACATTTATCTAGTGACAAAGTTTTCAGAATGTTTTTGTGTAGAAAAATCTGTAATGTAAATGTTATCCTTTTATCTGGGAAACAGCAGGTCTGACTGGGAAATGTGTATCCAATAATAAGTATAGTGTGTTAGTCTTTCTATATTTGCTCTCTTCTGTTTTACTACTAGCTGCCGACTAATTTTTTTTTCTTCCCTGAGGTAAGGTAACACTTTTCATCTAAATGGGTATATTTTTGTAGCTGTTTTGGAAGTTCTCATACCATATCATGGAAGATTTCTGTCACATTGACTTGCAAAACAGTATTGGTTACTGAAGTTATTGAGCAGTACTAGTACTTACTAGGTGAAATTACTATAGGCAGAAATGTGCAAGAGTTAGTGATGTAATGCTGTTCAATAGTTAAGAATGTAGTGCCCAATGCTAAAGAGATGTTGGTAGATATTATTACTTTTATCTATCAAGTTACCAGTTCACATCAAGGTTGGCATGGCTTAAAAATTTTCACCATTTGATTTGGCCAAGCTGAAATGTGATTTCTTTTCAATTACAGGTGTTTCTGTTACCAAAAGTTTCAGTAAAAAGGTCAAGGACTGGAGAAATTTGAAAACTGAATTCTTCCTTTCTCCATGGCCCCTCAACCAGCTTTTTACATCAAGGCTGTGGCTGACAGACAGGTTTGGTTTAACTACCTGTGCTTCCTCTCTCATGCAGGTAAAGAAATGTCAACATGTAAAGTACCTGATGTGATGCTTGTAAAAAAATAATGCAGAGGAGACTGTGTTGAAGAAGAATGGGTCTGTTGTTGGAGGTTGTTTAAGAAAACAAAGCATAAATCATAACAGCTGCTTGCATGGTAAAGGCAAAATGTATTCAAATACACCTTCATAGATAAAGCAAAGAGGTGAAAATAGTAGGAGTATCTGTCTGAATAATGAAGGGCTTGGATATATGGGTAAACAAGACTATTCAGGGAATCAGTGAAAAGAGATTTTGGAACTGACTTACTTTCTCTTGCCATCTCCAACATGCAGACAATGCAGTCCCAAATAATAGTGAAAAATACACACTGTGCTGCAAGACCTGTTCTTCATCTTTACTGTACTCGATGTTTTCAGGGAAGGGAACATCTTGCACTTTTCTGGCTGGCTCAGCTTCAGTTTCTGTGACACTTTTTTAAACTGCCCTTCCATAGCGACAATGTCTCTATGATTGTAGTTGTCGAACTGACCAAATAAATGCCTGTCATTTCTTAAAGTTGGAAAATCACTGTCTGAACATATCTACCAATTTTGTAAAGAGCTATTTTGTACTTTTGCAGCACATTCTTCTAATAAATGATTTTATAGGTGGCTGACTCTGTAAAAGGAGGTGAGCAAGAGACAGTGACATTAAAAGCAAAATACCAGAGCTGAACAGCAATAAAAATATCTGAAGTGTTTTCTAGGTAGTCAGTGTGTAAGAAATAAAGGAGAACCCAAGTGCAGCTATGCCAGGTCTGACACTCAAACATCCACCCCACCTCCTCCTTCATTTCAGGATCTGCTTCAGATCTCTGGCTAGCAAAGGCTTTGCTGTGCAGACTACGTAGAGATGATGTAGAGGTGAGTGTCACCAAGACTGCCTACAAATATGATACTGTTATACGATCTTCAGCATTTAGGAAAACTAAGTCATTAAAAAAAAAACCCTCTAAAAACAAAATGCACTTTGCAAATTCAGAAAGAAAGGAGCACCATAAACAAGTTGCCTAGGTAAAAAACAAGTCACTATTACCCTCCATTGGCCTTATCCAATGCTGCTTGTGCCTTTGTTGACTTGTTCTGATCTAGCTCTGGCATACGTAGGCCAACATTTACTAATTACTGAGAAGGGGGAAATGGTTGCTGAATAGTATTAAAAGATTTTTCACATTTAAAGCCTACAGTGATTTAACATGCTCCAAAAAAAAAAAAAAAAAAAAAGCTTACTCAGAAGAACCTTAAGAAAACAAAAAATATTGCATTATTGGATAATTGGAGCTCACACTGGGTACATTATGTAATAGCACTTACAGATCCAGCTGCACTTTACCTGTTTACCCATCCCTCCAGGCAGAGGACAGTAATTGTTACCACACCTTAGAAACTTTCCATGGAAAGGTGTGGTCTATTGTTGCCAGAATTGCATCAGCTCCTGAAACTGCGTGCACACAGTGAGGAAGCAATTAGAACCTGCCAGTATCTTAAATTGGAAGAAATACAACTGCAATCTTACCATAACTCACTCTTTTTTTTTTTTTAATTCAGCTTGCTAAAAACTTACTCAGCTACATAAAGATTTGTTTGGAGAACTGGGACTAGGCGAGCAGGGGTCGCTGGCATACCATCGGCTATGAACAGCATACGGAATATGTGTCTAAAAGCAAGATTCACTAATGCTTCAGGCAAAGCTGCAGAGAGGAAAGTCCATGGGCGACTGCATAGCTCATGTGACTGTCAGTGGTATGCGGTCTTTGGAAAGTTAGTCACCAGTTTAAATTCTAGCCAGGCCGAATTAGAAATTGTCATTGTCAGCAAAGCTGGCAATTGATTTTGGCAAAATATTAGGAAATAGACATTTGGAAAATTAATGCTTGTATATAACAGTAGCTTTGCTTCTCCAGCTAACAGATTCAGCTCAAAAATATGAAATTAGCATTGTTACATTCAAGTCTGTTTTCTAAGATGCCTGTCAAATTAGGAAATGTTGGAGTGCATTGGAAAAAAAAATTGTTTTCCTAAAGCAGCTTTTAAAGAGATTTAAAATGAGAAGTACCCTGAGTATATTCTGATTTTCTAAAGGGGAAAAAGCATCACTAAGTAGTCTACAGAAGCTATTGTGGTACTGGTTTTATCAGTAGATTTTCAATAAATTGTGGCTTATATATAGAAACAGAGCTGCATTAGCATTCTGTGAGAAAGAGGCTATTTCAGTCTGTTCATCCTCTAAGGAGATAAAGCAGACTGTTATGTCAGCCTTGACAGCAACTCTGAGTTTTCCTGGATATGTCTAAGAAAAGGGTTTTATAACTATCACCATATGGAGGTATAACATGTGATGCAGCCTAGAGCTATTTCCTTTGAAAGCAGAGCTCTAGATTCCCGTAAGAAAACCGTATGTATAAAAGACTGTTAACTTGACAGGGTACCTGGCATGGTTAAGTTGTAATATATTTCACCAGAATAATTTTGCAATTTCCTGTTAGTACCTGCAGCTAGATATAGAATAACTATACATTTTAATTTACTTATGATTTTTTTGGCCAAAGATCTCTAAAAAAGGCTCTGGGTAGCTCTGGTCTTTGGGTACCTGGCTGGTCTTACCTTTCCGGGTGAAAAACACTCACCTGAACAGATACTATAGTTTTGTGAGTAATTCAGCCCACTTGAGGGGAGAGAAAGGCCAGAGGTCTAGGAAAGCAGTGTCTAAATCACACAAGATTTGTTGAGTCCACTGGGGTTTTTTTGGAACAGAAGAGTATGGTGTGCTGTGGAGTTGTGCCCTGGAGCTCTTCCAGCTAGCGCAGACACAGGGGTTTTTCACAGAGGGTGAGTTGTACGCCGATGCAGTGCAGAGTTTCTGTTTTGCTCAATGCTAGTGTCTCTTAAATCAGTATGTAAAGACCAGGCTGGTAGTTCTAGCAGAGGAGACGTCCGCTGGCTCTCACGTTCTCCAGATCTTGCTCCTGTGAGGGACAGCTGAGAGGAACAGGCTGTTGCCTTTGACTCTCTGGCTTCTCGGTGCAGAAGGACATCCACTGCTTCTGTGTGCTTTGTCTCTGTCGCCCTGCAGGGAACCAGCTGCTCTGTGCGTCTTTCTCTGCTTTCTGCCAGGGGGTGCCTGAGCAGGAGGAGGTGGCAGCACAAGGGGTAACCTCTTCCTTATGGGAGCTTTTTTCCTTTCTACGTGACCCTGCATGCGCTCTTTTGTCCCTTTTCTTGCATCTTGCCACAGAAGCTGATGTAGTGTATAGGGCAACATGCACCCACTAGCATGGGCACATACCCTATTTTCAACCATTTTAACTAGGGAACTGAAGGGAAAATATTCATAAATGCAAACATTAAACCATAGTGTTGGAAAGTATAGTGATTTTTACAGGTTAAAACAAGATCAAGAATCTCAGTTATTACATGTTCCAACCAGATCCACATGTTTGTTTAAAATATAATACATCTGTAGTTAGTTTAAGTAAAAGACCACAACCATACTGGTATTTAATATGGGCAGGTGTACATGTCAGGGCTTAAACTGAGTGAAGACTGTGACTAAATTATTTAAGTTGGCCCTCTTTCTTGACAAGAAGTGACTATCGTATTAACTGTGGGACACAGGTTTGCACAAGATGTTGTCCTGAGTAATAGCAGTGGTACTCGTGACATCATGCAAAAAACCCCCACAATGTTTATGAGTAGATTTTTTTAATTAACAGTCTTTAAGGGATGAGAATCATGATTATAACTCTGAAAACATTTGCAAGTAAATGTACTGTACATAATCAAAGTAAATCTATTCGCGCTCTGGAGCACGGCAGAGAAAAACAAGCGCTAGAAATTCAGTCTAAGGAGAGGGCATTACTGTAAAAGAGTAATCCTCCTAAACGCTAGCCACGGCCAAATGCTATTTCCATCATTGCTTCCGATAAATCATAAATGTTAGATCACCACACAGCAGTCACTGCATAAAGACTATTTTATCAAATAAAAATATTGCCACCGAGGGTCAAGCTGTTTGGCCCAGGCTTTCTACAGAATTGAATGGCGTAATTTAGACAGCGCATGAATGCCTGTAATCATTGCAATGTTGTGCTCTGCTCTCCAGTTTTTATTTATAGGCTTGGAGTACTTCACAGACACGGGGGAATCAGTGGCAGGAGGTACGGAGAATATCTGTGTGAGCACAGTCACGCGTATGCAATAACAAACTGATAGTGATTCACATCGTGGATGGTTTTTCACCTTTCTACCTTAAACTAGAGGTAGCAGGTAACTACTCATATCTGTTGATAGAGACGGATAAAACCTTTATTGTACTTAGTATGTGAGTGACCTGGGGGTGGGCTGTTGCAGGCACTGGTAATGCTGGGGATCAATCAATACCAGACAGGAAAATAAGCCGGGAAGCTCAAGCGTCCTGCTGCCTCCCCCACCGCGGCCCCACGCGTCCCGCCCCGGGCACCGCCGAGGCCTCGCTGCACGCTGAGGCGAGGGGGGCAAAGCACGCCGGAGACCGGGAGCCAAAGGCGCTCACAACATCTTTCTCCTCCTCTGCTTTTAGCCCCTCTGAGAGTTTGTAAAATGGAGGCGCTCCTTCTTCCCCCTGAGGGCGCTAAGGGCCCTGACGCACCTCACGCGGGGCTGCCCCGCCCCCGCCGCCATTTAAGGGAGGTCCGGAAGCTTCCACCACTGCTGGCCATGGAGGGTGGTGGGGGCAGAGGGTGCAGCTGGTGGTCAAGGCAAAGCAAAGTTGAGGTAAATGTGAAGTCTAGCTGGCCAGATAGGGACACAGAAATGTGGGGCTGTACCCTGTGGGGCTGGAGAGGGTTGTTTGAGCTGTGGCTCCTGGGACTTGGCCACGTGCGAACAGCATGTTGTTAAGTTTGGGGTAAGTTCATCATCATCATCAGGCTTCTCTGTGAGAGCTCTTGTAGCACAAGCAAAACCATGTTTCTCGCTGCAGGACTGTGAGAAAAGGCAGTACCTTAACAGTCACTTGTGTCTCCCTTGTGAGCGTGGTGGGGAATAAAGTCAGATGGCTGAGCAAAACCCCCGTTCAACTTCTTAATTTTTCGATTTAACTCTCAGTTTTTAGGGAGGAGGGACCAGCAAAAGGAGAGCAAGGGTGGTGCCTGTGAGTCATGAATTTGTATGTGGAGAAACCAAATGCAAATCTGCTTTTAATTCTCATCCTGCCGCTGTACCTGTAACCATGTGAATAATCCTGTTGCTTTAACCATGACTACTTA
Organism: Dromaius novaehollandiae; assembly: GCF_036370855.1. Taxonomy (NCBI): domain Eukaryota; kingdom Metazoa; phylum Chordata; class Aves; order Casuariiformes; family Dromaiidae; genus Dromaius; species Dromaius novaehollandiae. Next base: position 7,781,175 of record NC_088105.1, on the reverse strand, counting down.
GGCTTTGGAAATTAGTCATACCAGAGTGCTTTGCTGAATCAGGACCTTAGAAAATACTGGGTGTATTTGCGCATGCAAGCGCTGAGAGAGGAGAGGCCATTCCTGAATCTGATTAAACTGTCGCTTATGTGACTGAGGAAAAAGGGACTTCAGAAATGGTAGCTTTCAGTCTTAACAGTGACTGCCTGGTCCAAAGCCTACCAAAACTGGTCTCAGTCGAAACCCAGTTCAGTGGGGATCTTCATATCCTTAGACTAGAGCAGCACGTGAAAAGTCATCTGAACCGAAAGTACACAACATGCTTTTGGGTGCTGTAAAAGTGGATAATAGAAGCTGTTGCAGCATGCTGAACCCTCCTCTCTTTGTATGTGCGTTTTCTTTTCATCTCCTAGTATCGCTGTTGAAGAGCATGCTTAAAAACGTGCTACATAAATTTGGGGGCTATACTTTGCATGTGTTGTTTGAAAGGTTTTGTCTGTTTTCCCCTTTGTGAAAGAAAAGAGAGGCTGAATGTCAGGCTCTTCAGTGGGGAAGAAAAATTATCTAGTTCTCATAAAAAGAATAAGAAATATACACCATATATAGATGTGTGGAATGATAGGAGAGACCTTTGGAAATCATATTTGTATATATGTATGTATATATATATAAACACAAACCAAATTCTAATACTGAAGGCTGGTCATACCTGCTGCATGCTTGCTAAAGTTTCCTTTATAACAACATATTTTCATGCACTTAATTTTTTGGGCCGCTGTCCCGCATGACCTGTCTCTGCTTGAAGATGAATGTTTCTGGAAAGCTTGAGCAAAAATTCCTTAGCTTTTTCTTGAAAGCATTGGAGGAAAGGAGAATAAATGTTTCTCCTATTGTGAAAGCGCTTTGGTTATGTTCCCTAAAATGCTAGTGTAAAAAGTATCTTTAAAAAAATGGCAGAAAGGATAAAACTGGAAATCTGAGTCTTTCAGGATTTTAGCCATAATTGAAGAGGGTTTATGCTTTTTCTCTAGGAAAGAGAAAATGCAGTAAAGATCACTTCTGAAATTGCTCACTGAGTGTCTGGAAATGCCTATTTAAACTTTATCCTGCAAACTCTTGTAGTTAATTTCATACTTGTGAATGGTCATTAAATGTAATGGGTGTGAGGTCACCATCTAAATTCTGCTGAGTTACTTCATATTTACTTAGCTAAAGCTGGCAGGTCTACGGTTGTCTGGTTGCTGTTGGGACAATTTTCCTACGGATGATTATAAGCTTGTCGGTCAAAAGCTTGTTTAAAAAAAAAAAAACTAAAAATGAAATAAAAAATGCTTTAATGGTTTGGAGCATTGGCAGTAGACTGCCCATTTTTGCTGAAAAAGTCTTGTCACAAACAGCTCTGACACTGCTTTGTTTAAAATCACTACTGCAGAAAATGGCTTCTGATATAAACATAATAGTCCAAATCATTTCTCTGTTGTGTAGCTCTCCTGCAAAGACAGCAGGAATATTGCCCCTGTAAAATCATTTTGCTTTTCTATAGATGCTTCCCAGGTTGCTCTCTGCAACAGAAACATTGCACTCTGCAAAAGGAGCTAAAATGTTTCCTGGAGGCAAGGTTTGTCGCAGAGGAGCTCCATCAGGAGCAATGAGACTACTTCTGATTTGCTTTTTTTTTTCTTGAATATTAGGTTCTATAATACATAACTGACAGATATAATATGTAACCGACATAACCCTATCTCCTATATGATGTTAAATACCTGCTAGATGATGCACATATTTACTGGAAACAGCTAGTAATCCTGCCTTCCTGCTGGACTGTGTCCCTCCGAGGGATAGTGGGAAGTGTAAAGTGAGTCTGTCAATTGTTTACTTGAATTGGAAGTCACGTGTGTAGAAAGGTCAGTGTGAATTGGGCATGTGCTTTATAATTAGTTTCCAGAGATTAGTGATGTGCTAATGACCCACATTCCAAGAGCTGCTGTGCATGCACACAGGGCATGCAGGTGTATTGGGTTTGTAATCTCAGTAATACAGTGAGGAAGACAGATTCAAAGGAAAAAGAGATAAAACTGTCTTAAAGGCAATTCTAGTTTAGAAAACTGAAAAGGAAACATTAAAGGAAAATGAAGTCTGGGACAATGTGAAAGAAAGAAAACAGCCTGTGGGCACTAAAAAGTGACAAACTTAATGTGCAAAATTTTACATGTGTATTGGCTTCTGCTTCACATAGCGTCACTTAAATGGAGTAGTAAGAAATGATCTTTCTCAGTCACTTAGATTTACCACATAAATGTACTTGGCTAGATTATTCAGGCAGTGCCTAGTAGGTGCCCGTATCCTTGCGGCTGAGATGGAGCACGATATTTCATGGTTTTCTATCAGCTCGCCATCGCAAACTTTCTCCTCCCTCCTCTTCCAAAAGCCAGAGCAGGGAGGGAGAAGGGACAGAAATCCCAAGGGACTAGATGAGTGTCAGAGCATTAACACTTAGCTGATGACAACCGTAAGGATTAATTCAAGCTGGTTAAATCCTTCTTAGCTAGAAGAGGGACTAGCAAACCATCTGGTGGAAAGAGCAGTACAACAGGACTAAAAGGAAATACTGTCTGAGTAGTCAAGGGAAAAATAAACCTCTCCACAGACTTTTGCAACTGTTGCGTCTCCTGGGCATCTGACCGCGGCAAGGCTCCGTCTTGATCACAATAATTCAACTAATTATTGTGATCAAATATTGTATTTCCAGCTCAGGAAAACTTGAATGTTATGCTTTTAAGTTTATTATATTAATGCTCAACTTTTGTATAAAAAAGACTAAAACCATACATTCAATGAAAAATCATTATACCATACAATTTATTTTCTTGCTAATGTGTTTTCTACTGCTGAACTACGTTATTCTATTGCTTCATTACTGGAGGCATTTTCGAATGATCTTTACAGGTAAATCTCTTTCCCGCATGCTGTTCTTGCCAGCCCTTTCCTCATTCATTCATTCGAGAGGTGCTGTTGGTCTCCATGCACACTTTGCTTTTTCATGAAGCAGAATAAATGAAGTGCATGTGATCACAAAGACAAAATACAAGTGACCCAAATAGACAGATATGTGTAGGATCACAAATCTTGGGGCTAGTAGAGGCTGGCTGGCCTATGAAGACAAGGTGATTAGCCTCATAAACTGCTTGGAGGTTACCTGTCCTGGAATTAAGAGCATTTGTCTCTGAGGAAGATCAGACAAGGTAAATTGGATTTTATGATGAAGTCTCCCTTCTGCGATGTCACTTCACTGACATTTATATTAAGAATGTCTTGCCTGCAATGGGTGTAAGCTGGTTTCACTTGGTTTAGTCTCCTTGTAAATGGAGGAATCTGATGAAACCTTGTAAGAATTTAATTTACAAATGCTGTTCTACGAGGTGCGTGCTGCTACCCTTGAGATGTATATACTAGTAACTGGCTTACTGCAAATTATTGGTGGTAGCTCTGCATGCAGTCTCTCAGGAAGTTTCCAAAGTGCATTCAGTAAATGTATTTTTCTTCCATTCTGATCTGTTGGTTCCCTTTTTAAACTTGGAAATTCTCTTGTTTGTTTATCATCGTCTTGAGATATAAAAATATTTATGCAGCCCATGTTGTTGTTCCACTGCAAGGTTTTACTAGCTTCCTGATTATAAAAAGCTTGTTTGTCTAGGAGGAATTTTTCATCCTGCTACTCCCCAAGTATTGCCGTGTGAAGGAATTTGTAAGTGTAGTGGGTTGGCATATGAGTGAATGTAGCAAATGGCTTTGCAAATACAAGAACCCAGCAAAAAGTGTTTGTTTTTCAGATAGAAAAACACTGAAGCTTTCATCCACATCCCTCTCCTAAATGTGGAAATTCTCAAGGTAAAAATGCCCAGATTGCAGATCAGAACAGGAGAGTCCTATGGTCTACAAGGGTCGTCTTGTATTTGCAATGAAGATGTTTTGTGCAGCACTAGAGGTAATAAAAGTAGACATGCTTATAGCCTCTATTGCTATAACATAGGACTACAGTGGAACAAAGACTTTATTTAAAAATGCTAGCATAGATAATAGTCTTGTTCTTGAGCCAGACCTTGGCCTCTGAATACTGCTGGGTTTGAAGAAATGTACTTGGAATATGTCTGAACTAAAAGGTTTCATCCCTGCCCCAAATTTTCTCAGATTATTTAAAAGACTGTCTTCACTCAGTGGTGTAGTCCAATATAAAGATAAGTCATGAATTTTGGATCCTGATAAGAAATAAGAGGATCAAAGGAATCAAAATATCAGCAAAGATGAAAGTCTGTTTGCCAATGTCAGGTCCTACTGCTGATAATGAACGTAAAGGGCTCTTTGAATCCTTGGCAATATCAGACAGGAAGTAACTGTGTTTATCAGCTTTTTTACAACACAATCATATGTTTCTGAGAATGACCACTGTCTAATCCAAGATAGATAGTGAGAAATCTCTTAACTTCTATATGTCAGAATACTGGACATATCCCAAAATCTGGAGTAACTTGGTTTGGGTCTTTTAGATCAGTTTATGAGCAGCTTGTCCAATAATATTAAAATTGTATGAAAGACTGAAGATGTTGATCCCCTTTTGTTTTGATCTTGATGAAAATCCATCAGTCTGGTCAGTTATTCTCACAAAACAGTTGTGCCTTTAGCATGTAGAATAAGTAATAGGAATGAGTCATCAGGGCAAATTTGCAGGAGTGCCAAAGGGAAAAAATATCCTGGAAAACTGAGTCATGAAAAGGCATCTTAAAAAAGCATCTTGAAAAAAATCATAAACTGCATAGTAAAATTCACATTGCTGTCAGTAATTGTTCATCAGCCAATAAGTACTAATAGCACAGTGCTTTGAGTACATCAGCACAAGACAAAAGTAAATAGCATATAGTTATTCTATTGCTGGGTAAAAGTACATTAAAACTTTTTCAATTTTGTTATGTTTTTAGCCATCATAAGAATGAACATGCTAGTTCAGACCAAGGATTCATCTAGCCTGGTACCTTGTCTCCATTGGCCAGAAGCGGATGCCCAGAAAAAAGTAAAAATAGGGTAGGTATATATAATACCCTTCCCCTCCCTCTTTTCTTCCTTTCCACCCCCATGTGCTCTCCCAACCTTCAGCCGTTTTCAAGCTAGGGAATTCCTGAAGCTGATGGGGCTGGTCAATTTTGTAATCCCTAGTGCATTTGTCCAGTTCCTTTGTGATATCATATAAGCTTTCTCCTTATTAAAAGTGTAAAAGGTTCATGAAAGGGCAAAAAATGTATAGAACAACTTCCTTTTGAGATTCCTGGTTGTGGAGTTTTACTCAGTCAAACACAAAAGGAGATGGTTGTTTACACAGTGTGATAGACCTGTACAACTCTTCCCCTGAAGGATGCTGTAGACACAAAGTTTACAAGATTTTGAAAGGCAACTGGACAAATGCTTAGCAAAGAACCAAAGACTTTGGTTTGTTCTGAAGCTGACTCCTGCTAACTTCACTTTCTCTTCCAACGCAAGAACTAGTGCACGAGATGAATAGTTGGTTCCTATTCACCTCCTCCGGGATGTTTGAGTTTGTAGACCTCTAACATATCATCTTTAAGTTGTCTTTTTTGTGCTGTAGAGTTTCTACTCAAGCATTCCTCAGATGGAAGTTGTTTCATACATTTGGTCATCCTCGTTCCCCTCCTGTGAACCTTTTCCATTTTTAATGTTTTATTTTTTGACCAAAGCTTGGTTGAGTGCATAGTGTGAAAGAACCATGGAGGTATGTAATGATGTAATTATACTTTCTGTTTCATGGCCTATTGCTTTCTTGACTCCTGGGATATGGCTATCCTTTTTGACTACTGCCAAGCACTGAGTTGATGATTTTATGGAAAACTGCATCTTAACATTTTGAACTACTGGAAAATAGACAAAGCATGAATTAGGGTTCTTGTAATTCCAAAATGAAAGACTAATGAATAATGTTTCTTTACAGCTATTTACAAGATCATACTTGTACGTGCATACTGAACTTCATTACCATTAATAGCTTAAGTGATCTCAATCTGCACCTTTAGGCACCATAATATTTTTCTGCAGTTGGCCTGAAATGTGTTTAATTTCTTCTGACAGTTTGCGGTCACTCTAATCATACTTGTATAGCACAGAATATGTGAAACAGATGCACATCTGCAATTACACATGCTCTGTAATGGCTAATTAATGAGATACCTTCAAGTTATTGGGAATATGCTCATATGGCTATGATTGATTGTAGCAATCAGATACTGAAAAGCCATGTTAGTATTCCTTTTCTGTCATCCTGCCACTACAGGGGTGACGGTAACTTCCTTGTCTTTCAATTGCAAACAGTCCAGAGGAGAGTGATGAGGGCTATCAGGGCTATAGAAAATAAGATGTATGAGGCAATCTGAAAGTACAAGGACCCTCTAGCTTAAGGAAGAGGACACCAAAAAAAATTCAAGGACTGAAAAGTTGCTGTAAAGGCAAAAGGACTAATCTGTTCTCCATGTCCATGTAGTCTATAAGGATTGACACAATGTCAAGAAAAAAAATGAGTCTGTGATAGAATTGCTATCTTCCCTTCACTAGAGGTCTTGAAAAAAAGTCCTTATCTTAAAAGAGCTTTCGTCTGCCCTTCTTAGTGAGACAGGGATAACTTCTAAAATTTGCTTGATGTTACAGCATGCTTCTATATGTTTTCCATATCAAATGCTAAGTGAAGTTGGTCCTGTTTTGAATGCGTGTCCCTTCTTAGATTCCTCCTAGCTCTATCTGTAACTGGCAAAAATGGTCAAACAGCAGTTTTCAAAGATTTTTTTATAGAGGAAAAAAGTTATCTAGACTTCTTGTCTGGTAAGAATATCACTTTTTGGGGCATTTTTTCACTTTATTCTTTGTGTAAATTATTTTATTTCAGATGATCTAATCCCCTGAAATCTTATTGTGTATGAGATTTAAGGATTGTTCTACAAGTCTTGTGGTACTTTGTTCTTTAGCAGCTTGATATTTTTTCTGTTGAACCCAGTAGCAAAATCACTTGAAGATAGAAAAAATGTAGTGCAAGCCAGCAAAAATTAATTTCACTGTCTGGAGCACAGTGTTCTTAAGGATGTAAATAACCTAATGCTTAGAAAATCTTTGAAATCTTCACAGTTTGTCAGTCTCTATTAAAATACAATCATGAATAAGTTCAAGAATTTAATACAGATGAAACAATTGAAACTTTTGTGATAAGCAAAGCAGTTAAAGAATTTAATGGAAAGTGATATGCTTTTAAATGGGCTCTTTAATGAGCATGTCTAGTTCTATAGCAGACATACAGATAGAGTAGAAAACCTATGGCAAGAAGTATTACTTTCTGTCAGGCTATAATAATGAAAAGACTTATGCACACAGATTTCATGTCTTGCTGCACTGAATGTAAAAACACAGGCATAAATCTTAAGGCAGCCTTCTCTGAAATGCATACTAAAGAAGGAAAATACTATAAGAATCTAAGTACCTCAAAGCTCTTCTATTCTAACTCTCATATTAGTTGTCCAAATGAGATCTTTCAAATTTGTGCAGGTGTTGTAGCCAGTAAGACTTTTCCGAAAGTATAAGGGCAGTAACAACATATAGCCTAATTACAAAAAACAGTACTTATGAGGATCCTGATACTTTTGGATATTTAATTTTAGAACCACCTTGGATTGATTTATTTTTTAACATGCTCTTTTTACTCCTTTGCTTGAATACAGAAAAGTAGCAATTTTTCCAAACTTTAGAGTTGGGTTCTAGTTACTGCTAGCATTTGTAGCCACAGGCACCCCATAAAATTCTTTGGGACTTCAGAAAGGAAAAAGGTACTGCAGCTTCTATGTTGATGTTGGCTGTTGGTCTGTGTACGTATTGGAGTTTTTTGCTGAATATTGGCTGTGCTACAAGGCATAGGAATTGAAGCAATATCTTTCTGAAGTAACCTTTTTTATTCCAGAAACAGAATTAAAGAAAATACAAAAAGGTTAGTGTTTCATAGGCAAGAATTTTCAGCTGAAAAATGTGCAGCTGAAGAAATGGTAAGATGAATTATTACAGAAGGATCATGCCAAATGCTTGATGGGAGGTTATAATTCCGGTCTTGTGACTTGCAGCAAAAGCAAGCAAGGGCTATTGGTTTGCTTTGGGAGACATCAACACAGCAATAGATCCTCATGTGTGCCACAGGTTGGGAAGCCTTCAAAAAATTTGGAAAAAGTCCCTAGGAAGGGATCAGTGAGCAGCAGCTGAAGCCTATGTTGTTTGGCAAATTGTTTAACACTGCAGGCAGGAAACTTTCATAATTTCACGATTGTATTATTGAGTCTTTCCGGTTTCAACTGCACTTATTTGGAAGAGCTGTGTCTTCTAGTATTAAATGGTCACAGATATCAAATACTAGATTTCCTCTTCTCCCTTCCAATTTTTCCCTTTTGGAGTCTTTTTTTTTCTTTTCTTTCTGAACAAGAATCAACACCAGTTTTTCAGTGACAATATGTATGTGGTTTAGTGACCTGAGCATAGGACCAAAAACTAGAAACTTGTGAGTCTACTGCTGGCCTAAACTTGCTGTATGGAAATTGTCAGTTGAGGTCATAGTTAAAATAGTTTCTGTAGAGTATGAGGCGGAATATGGCTTATCCATGGCACTTCAGGGTAGATGCAACTTTTTATTCTGACTGCTGTGTTTTCCACATCTGTAGTGCTCCTTAGTCCTTACAGGAATATTGCAAGTGTTACCTAATGTGTATGAAAAGCGCTGTGAAGAGTCAAAACATTGCATACTTATTACATACCTGAGTGACGTTCTGACAGCTGACCACGAAGTTGGCTCAAATTCCTGATCCTGATCTTGTGCTTTATACAAGTCACTTAGTTCTCCTGCAGTCCATAGATCTGAAGAGCTATTGAAAGGATGAAGTATGATATCAGAATCAGGTGATAGGACTGTTTTCTATGTATGTGTGATTCAATAGTAATGGTTACCTGGAAATCAAATGTAATTTCTTGAAAATGCTAATATTGTCAAGAACTTAATGACTTTAAGCATAAAGCATTTCAGTAGGATGGCTAAGGAAATAGAATTTGCTAGCTTTTGTTTAAGGCAAAATTCTGACAGTGGCTGCAGATGCACTAGTTGCAAAGCAATGCAAGTTGGCACATTTAATACACCTCAGATCATGAGAAGAGATAAACAGCTCTTCCTGTCTGAAGAAAAATAATTGGAATAAAAAGATGAATTGCAGCATGAGGAAAACTTTATTTCTTAGCAGTAAGATAATGTTTTTCCTTTGCCAGCAGCCAAGCAGCAGAGAATATTTTTACAGCTTTTTTCTTTCTAAGGTTATTGCAATGTTGCTAGAGAAGTCTAATATGTTATTTTCCATAGTCGTGTGGGTAAAGCCTGTCCCTGACTGTTTGCTTTAAAACCCTGCTTTAAGTCAGCTCTAGTATCCCTTGCAAATTTGAAAAAAGAGCACCGATGCCCTTTAATATATGCAACAGAAAAGCTTTTCCACTTGCTGTTTCTTCATGACAAATGGCTGTAGCTCACTTGACAAATCATACCTTAAGCTCTACCCTTGAGGTGAAGTGCAGCCAGTGCTGTAAGACTCACTGACTATTTGTTCTGGAAGCAGCTTGCAAATTGCAGGTATCATGCTGTTGAGAAGGAGCCTGTGTAGCACATCTTGTATGATGGGCTGTGTAAATCGGTTCTGCTCAGTCCGAGCTACTCTTCACTGGCTGGATGGGCTAGTGAAGCAGACTTGGAGATGTTTTGGCCCAGAGGGCAGAAGCAGAATGGATGTCAGTAGAAATGAAACAAAACATTGGGAAATATGAAGGGGAAGTCATGAGAATAGTTGTGCTGAAGAACAATTATATATTTTTTAATTATTAAAAAAGGGGATATTCAGCTTCCTCAAAGAACTCCTGGGCAAGGTGAAAAGTGCAGCTTTCTCCAGAGAAAGAACACAGCTACTGTCATCTGACCTTGTGTCTCCACAAATGAAGACACCACGTACACAAATCAAGGGTAATCTATATATCTGGTTCAGCAAGTTTGTTGCATTTCTAACTTCTGCACAGATGAAAGAATTTGTTCTCTACAAGGGCAAAACCCAGGCTCTGTGCTTCTCCCTCCCTGCTGGAACTGGCTAGTGAACTCTCTTCCATATTTACGTTAAGTGATTCAAACTAGTTTGCCTTTAAACTAGTTCAAACTTCAAACTGGGCTGAGCAAATGAATTGTATGGCAACCGATGTGTTCCTGCTGATTTCCCTACCAGCAGGGGATAGTGAGCAGTACCGTTTAACTCTTTTGGTGTACTCCTCAGAAGTCCTGCCTAGTTTCACCAACATGCTGGCTGCAGCTGATCAGGAATTGTTCCTTTTGGTCTGTAAAGGTACTGGCAGTGACACTTCCAAACTCCCCTTGCTGGCTTACACGTTAAGGTTTTATTTTGAATAGCTATTAAAATCACTATCTAGAGTAGTAAATATCACCACTTCTGCTCCTGTCTTTTCACTAATACCTGGCCAGATAAGTGTCTTTGAATTTGCCATGCTTTTTTGATCAATGGACTTTCTCATGGTAGACAAACCAAACTGGTGTTTCTGTACAGGTCATAACTTGTTTCTCAAAGGTAATTTAGAGTCTGTTAATATGAATTTAGTTAAAACTTGCCTTTTTATTCTGTGTTTGCATCTCCTTTTGTGCCATTTTTAATTGGAACTGTTACCCTCTTTCTATTCAAATGCCTATTTGTAAACAAAGTTCTACTTTAAAACTTTTTGTTAGTCTATGTTGAAGGAAATAGCTTTTATACCATACAGAAGCACAAAAAAAGTCTTTTATTGACAGCAATATTGGTGATGGGCTCCAGCTTTGATAAGTGTAATAAGGGAGCAAAATCAGGCTTTCCATCTGAAGGTACTGAGGAAGTCTGTCCCCAGAGATGCTCATCCCTATGCATTCAGCTGCTTTCTGGATTTGCTTTATGCTCTAACTATGCTAAGGTTGGCTCTGGACTATGCTGCACCCGTAACTAGGATATAATGTTCTTGGTACCTGTGTTCTTGGAACCTGAGTTCAAAACTGCCATTTGAAAGAGAAACATGTGGCTAGAGCTCTACTCTAACTTTGATCAGTTCTGTTTATACAACAGGGTCAATAAAAGTTAATTAAGATTGACTTTTTGTTGCTCTACTTCTCTTATTTTTCCCATGTGTCCCTTGCTAGATGTAGGGTAAATTTGGCTCTAGTTGTCGATGCCGGTTTGCCACTACTGTCTGTAAATCAATAGGAATGCACTGGTATTTTGCTTGTATTTCCTGGGGCATTGCGGAGCTTGGGGGACGTCACGTCAGTAACTATACTGGGAGATGCGTACATGCCAACTTTGTACCTAGTGTGGTGTGGTCAGTGTGTGAACATCATCCTATAGTGAGATTATTCCACAGAGTAAAGTATCAGATTCCATTCACAGAAGACTTGTCTGGACAATTAAAGTCATATTTGCCAGAAATGTAACCAGTGTTTAACTGTAATGGCACACAAGGCAAAAAGGCTGCAGATTAAGCAGGTGCCACACAAATAGAGGTGTTTTAAATAAGTTTTTAAAATGAGAAATTTTTCCTTTCATTTAATGGTCTTGCATTGTGTTTTAAGATTCCATCTTAAAAAAAAAAAAATCTAGAGTGCAGTATTTCCTAGTGACAGGTTAAGCAGCTTCTCATTTGGCTTGGTTATTTTAGTGTCTCTGCCTAGATGTTCTTGAAGTGAACATCTGCAGTGCGGGAAGCAAGAACATAGGTATATCCATCACTTATTTCCCGCAGAGTTATCACTAGTTACGTTAAAAATGGGCAATGTAGATAAGCCTTTGCTTGGATTAATGCTTCTCATTGCTCATCTTGAATGGTTAAAAAAGTCTTTGACTTTTTTGAGCTACATTGCTGTGCTTGAAGTCTGTTTTATAGGACTGTACGCTAGATTTGGAGAAGTGTTTGCCTGTTTCTTCCAGTTCTCTAGTGTGTCCCTTATCAGACATAGGTTACATCAAGTTCTTGATGTAAATGCTTGTTTGTCTGCCACTCGCCCTAAGTCAATAGCAATGCATTCGTATTTTGCCTTCGTGTTCCTGGTGCAGGCTGGAGCCCTACAGGCATCTACATCTCAGCTGTTTCCCTAACAACTAAGGACTAGATCTGAAAATAAAGGTTTTAATTTGGATCTCTAATAAATGGATTTTGTGATTCACCATTACAAATCTAAATATTACCCATTAAACTAAAGACACTATTTTGGGGACAGATTTGGCTCCAGTGCAAATTTTTGGTTAACTCTATTGATTTAAAGGGCATTGGACATTCTAGGGCTGAGGTACAAATTCTGATCCTGTTTGTACTGGCTTATGGGGACCTGAGGTAGATGCTCATCTCCTTCAGTAAGTTTTTACCTCTGTAGCCTTCCATACTGAACAGACAACTGGCAAATCTGTTTTAGGCAAATTGACGTGGTTTCTGAAACCTCAACCTTGTGGAAGGAGTCTGAGGTTGTTGCTCAGTCATGCTTACTGAACTGGTGATGTAAAAGCTTTTGCTTGCAACTATTTAAGAAATTAGATTTTTGACTTTTTCCAGGTCTTTCACTCTCTGTTGCTAACAGAAATATAGTCAGTGTCATCCACAAATTCATTTCATGGGCTAGGTCAGATTCAGTATTCAGTTTGGAGACAAACCAGTGTGAATCTAGAGTTATTTTATACCAAGATTAAAGGAGGGGAGGAGGTCTTCCAATTATGTATGTTCATAGGTTATTAACAAGAAGGAAGAGGTAGTGCAAAAAAGCAGGACTTGATAAGTTAAGTGTCAATGGGAAAAATGTGCTTGCTGGATGAAGCAGTTAAATTGCCTGAGGCGATCTTTCCCAAAATTGATTTCTGAAGCTTTGGATGCGTATGTTGGTCTTTTCTGGATTTCAAACACGGATGATGTGTAGGAATGGGAGATTCAAGTCACTAGCACCTATTGATATCAACTATCCTGATGATGTTAAAGTATGCTCTTGGTTTCATTGGACCGTAACTCTTGCAACTATGCTTAAAATAAATCATAAATATGTAAGGGAGAGGAAATCAATGGCCTGGCTAAGAAAGTTAATCTTTGCCTGTTTCCAAGGCAACGCAGATTAGGAAGTAGAAACTGTCATGCTTAGAAAGTGGATTCATCAAATTAAAAGGGAAAATTGCTCTAGCAAAATTAAGAGATGCTGGTTATCTTTTGAAACTCCATTAAAACTACCCCTGTAAGGAAGACCGAGCAGATTGAAACTTAGGACTTGCCCAGATGGGAAAGTTGCTCTGAAGTGAGTCAACTGACTTATCATGTGGATACTCAATTAATCATGTGTGAAGTAGTTTACTTTCAGTGCAGAGGAAGGTATCTTCTGTACACCATGCACAAGGACTGTGTCCCAATGGAAATCCAGATGTACTCACCAGAACATCCGTTCTGTTTATTATTAAATACTTAACATGTCTATCAAAAACATGTCTGTTGCAGTTGAATCTTCACCTAAGTAGGAGTGTGCTAAGACTGCTTTATATATGAGAGTTATACAAAGATTTTATATATATATAATGTTTTTATGTAAAAGAATTTGTGTATATATACAGGCTCTGTGTATAAATCCTGCATATATGCTGTATACACATACACACAAAGCTGGTATGTGTGTACATATGCACACATATATCCGGGTCAGCAGATTGGCTTTCACACTCAAAAGCATGTCTCTGGAAAATAGCTTTAATTGTTGCTAACATCAGATCACCTGTTTGTTTAACGGTAAATTAGCGAAAATGTCACAAGCTGATGTAATGGTTACTGCTGAGGCAGTGGAGCTGCTGGCAGCAGTTCACCACTTAATCCCACTGACAAGGTCTTGCTGGCCTGGTTGAAGGTGAGCTGCTGCCTTATGACCATCCTAGACTTGCTTTATTTTTATTGATGCCTTGTCCTTGTTTCTAAGACCTAGACCAGCTTCTGTTTTTAGTTTTTTTTTTAAAAGTCTGTTCCAAAATAACATCATAAAAATAGGATCCAACATATAAAGACTTAAATAGAAAAGAAAGACTTGGAGAAGAATTTGTTATAAAATGTAGCTGATCTGTGCTTCTAAACTGCTCTCCCACCTCTCCTTTAGTTCTTTTCAACAGGTGCTGTCTGAGCCAATGCCACTAACTTTCTTCAGTTGAAATGATGGAATTGGATGACTCTCCTGGATCAATTTCTGTATGCTGTGTGGCATGGTTTCTTGTAACAGAAAAAGGTGAAGAAAGTTAACGGTGCTTCTGTTTGTTTTTCTGTTGATTTAAGATTGTGTAAAGCAGGGACTCAGAATTTGGACTCTTACAGAAAAACAAATTTGAACTTTTACCTCAAATACTTGTTGACATATGTTGAGAACTAATTCAGAGTAAACTAGGAGACTAATGTGTTTAGTGAGTTGAGAGGATAGTAACAGTCTTTTGAGGCTTTACAGTTTGTGGCTACAGGTCACTAAAAGTCAATTTTCTTCTGAAGAGATATGAATGGAGAATTCTTGGTGGAAACTTGGACTCTCCTGTTAGAATTTTTATGATAAAACAGCTGTTTGAAAGTGAATTGGATATGTTCATTTTCCAAATTCACCTCTGAATTTTTTTATTCACTTTCCTACAGTCTTCCCTGCCTTCCCGCTGCCTCTTTTTGCTGTGGATTGCAAGATGATGAAGTCTCTTGTTTTCCTTTTAGTGTCGTGACATTTCCAGATTAAAAAAAAAAAAGTTGGAAAAGGGATTTTGGAAATGGAGGTGAAGAAGTTGCAAACTGACACTTTAATACCTTAGGGCAAAAAGACTTAAGCCAAAATCTGCAAGTCTTTAAGTTTTTGCTAAAATCTTATTTGATGCAAAACTTAGCAGATGTCTGGAAGCTTGTTTTTCTATAGAAAACTTTCAGCTGGAGAACCCTGAGAAGCCTTCTGTGCATATCTTTTCCTCCACCGTAGAAACTGGATAGAGTTCAAATCCATATGGATCCTTTGGTTTATTTTTACATCTCCTGAGTCACTAGTGACTTAGCATGACTTAGATGTTAGGCCAGTGGAGCTCAACAGTGGATTACTAGAAAGCTGCCTTTATTCCAGCCTTCCTTCTCCCACACTATTAGCGCTCTGCTTAGTCTTCCCACTGACAAATTATTAGTCTCCTAGAGCTGACAGCAGCTGAATTGCTCTTTTAGCTGAAAAAGGATGGAGCAGAGTAATAAGGCACTGTGGCAATGCTTATGCTGTACATCTCAACTTTCTATAGGTAGGTATAGGATCAGTCTCCTGTGTGGTCATGTTTCACAAGTGTCCTTGATGTATATAGGTTGTAGGCAGGAACGATGCTGAGTGACGGTCTGGCATTCAGAGGGGGTGCATGCTGTGCTGTTTTTGCATGTTTGCCTGGTTCCAACTGAACAGTATCTTTAATGGGATTATAGGATTTGCTAGAAATGCCGGTGGACTTTTAAAGCATTGATTTTTGACATCACTGGAAAGGGGATGCTTGCTTTCTGTGGCTCATGGTATGTAAGGCTGAATAATTGAATGTTTAATGTACTGGGCTTATTAGCTGTAGTTGGTAAGATAAGTGTTGGAGACTGGAGGGATGTGTGTGTAAGGAAGGAAGAGAAAGAAGAAAGAAAAATAGAAATAAAAGAAAAAATAAAGTAAATAACCATGTGCATTCCCTTTTGGGCGTAAGGACTTGACAAAGGAAGGAAATCAGTCAGCCAGGGCAGTGCGATGCCTCATAAGGAGCTTCTAAAACAATGCTCTTTGGAACAACAGCAAGGTAATAGATCTAAAGATTCAGATTACCTTGCTTGACCCTGGTGATGCAGCTGTTTTGCCAAGACTTAGAGCTTAAGGATCAAAGGAGAGACAAGCTGTTCAAAGGTCTTCCTGAATGAAAGGGGGGGGAGGTGGTCAGCTGCGGTGAGATGTCACACTGATTGAATCAAGTTCCTTGGCAAGCAAGGTGTTGCTTTGATTCAAAAAAGGCCAGGATTAGTCAGTTTTATGTAACTGTTATAGGAAATGTCAGACATGGGGAAAATGCTATGAGTGTGCATTTTGGTGGGGTTTTTTTGCATTTATCTTTTTGAGCAACATCTTCATTTCTGGCAAATCGGCTCCGTGCAGCAATGATGAATCCACTTCTGTAAAATAGCAAACGCCTTCTGCCCGCAGTTATCCAGAAGGCAACAATTTTTGTCAACTCTGCAAACTGTTACAACTATCCGTGTCACTTGGCCTTCCCCTGGAAAAGTGGAGACAAGGAGGATTTCTGACTTAGACTCTCAACTTTTAGCTGGTTGACAATACATCATTTAGTTTGACCGCATCCACTGAGGAAGCTGTTCTGCAGCAGAGGCATTGAGGACAGCACAAGGAATGCAAACTGGATGTTAATCAGCAATTCTGTACTGCTAAGAAAAAAGTAAATATTGTACTAGAGTGTGAAATGGAAAGGGTTATTTGAGGAAAAAAATGTGTAGTAATCTGTCTGCTCTACCAAGCCTTGGTAAGACCTTCACTAGAGAGCTGGGTCCAGCTTTGGATACTGCAGACAGTGGCTTCTTTGCTTATCATGCTGCGGCTCAAATCCTGTTAGCAAGCTCAGGTGAACAGCCCATATCTCTGCAAGGAACAACTTATATTGTATTTTATTGGAAGGGCCCCATCCGGTGTTCTGTATAAAATAAGTGAATGGTTTAGCCCAGCTCTTCATAGAAAGTGCTGCACAGAGCTAGGAAATGTAAAGCTGTTCCATAGTCTGGATGGGAGTGAGTCAAAGATTGCACGGATGTTGTAACTGCACAGTGGTTCTGCACGCTGCTGGGGCAAAGTGACCAAAATTTGTGCTGTTTCCTGTTCTGCTGTAAATATTTAAAAGAAAATATGAGGGCTTGGGAATTTTGAAAGTGCCAGGTCCACTCCTGAGAGTGCTATCCCTCCCTTTTGAAGCTGAAAACCAGGCAGAAGTAGAAAGGGCAGGTCTCTGCTGTCATCCTGACGACAGTGACATGACCTTTCTGGATGACAGGTTTCTGCCTGCCCGGCTCCGGTTTCCCCCAGGCAGGTAGCCCTCATGATAGCAGACTTTAAAATGTTCGTGGGAGGAGTGGGTTATCTGCTCAGCTTCACGTAAACAAGATGCAACCATTGCTCTCTGGAAGCCAGCCAGCACGACCTTCAACTAGGTAAAATAGAAATTCCCGTCTCTGCACTTGCATGATCTGTTTCCCAGTAGCTTTACGAACTTGCTTATTTTGTGGCAAGGTTGACCTCAAGTTATGGGTCGTTAAAACAAATATTTCAGGTGATTAAAAACTTCGACACAATGTTAGCACAAGGAGGTAGGTTAAGTGTGAAGCTGCTGGAACACTCTGTGCAGCCTTGAGAATGGTACCAGAAATAGCCCATTCCCATAGTAACGCCACACAACTACTGGTGCTGTTTATCTATTGTATACAAAACAAGTGGTGGTAGGTAACAGCTCCATTAGTGTTGAAATAGATCCGGTTTTTATTTAGTACTCTGGATATTTGCCATTCATCAGATTGCCCAGTATGCTTTGCAAGTAGCTGGCTAAAGACATGAAGTGCAAGGTGTTCATAGATCTGGCTAGTTAGCTGTAGAGAATAGCCTTGTATAAACTCTTACAAAACAAACCTGCTAGTGTGCTGGGGAAATTCTTCTAATAAGCAGAATAAAACACTTCTGCTCAGTCTGCATTCATGACAAGTATTGTAAATGTCCAGGTACGGCTATGGGATAATCTCATAGCTGCAGAAAGAGCAGACTTTTGATTTGCTTTGAGAAGTCTGCTCATGTTTTCCCTTGTCTTCATGTAGATCTGTCTGCTTCTGCTTGTATTGCTTGTCTTAACACTTCTTTCTATAATATGTAGGTGTTTTGATCAGCTCTTACTATATGGTTTTGGTATGCCTAGCCTCTTTCTTTTTCCACAGAATACAACCACCAAAGGGTGAAGCAGTGTGCTCTGCTGTGCACACTGTGCCCTCGAGGCTCCTCGGTTCTGGCTCTGAGGCTGCCAAAGGGAGCAAATTCCAAGTGTTGTGGAAACTCCTCTTGCTCCCTGCCTGGGATACAACGTTGGGTATCACTGCTGCCTGCCCTGTCCTCTGCCTTGTTTCCTTTTATTCCGTGCAACAGCCTAACTGCCTTTGCTTAGTATATCCTAAATATCAGGATGGTAGGAAGTCAGGATCGCTCTCCGCCAACAATGTCACATGCATCGCATGTCCATGAGTTGAATGTCTGCTGTGAGCACGTTTTCTCAGTGAAAGGACAGTCAAGGTGGAAGACATTAGGCTTTGGTAGTTCCCTCTGGGATTAAATATGCTGTCGGCTGCCAAATGCCTAAGGGACCTAAGTGGCATTCTGGAGGGCTGTGTGCGCATAACTTTACAGTATAGATATTTGAGATCCTGTTTTTTGGGAACTGGACTTGACTGTAGATGCACGTGCATCTGTGGAAAGTTCTTGGACAAGAAATCTGTGCTCAGGCATGCGTTAGATCTGTGAGCTAGTTAGATTCAGCCTGGATCCAGACAAAATCATGAGACACAGCTAGATCTACTTACAGCAGTCATTGCCTGTCCGGAGGGGGACTGGGCCGGGCTCAGCTAGAAAAGGTAGTTACCATGCATGCTTAGGATGTTTTTGAATATGATCAGCTGTTGGCAGCATACAATATTGGCTCAGTTTCATGTGAAACACGGCCATGGCTCACTGATCTTGTTCTAGAGCGACCTAGCAATATGTAAACTAAGCCTTGATTGTACTTTGCTCCAAAGGAGGTCACTAAGACTGCAGTTGGAAAAAAAAATACACTTTTGTCGAAGGCACGATACATTATTAGGCTACGTGTACAAGCCAGGTAAGGCAGAAAGACACAGGGCATTCAGTCTTAAATATATCAATATACATGAAGAAAAATAGCCCAGAGAACTTTTTTGGAGAGGAAATGCACTGTTGTAAAAATAAATACAATTTGTGTTTTTACTGAATATGTACAAATCTAGAGCAAACTGAGGATTATGATGGAGACCTTCTAATTTGCAAATGGGACTTCTAGCATGCTGCTTTTATCTAATACGAAAATAAACTAGACACAGCAGGTCAATGTTAACACCACCTTTTAAAAGGTATTCTTTGCTATTTGCTTCTCTTAGACAAAGCCTGGTAGCAGAGTTAGGAAACATGGCAATGGATACTTCCTGATAGCCAATGGCTCAGCAAAAGAAAGTAACTCCCTTCGGTATCCATTTCTTCTGTGTTTGTAAGGTATGCTGCCATGACAGGCTTGTGTTCAGCTGGCCTAAACTCCAGTTCATTCTCTTCACCTACTATTTCATACTTGCTGGCTCTGTGCCTGAATCGATGCTGATAATGAACACTAGCCTGGTGACTAGAGTGAAGATGAGGCACAGACAGCTGACAGCAGTTGGGTTTGTATCCAGGCACTGATGATCCCGAACTGTCTTGTCCACAGGTTGAATACTCAGTGTAGAAGTGGCTGTGCTAGAAGTGTATTTTTTTGCAAAACAGGAGTGAAGAATTATGGGGCCCACATGGACTCACAGTCCTTGAAACTGAAAATTAAGCCTGAGCCTGGAAGTTGCACTCCTGCAGTGATACTCCTGTGGTGCTATTTGTGCACCTACTATGAGCACAGACACTTGAAAAATCTCATTGTAAAAGCCTGCTGCCTTTATCTTAAAAGGAGGAAAGACTTGGACATAATTCAAGGACATCCGAGTTTGATATCAAAACTACCACTGACTGTAGTTGGATCCTTATCTTAACTTCTTGGGATTTGTCTGGCAACAGTGAGCTTGATAATGTGAGGGAGGCTGGCATCGAAAGCCCTGCACTGGGCACTCATGCTCTTTGCGGGAGTTCAGATCTTGTTCTCCAGCTGGTAACTCGGACCCTTTTCTATCTATGAAAGGGAAATGCAAAGAAACATAAGCATGTGGGGAGTTCCATGTTTTGTTGCATTAAGGTACTCAGAGAAGGAATAAATAGTCTGGGTTCACACAAATGAAATGTTTGCAGATTTATTTCAGTGACCTAAATAAAACTAGAATTCCAAACACACAGCCCTAATTTATTATTCTCATAATACAGAGAAGGCTTTTACTCAAAGCAATGTTTTGTTTGTTATATTGATATAAATAAGTGGTGTTCCCAGAAGGAAGATATTTTTCAGTCTGATGCTTTCCTTTAGAATAGTGCAATGCAGTCTCTCATGGGCTTACTCCACTGATTTAAACCGTGCTGTGTTTGTAAAGAAATTATAATAGTTCAGCTGAAGCACAAGTCCAGGAAAATAGTCTGACCAGCTTCTCTGAACCATTTTTAACCGCATTCAAATATTATTGATCACAGCGTTCTTTCCCTTCCTCCCTCAATTTTCCATAAATTATATTTACCTGAAGTGGTATAAACATCACAGATTTTGGGAGATTTGTCCTACTCTTCTCTTCTCCTACCCCCTCTACCCCTGCAAAGCAGCTGTTTGCAATTTTGAGAGAAATTCAAGCTTGGGAAAACGTGGGCTAGAGAATGGACTACTGATGATCTTTGAGAAACCTTTTTATTTTGGATCATTCCCCTAACAGGAAATGCAAGGAACTTGCATTTAAGTATTTTCATGTTTATTGCTAGGGTATTTACTGAACGATTGTTTTTGTTGTGGTAAGATCTTGTTATTTTGTGGTTGACGATTTATTTTATTATGGATTGCAATGTTAATAATTTGCAAGAGTGCCTGGTGACTGGAATAGATCTTTTGACTTAACCAACTACTAAAACCAAAGTAAACATTAGAGACTTTGATATATGGGGTCATTGGTTCGTATGGTAAAGGTGACAAACAAGTGACTCATGCAAAACAACAAAAGCTCACTAAAACATCTGCCTGTGTGCTCAAGCTGTACTCCTCTGTGTATATGAGTATCCCTAAATGTATGGTGAACCTGCTATACTGCTTCTTGAGTCCCAAAGATGCCACCAAAATATTGTTTTAAACCATAAAAGCTCAGTACTACTCCTTAACCTGTATATTGATGAAAGAGGTACTTATCCAGTTGTGCTAGGAAGTGTTTTTCCATATATGTCTTCTGTTTTATTTTTTCCTCTCCTTTACATATGGATCATTGCCATTTGGAGCAGAATTGCAGCTTTTAAAACTGAAAATAATGAACAGAAAGTGAAATCAAATGAATAATAGAATAATAATATTTTTCTTGACTCTTTCACAGACTCTTTCTGACACTACACAAATTGCGGAGAAGACTGTTCATCTTAGGGTTCACAGTGGCTTGTGCAAGTCGAAGCCATGACTTTTGCTCTCGTCACTAATACCCACCCTTGAAGAAGATGGGAATGATGGGAACTGCTTATTCTCATTCTTTTTTTTTTCCCCAAGAGGTGGGCGAATGAGCAAAATCCAAGAGAAGTTTCCTGGGAAGTAGGCGCAATGGGATGCTTTGCAGCAGCTCTCATCCTTTTAGTAGCCTCACTGGAAGGACTCCAGCTCTTGCTTTCAGCCTGTTTTCTATAATGAAAAGCTCCAGGGGAAGATGGTGATACTAGTGCTGTATGCTTCTTGGCAGAAATGTATTCAAAAGCATGCAGTGAATCCGAGCCTCATCAGAGACACTTGTTTCACAATTCTGCAGCTATTAGGCATCATCTGCCCACAAAGTGCCTTATGATTTTTCCTGATGCTTTCTATGTAAGAAGGGATCTTTTTTTCCTAAGCCCATTAAAAAATCCTCCATTTTCAGCAGTCACCTATGCACCTTCATTTTAGCTTTAATGTCAAACCATGTATCTGACTGCACATCGGTCTTAAATGAGTAGGTTGTAGGTACACAAAACTGATCTAGCTTCTAGTCTGTGTTTAGAAAGTGACTCATTTTTATGGAGATCCAGATCCAGGCATTTCTGTATTGTCTAGCCATGGATCCCAGCTGGACTCCATTTCTGTTTTCTTTGTTGAGCTGTTACAGTGCAAAACCCCTGTATCTGATCAGTGTTAGTCTTAAGGAGGCATCACTTGATACATACGAAGTGTTACCTGACACAGATTGTAGGAAATACTCCATTCTATCTATGTACATTTTTAATAGAGAAGTCAGTGCGTTTAGTTGCATGTGCAAGGATTAAGCCTTACTGCTTTTTTCCTCCTATGACGTTAGCCAGTATTTACATTGCTTGCTATTGTGTACCAACAGTATACCAGAAGTCACTCCTGAAGATCAAAAAGTGGCCCTATATGCATTTGGCTCAAGGACAACAAGAAAACCTGAAACTCCGCAGGCAAGACAACTCGGCTGATAGGAGAAAGCGCTCTTCATTGGGAATGGCTTTGTTCCTGCAAGTGCTGAGGCTGAGATCCCGTGCTGTATTTGTGGAGCCTTTTATAATTGAGAAACTCATTTTAGCAGTGTTTCTGTGCCACTTCCGTTTCTTCTAAATGGAGATTCCTCAAAGAAAGGTGTTAAATGCCTTGTTGTTACTTAATCCTTCATGCTCTTGGGCAGGTTTGTGTGCATATCTTTCTACTTAGCAAAGAGGATCTGAATCTGAAATGAAAGACGTTAACTCCAGCAGAAACCCGCAAGTGCAGTGGGGTTCATTGCTTCTGTAGAAATAGTTTCCCATGAAGTTTCCTGGATATTCATTTCTGCTTTGTAAATAACATATGCTAAAAGTGAGGGAGTACCAAACTTCTGTGGAGCATTGCTAAGGAATAGGACTGGGAAGAAGGACTTTCCGTGGGACGAGAGAGGTATGGCACTGTGGTCTGGGCTGCCTCACCGTCATGGGGATGGCGTTTGTGCTCCCCTTGAGCTCCTGTCTTCTGATCTCTTTGCAATTCACGCTGCAAAATTGTTGGTTATTGAAAGGAAAGTCTCTTTACCCCTCATTCTGCCTCTCATCTCCCCCTCCCCGCCAAAACCCTCAAGCCCTAATGAGTGCAGAAACAAGATAACTATAACCTTTGCAGTGTTGCTCTTTGGAAATGTGAGGTTTGTGAGGACGCTTGAAATATTGGCCCTGCTAACAGTGCAGATGTTTTTGGCACTTGCTCTCACTACTGTGTTCAACTACTCTTAGAGAAATTATTGGCATATGAATACTGAAAAATATTGATGCTAAATTCTAAGATCAGACAAATTGGTGATACTACAGCTGGCTGGCACAAGGGATTCCAGTCCTAGGAAAATGGCTTTGTTTTTCAGAAATAACATTTTTCAGATGATGGTTTTAATGTTTTTTGCTTTCTGATTCAGGCTGAGATTAGATTTTAAAAAGAAAAGAAGTCTCAGCATTATCTTCCTCCATGTGGGACAAAAAGGAAAGAGAGGAATAAGATAATGTCAATAAAACCTTTAGATAAACATCTACAGAAATGACTTTTTTTTTTTCCAAGGGAAGATTTAAATTTTTCCTGTAGGAATCTTTGATTTCTCCCTATCCACTGAAAAAGACCTTTTTTTTTCCCTTTTTTTTAGCATGAGGGAATTGTTCTGATGGTCTGATGCTCTGTCCTGATCTAAATGTTTATTTTAAATTCTGTATAGTTCTAAAAGCTGTATCTTAAGGGTCTACCGATTTTTTTCTGTTTTTTTTCTTGTGTGTTTTTTCCTGTTTTTTCTTCATTGATAGACGGGGTCATACTCGAAACCCCAATACAAATTCTATCCCTTCAAAATGAATGCTATAAATATCTGGAGTCTGAATGCTCTTCAGCTTAATACTCCAAAAATAGTGATATTTTCCTGAGGCTCAGTGTATTATGTTTAGAAATAGCGTTAGGTTTGGAGTAATGACTGAGATTATTTCCCACTGCAAATCTGGGGTCCAAATCATTATTTGATGGTTTGATCTAAGTTTCTCTCTGTCACGAGCCTCTGCTGTAGAAGAGCTGCCGTCAATGCTATGCTGGAAAGCAGAGAGCTGTGGAGTGTCTCGCTTGAGCTTGGTCAACACCTTTTCTCATGTAGCCATGGAGAGCAATGGAGATCAGCGAATGACTTGGTAAGAGATGCTAGTGAGTGCTTTTCTCTTTGTATCAAGTTTAAAACAAAACAGACCACAAAAACCCATCTTCTGCTGCTTTCTCTGTTTGTGAGGCCGTGTGAGATACAGTCTGGAGGATCCATCAGAGAAGCTCTCAGTTCCGTGCTTTAAAACGGGCTCTGGGAGCACAGTGACTCTTTTGCGTTAACATGAGCTCTCAGTTTCTCTCCGGCACCCTCAGCTTGGCAGTGGGGAGCTGAGCGAATGCTGGTACAGCAGGAGGGGGAGGAGACCTAAAAATCCTCCCATTTCCTGGTAAAGGTGTGCACTTGGCTACACCGTACAGAGGCACTGAACGTGCACGCGTCCATAGGTCTAATGCCCAGGTCCAGATGGCAGGACAGAGCAAAAGGCGTCCAACAGCTCCCTTTTGTTGCTTAAGAGAGAGGGTTCAAGGTGCCGCAGTGTAAATACTTTAATATCATTTGCTGTGTGATGGTATGCTGATAGATGAATAATTTAATCCACCGAATTTTAAGGGCCAACACTATTTCAACAAGTGTCAAAGAAGAGAATTTCTAAATTAAAAAAAGAGCTATTTCTCTTTTCCATTGTGCATAATAAAAGTCATATGATACACTGAGCTAATATTCTGGTAGCGAGCTGCTAAATATACTGCTATATAATTCATAATAAAATAGTGTGAGATTGGATCAAGGCTCAAAATTCAGAGAAAGTATTAATGTGACTTTATTATGATGATACATTACTGAAATGTTAGGTGCAGTTACAATAGAAATGGTCTTTTCTGTTCCATAAGGGCGTAGGATGATTGAAAGGATATGGGAAAAGGAGACCTTTTGTTATTCATATATTAACAGCCTTAAAGGCTTCTGAAGGCCAGATTTCTGCATTTACGATGCAGTAATTTGACACTGGACTCTTACATGAAGCAATTCAAGGGAAATGGAGATACAGTGGCTTTGTTTGAATTCAGTGAGAGACTATATAAACTCTGATACTTAGTAATGGTAAAATAAAAACAGTCCTACGTCAGGAGTTTGGTGTAAGCCGTTCTAGCAACAGGTTTACCTTATGTTACAGAATTAAACCTCAGGTCACTGTGTGCATTACTGCAAGAAAATTAAAAATCATTAGAAAGATAAGAGAAAACTCAGAAGTTGAATTTATCAGAGTAAATTTCAGTTGAATGAGTACTTTACAAAGGGCAAAATAATTAAGATAATCTTGGAGACATGCAAAGACTTTGTGGAATAATGTTTGGACCTAATCTTGCAAGCCCTTGGTAAGTAATCCGTCCTCAAAGGAGGAGTGTTACTGACGTCAATAAAATGATTTGCAGGAGAAAGGATTACTCACACGACTGAGGGTTTGTAGGCTTGTACTCTAATTAGTCTCTCTTTTTTTAAAGTCAGGAGTAACTTCCCCACTGTTTTTCTTCCCACACCCTTTTTGTTCCAAATAGCAGATGAGATATAGAGTCACATGAAAATTTATAGTGTGTTTTAATTCTATGTAATTGCAACAGCCAATAAAACTGTTTACACACAGATACAGGGAGGACTATAAAAGGCGCCAGGTGCTCTCAACATCCTGGATATAACAGTATTGGTCTTCTGTTGAGTGAGTTTATACCTTCTCCCCCTCATTAACTAATTGCAGTTCATCCATATAAAATGAAGAGGACTGATGTGTGACTAGACAGAATAAATGAGTGATTTCATATTGATATCTAAGACCTGTTAATATGGAAGAGAGTTATAAATTGACCTATTTTCATGGACCAAGTTTGCTATGAATTTTAAATTGGGTAACAGAGAAGGAATTGGCTATGTGTAATCACCTTGTCCTAGAGTCTGATTTATGAAAGTGATCCTACATCAGCGTGGGGTTTGACCAAACTACCAGATTATTTATAATATAACTGTTCAGCAGGCCCATTTCCAGCAATCTCTTACCCCTGTGAGCAGCTGTCTAATGCTGTAATCGTCCTGATGGATACTTTAAAGAGCAACAGTAAGAGTTAATCTTGAGCATATCTCCTAGATGATAAGCACGGGGAGGACAAAGTGCAAAAAACGGCCTGATGTTTTGCTGTAACTTGGGAGAAACAAACCCAAGCCCTCAAACCAGAATAAATTCAAGGACCAATGTATTTCATATTTAGGTGCATTTAATTGCCCTGCACGCAACAAAAAACAAGGAATGTGTCCTAAACAATGTTATGAGACAGAACAGATGTGCCAATATGGGAGGAGCATAGTCCTTTTAAAATAAAAAAAGCACCAACCCTGTGCACACATACATATTTGAAAGTAACTGGAGAAGCATGATTCACTGAATGGCGCTGGTATGTGGTCACCATGAAGCTACCAAAATCAAACATTAAAACCAATGCCTGCAACACTGCCAGGATAAGCCAAGGGAGAAGAAGAAAGCATGTTTTATTTCAGTCTAGTCTTAGTGATTTATGCCTTTGTCGCTTCAAGAGCGTATTACTGTAAAATTCTTTTTGTTGCTCTGGGGCTTACCTTTGGAAAATGCACAAAATGGGTCTGTTAGCGATCCCCAGCCACCCGCAGTTGAAGAGAGGCACGAAGGAGCAATGTGACCGCAAGAGCTCTGTGCCTTACATTGACTTCTGTCAGATACGCTAAAAGGTCTTAGTCCTAAGACTGAAAGCTTTTGATTCTTCTCCAATGTATCATATTTATCCAAGTGTTTGTTCTATTCCTTATTGTAGATCAACTTAATTTGCTCAATCCAGATGTCAGACTTGCCAGTCTGTAGTTTTCCAGACCTCTCTCAAAACCTGTGTTAAAATTTAGTGTGTTACTTACCATTTCCCGATCCTCTCGTTTCAAGAGAGAAGTTACTAGTCGGAGTCTAAAGGATTTCTGTGACGGAATCGATGGATTGCTATCTCTCTTTTTTCAGATACTCTTGGGTGCATCCCATCTGCTGCTGATGTCTTGTCAGTCCCCATTTTTGCCTTTGGTAACCTCTTCTACTGACACCTTATCTGCAGCAGCTCCTCGGGTGACTTACTCAAAAAGGAAGATTCCAGCATGAGAGATATTCCATATCTTTTACAACAAACGCAGAAACACTTCGGCGTTTTTTCCTGTGTACGTATTTTCTTTGAGTGTTCATTTTATACCCAGTCATCTTTTGGCCCTGCAGTCTTTCTAACAGACAACCCATTTAATCTGTTTGAAAGATGATTTAGAGTTAATTTTGCTGTTTACAAATTGTTCCTCAAAAAATTTGTTTTGGCTTGCCTTACTGTTTTTTTCCCTAACCTGCCAGAGTTTGTACTCTTCCTGTTTTCTTCATTTGTACTTGACTTCAGCTTTTTGAAGGATGCTTGCTTAATAACTTCCCTTATTCTGCTGTTTGATCGTGCCTCCTCCTTCTCACTTTTTCTCAAGTCTTTTGATAAACATTTGCTTTGTACTTCCAGTGTGGTGGTGGTAAGTTGTCACAACCCCTGCAGGGATTTCTCTTAGCTGCTCCTTCCACTATTTTTAATGAGCACACCCATTTTTATGTAGTCCCCCTTCTTGAAGATGTGGTGAGTATCTTGGCTTTTGCTCCTGGAAGAGTGCTGACTGTGTTTGTCAGTGCCGTTGTTGCACAGCAGCTCTTTACAGAAACGTGCTCAAATGGGCCTTGTGCATTACTGGGGGGAGGGGGGGGGAAGATTGTGTCTCCTTTTGGTGGCTCCCGATTCTACTGCTTCCCTGTTCTCCACAATATATTCCTATTGCTGAACTGGTAGTTTGCAAGAACTGTGTGGATTTGCACCAAGAGAAGACACTTTCTGCTGAAGTCAAAGATCTACTGTAAAATTAAACTAGCAAATTTGCTCCAAGTACTGAAATGCTAGTTGTTCCAGTTTGTTGCTCTGGGGCTCGAGCTTTGTGAATAAGGCTGCGATCCGCTGGGTTGAATGTGCTGAACAAGGATGTTGATAGCTGTGAAATGGAAGACTACATTTCTCCATAGGATTTGCTCATAAAACCGTGCAGTTGTGAAAACGGCACATTAGCAAATGATCTGCTAAAAAACTCCAGACAAGCGCAATAAAAGCTCTGGGTTTTCGGAGTTCCTCCTTCACAGAAACAAAAAACCCCTGCAAGAACACCGTCACATCTGACGTTTGTGGTCTTTCCGAACACGTGAGCCAGGTGTTGCACAAACAACTGTACACCAGGCTTTTCCCCTTTTTCTTCCTTCCTTACCTTTCAGTGGGACAACCTTTCTGTGTGCTGCTGCTTTGGACACTGTAAAGGGAGAGGAAGCTGTGCCAGAGTCCTGATAGTTCCTTCTTAAAACCTACATGCAGGGCCTCAGACGTGCTAAGAAGCTCTTTAAAAACATGAAGCTTACTTGATGCTTTCTGAAAAAGAAAGGCAAAACAAAGGTTCTCGGTGTTGGTATCTCTTCATTGGTTTGAAATGAGGGGTCTAGGGCTTTTGAATACATCATTACCTTATTTCGATAGCTACTCTGACAACATTGTGCATACCTATTTAAAAAAATCCTACTTTAGCAGGAAAGGAACTGTTTTATCAGATCAGGCACACAAATATATATTTTCTTGTTTTCACTGTGAGTATGCAAATCCCTGCAAAAACTCAGGGAGGAGGGAAACTGAAGGAGGTCAAAACTGAAAGATATTTCAGAGAACTATTTTATAAATATTTGTGGGAAGTATTGCTGCAATCTAGGAACCAAGACACCCATTGGGCTTAGTGGGGAGAGAGAAATCTCCAAGTTAGATGCTTTGAATAACTCAGGAGACGGTAATGACTGTACTGGGAAGCTTCAGCTCCTAAGCTAAGCATAATGAATAGCTGCTTTGTAACAAGGAGATATTGTGTAGCTTCTCGTTCTTTCCACACTTCAGAAATTTGGTAAACAAGAACAAGAAGTTTTTTTTCCCCTAACGGGAAATTTGAAAAAACTTGAAGAAATCGAAGTTAGGTGAGGGTGATTCATTGCTCTATATTAGCCTTTCAGCACGCTGGCACTGGGTTCTAGTTTTGTCATCTTCCACTTTCCATGACTGTTTTTACTGATACTAGTTTTTCAAACTGCACTGTTATTAACTGGCATTCCCTGCTTTGGTTGAAAAACTGATACATATAAACAGAGAATTTTTTTTTCCCAGCCTCTGTTAGCAGCAAGGCTTTAAACTTCCATCCTGTTCTTAGCAAAAACAGCAAGGGGTTGTGGATGCAGTTAACAAAACTGATCAGTTGAATGCTGTTGCAGATGATTTTACTCTATATTTGAATGCAAATAATCAAGTGGTTTATTAGTCTTTAAGAGGTATTAAGCATAAGCTACTATCTTTGGCAAGCATTGTGGTGCAAAGTACTGTGTGTGCTCAGTCTTTCAGAATGACTTTGCATTTGGTGAACCAAATCTTCTCATGTCTCTCTACTGAAAAGTTCTTGGAAGCTACTGACTTTGGCCTTTTAAAATAGCAAAGAAACATTCACAGAGTGGGATTTATCTCCTCTGCAGCCTGCGCTCTTGCTGAGCCCTGGCGTGGTGCCTGCGCTGCAGCCCTTGCCAGGCATGCCAGCGTGGGCGCTCCGCGGGCACCTTTGGCTCCTCGGTGCGCTCAGAGACCAGGTGGACCCAGTTTGCTCCTGAGCTGTAAACTTTGCAGGCCTTGGTAACACAGCTGGAACAATGTTTATAAATTGCAGGTTATTGGGGTGACTTTCTCACTTATACAACTTACTGAGATAGGCAGGAATGTTACCTGTAGCTGTTATTTTTTTTCTTCTGAAGAGAGAGAGGGTGCAACCTGGGCAAGATAAAGCAGTACATTGTACTGATAACTTGTATTACAGCAATGACTTCTAATTTTTGGAGTTGCTCAATAAGCCAGCACAGACAAGGAGCTTCCTTCCATTTTTTTCCTTTTCAAAATCTTATTCACTGCACTGCTGTGGAAGTTACTTATTTTTGAAACCATTGTAACAAACTGTATTTATCAGTTGTAGCTACAATGACCTTGAAATCCATTTTTAATGAATATGGAAAGTCAACAAAATCCTAAACTCTTGATAATCTGTAAAAAGACAGCAAAAAAAAAAAAAAAAAGTGAGAAAGATTAGGTAAGAGAGGCATATAAAACCAGGTAATAATTCATTTTTAAGAATCCTGTTATTAGTATTAATACTATTATTGAGAGCTAAACAAAGCTATTAGACTTTCAGTCTTTCTTTCAACGTGGATGTCACTGATTTTTTTTCTAAGAATGAAGGACAGAAAATAAACTCTGACCTTGGTTTGACTTTTGCTTGAGTCCAGTATGGAAAGGATACTGTTCAGTAGGATACTTAACGGAGCGCGTTGAGGGGGAAGGAGAAGACGTGCAAGTAGAAACGTAAGATTAGGGTAAACCTTAAGAAAAAATTATCAGAATTGTTAGTTTAAATGAACTTCTAGTATGCCTGCCCATTCCTTGCTGCCTCTTCATGGTCTAGGTCTAACCAGTTAATAACTGCACACGCTGGAGTCTGCCTGTGGCTTTGTTCTTGGGGTTGGTTGTGTTTTTCACTGCCAAGGGCACCTCCAAGGCTGTGCAGGTGCTGCTTTGGTCTGTTGTTATAAAACCTGATAAACACAAGTGGAAGTTCTACTCAGAAAACGCCACTGCTCGCAGAAAGTGAATGTATAAGCTTCACTCTTGAATATTTCTGAGCAGTTAACTCTGAATTTGCATTCTGCCGCATTTGCATTTCTTATGAGTTACTTATCAAATCAGGGACCAGCAACGATAGAAAGGGACTTGGAACCAAGCTTATTGAAATTGTAGCTTGAGAAAATAATTTTGACTAACAATGCAACATGTAAAAAAAGCTTATCAAAAAGTATTTTTGAGTTAAAGAAAGCAAGGAAGTCTGAAGCTGCAGACACAGCGCAAAGAGGGGAGGTGTTTTTGGATGAGCTGTGTGGCAGGTATTTCAGAGCTGTACGTAGAGTGAGGTATATGGCTGAGTCTAATATTGGTCTGGATGTCTGCAGAGCCTACACTGAGTGTGAGGACATAGTGTAGCGGAATAGTGGTTTACGTGTGTGTATGCTATGCACTCCCTCTTCTGGATAATGCTGTAGCGGTCCTGCTAGTGGAATTTCCTCCCTACTGTGCTGAGCCTAAAAGCTCATCAGGGCTGAGGTTACTGCTGCATACGTGCTGTTACTGCTGACGGGCCAAGGAGGTCTTGCAAACAGGTCACGAACGTCTTGGTTGTTACCGTGTGCTTGGAGGGCTTTTGTTTTTTGAAGGCAATGGTGGCACCGAGGGCACCACAACAAGTTTGGGCAAGTGCTGTCCGAACCAGTGCTTTAATACTCGCTGCTTCAAAAATGGAAAAGTTGGGTCTGAGCATTGTGGCTGGACTCTTCCTTTGAAATGATTCACACTGAAGTAATGTATCGAATGCCTTGGAGGCCAGACATCCAAAACTGTCGTCCAAATTTGCATACCCTGGCTCACTCATTACTACAAAAACATGATTTTATTTTTTAGGAAAGGAACTGTGATTCTGCAGTTACAGCATCTGAAAAGGGTTAGGAGGAGTCTGAAACGCTTCCCACCTGTGTCAGACTTGGGCATGCCACCTGGTCTCTTTGCCATAATTCCCTTTCTGTAAAACAACGTTCTTCTGGATATCTTCTGAAGAAAAATGAACCAATAAAGTGATAATTTCATACATGGTGTTACGAGCCAGATATGTTCTTGGATAGACTGTCAGGCAAAGAAACCAAAATTTTTCTATGAGATATTTTTATCCCCTTCCTTCATCTCTTGAGCGCAGTTTGAGCCAATCAGTTTGGTTAGTGAATGAGTTTACAGTATCTCTTGTTGCGTGTTTTGTGCTGCCCTCCTTGCCTCCCTCCCAACTGCACACCTAAGGAAAGCATCCCAGCTGCCCATTGCTTCCCCTGCTTCTCCGCCTAAAGCACGTTGGTAAGGATTGCCTCATTAATCCCTTGGGGCTGGAGAATATATAAACCAAATTCTTCCCCATCCAGATATTGCCTTGTACTCTCCCCACTGGCCCTTAGCCTCTGCCGCTCTCAGACCTCCAAAACTTGTTAATCTTAAATGCATCTGAAGAAAACAGTTTTGGGGTTATCTGTTGTTTGGCCCCTGCATTCCCACAGCCTTATGGGGTTACAGAACTAGAAAGGCTCTTGTATCTCACATACCACCAAAATAATGAAATTATTAACAGCAATCTATTTTTAAAGTATGATCAAGGCCTCAGTTTGGGCCATGGAATTTCATTGCTAAGCATTGTGCTGCTGACAGGGGACAATGCTGCAGTTTGATGAAGCCCATGAGATTTACAGGAATAAAGTAAAGCTTTGCTCTAGGTTTGCAAAAGCCCAAACTATGCTTGTGCATCCATTATACATGACAGAATGATTATACTATAAAAAAAATTACATATCCAATCTTTTGTATTTTGGCTGCAGGCAGTTCAGCTCTGTCTGGTCGAGTGCACTTAGCACGTTCTTCCTTTCGATCCATAAACAACTCTAGGTTAGTGATGAAAAGGGCAGGGGGCTGAAATGACATTATCTTGTCTTCTCACTGTGTTTAGGCAATTTAAGGACATGCACTGTGCGGAGAAGAACCTGTTTGGATCATCAGCTGCTACAGGCCAACCCAGTCTTCCATCGTTCTGGTCCAAAATTTAAAAAATATTGGTCCATAGTATAGAAATGGTTCTAGGCATCCTGAAAGAAATTACTGAGTCATCTAATATGTGGACTTGCTTTTTCGTGGGACATATATGCAGTCCTCATAGTTGCCTATCAGGCCCAGCTAAATCCATTAAATTACCTAGATAAAGAATTAGGTAGAGTTTGAGAGGTTTTTTTGTGTTGACAAAACCAAACCTTTACTTAGCTGCCTGCTGTGTGTATCTACCCGTGATAAGTGTTTGTTTAGAATTAGGTGAACTGCTCAGTGTTTTTAGTATGCTGGGGCCTTCCGAAAACAACTCAAATGCAAGGCTCTGAAGAGTCGGTCAGCTCTTCTTACCCATTTCAGTGAAACTGTACTAGTGGTTAAAGTCCTTTGAACTGATACGGCTGAGGACTTGTTAACCCTTTGACGGGCATAGCCAGATTTGGCATCTTACAGTTTGTCTGAGGTGAAAAAAGGTTGTGATCAAGTCAGATACATCCTTAGGAACTAACAGGGCTGCATCCAAGTGTATACAAGTCCCATTTCCCAGTGCTGGTGCACAGTTTCCTTGTTTGTTCTTTCAGCTCGTCCTGCTGATCCGTAACATGCTGTTGAGCCACTTTCTCAAGCTCGTACTACTGGCATCCCTGTGGGATGTGTAAGGCTGCAGCTACTTACTCTTCTCAGTCTTTCCTTCTCTCTCAGCACTCTGCCTCGCTCACGTATGCGCTGTCAGCCGCTTGCCAGTCTCGCACCCAAGTGTGTATAGGTGCCATGCCGCGTTGTATACACGCACTTGTGTCCTTATCGCCAGCAAAGCTGCTCATCTGCAGGCTTCAGATTCCCAGCTGGACTCATATGGGCCTGTAGGGTTTTATGGCACTTATTTCAACTAGCTGCTACTGTAAAAGCATTTAATGATGTCTTGCACCTATGGTAAATGAAGGGCAGAAATAACAAGTAGTAGTAGTGAAGCTTGAAATGCTTTACAACAGGGCGCTGGTTTGTTCTAGATTTACCGTACTCTCTTGGTCATACTGTTTTCCCTCGTTAAAGTGTTATGAAATACCCTGCCACCGCGCGTTTTTCTCCCCAGGGTGATTCACTGTGTGTGGGTAATAAAAGCAAAGAGGAGTAGCTACAGCTCCTGTTGGTTGAATGCAGTACGTGTACGACAGCTCACGTGCCACGTGGTCATGGCTGCACAGGCCACGTAGTGGACTCCTCTCTCCCTGTCTCAGGTGATAATGCAGCTGAATTTGGCCCTGCCTGTTTACTTACCTAGAATCCTCTTAGTTAGCCTTACCCCCGGTGGTTTCTGCTTTCTTCACTCTGCTCTGGCCATGGGTCTGGGAATGGAGACGCGTTCATGCCCTATTTTCTGCTGAGGAACAGGATGCTTTGGCTGAAACTAAACATCCCTCATATGATTAAAGACTGGAGAGAGTATAAAGCCTTACGAATATAGTCTTTCTCCACTGAAATCAGTTGGAGTTTAGCTACTGACACTAGTAAGACCAAACTGAGACTTCTTCAGGCTCTTGGTAGCTGACTTCTTGCAGGCTGTGAAACTTAGTGTGAAATACGGTGCTTGCTGCTTCCTTGTGCAGGGATTAGTGGCGAGTTACTTTGCATTCAGCTGCCTGTGCACTCAGATGATTAATAGCTGCCTTTCTGACCCTCCATATCGTCCAGACAGCTGTGAGGGGAAAAACAAAGCCCTATACTAAGGAAGGAGAAGGAAGTTCAGATTGTTTATGTGTGGTTATGGTTTCCTTTGTTTCTTCCTATTTTGCGTTATGCCTGATCTTTCAAGTTGCAGAGAGCAGACTTCACAGTGCTGGGAATAACATTTACTAAATATGCTGGAAAAGATTAACTCTTGTTTTCTAGGGATGCTGTGCTCACCTTTTTCTGAAAATCTGGCTCCTATAAGAGGTCCTAAATCAGCTGCTAATATATGTTTTGGTGGTTTGAGAGGATAATTTCAGACCATGATAGGTACAGGCAGGTTTCAGACCAACTTAGATGTTCTCAAGCACTGAAAAAAATCAATTAGCCTGTGTGGCAGGGATGGGGTGCAGTCTTATGTGGATGGTGCCTTTCTGTCAAGCGTGCTCTTTGTTGGGTCCAGTTTCAGATGGTTTTTCTCTCCTGTGGTACTGCATTTATAGCTTCTTTGTGCCTATGGTAAAAGGCCTCTTCTCCCACTTTGCTGTCTAGTTCATGTCATGTTCAGTCTCTCATTTTCCAGACACTCCACGGCTCCATATCTCCAAATGATACGTACAATGTCTCAAGACGTTAATGCTGGTCTTCGGTAATGTATGTCTTGTCTTTTCACGTTGTTTTTTTCAAGCTCCTCTTTTCAACAATACTTTTTTTCAAAGAAAATTCAGATTGTGCTGTTCCAAAAGCTGGGAACTGGAGAAAAGCAAGAGAGACTGCAGTAGCTAGAAAGTACAGTAACACCAGGATGTTGCAATGCTGCTTGTAAGTTATTATAGAACCAAACAGTTTCCGATGCCACATGAGTGTATGAGGAGGAGGAGGATGTTTTGACACACAGGTGGAGGAGACGGACTTAATTTGGCTGAAAACGAGAAAGACAGGCATGGTAAATAGTGTAGCCAGCCCTTCTTGCTTCAGAGCTGCCTCATCAGGGTGGTAAAAGGCTGCGTCTCTCAATCTCTTTTAATTAAAGTACCTTGTATTCCACTATAGTTGGTGGTAGAAAGGGGTTTGATAAAGAGCTTAGTACTTATGTGAGCGGCCTGATTGCTTTACAAAATAATAATTAATGGTAAAACTGCTGCCTGGGTAACATGCATAAACCTTGGGAGATGTTGGTTTCTTCTGCCTGCCCTTACTGGGTTTCTCAAGAGGAGTATTATGTTCTGTCCCTGTCTTCTGAGGTTTTGTGAGTCAAAGGTTGAGTAATGATGGCTTGAGACATGGCTTGGAGCCCTCGCCCACTGGCATGATGTCAGTGGGAGGAGTGCAGAGTGTGGGCTTGCAAAGGTCTCAGAAGAGCCATCGCTCCTTACAGCGTGTTTAGCTTTCTGATGACCTAAAGCCATTCTCCACCCACCTGTGAGTAATGCGTTTCTGACTGAGTTATTTCCTTGGATATCAGTTGAAGTAAGTAATGCCCCGGTGGTCTAATTCACTCCTTTCACTGATCTAATAAATTAAGAGATTTGTTCAGATAACTCAAATGGGTTTTGTTAGCATAGTGCTAATAATAAAGCATTTTAACAGAAATGGAAGGAGCTGGCTTAAGTTAGAGCACCAGGACTGCCCGGCTCACTTTCTCTTGAGGTCACTCTGTGCGGTGTTAATGGGGTTATATGTTCTTTGCAGTCCCAGTTTTCATGGTTTGGGGTATCATTTTCTTGGGGTGAAGTATGAACTTGCCTCAGACATGTTATTTTTGATGGATCTAGGCTACTTAGTGCATCTTCTAATAATGCATTTCCGTTTATTTTAGGAGAGAGCTTAAAACACAGTTCATTCCCTTTTATCTTTGTGTTCGCACTGTGTTCATGGGGAGTGTTGGGCAGAAACTTGCTGTGAACTGCACGATTAAAGCACAGTAAGTGTTTGTTTATAAAGTCAATGGCAAAATATTATGGAGCGTTATTGTACTTCTTAAAATGAATCTTCAGACTCTGAAGATTATTTCTATAGCACTAATTGTCCCCCTTGTATTACTTGTATAGTCCCCCTGTATAGACAGTGCCTGTCTTCAGTCTTGCGGCTACAAAACACCCTCTCATCAGTCTGAGGTGGTGAACTGTACCTTGAGGATTGTGGAACTGTACTGTCATTAGTGGAAGTCATGGAAGGAAATGCTGGCAGAAGTAAAGCTGTAACTCTTAAAATTGTGCAACGGCCAAACTGTTATTTTTCCCTGAGGATAATTTGAAAGAAAAGAAATGTTTATATTGGCTTTGCAATGTTTCAGTCTGGTCCCAAACCACTGACCTCCTAAAAACAAAACGGAAATGTGCCAACACCTCACTGAAAAACAGCCCTTCCCCAAGCATGTGCTAATACCAGCCAGTTTGCCTCAGTATTCACAAATAATAAGAAGAGCCACATGTTTGGTTGAACGAAAGAGAAATTATGAACCTTGAATGAAAGCTTGCAGATGCTGGCTTTGCAATTTATGGTTTGCACATTCCTGTTCCAGCATTTTTTTTTAAGACTAAATGAGAGTATTAGATGAATGAAGGCTGTCAATGTGCCCTAGTTGCCCTAATATTCTTACTTTTAGCTCTTAATATTATTTTCCACAGACATATTTTGAGTAAGTGTTTAAATAGGAGGAGAGAGAAATTTCATGCCTTCTTGCTGAATCAGCAAAGCCTTGAAATCTCCTGCTACTTTTCATTTATTTTTGGATAGGGTTATCTCCCCCCCAACTCGCTCCCCGCTCGCAACACTTCATTCTTGGATCCTGTAAATCAGGCTAAGAATCCTGTAAGGCAAAAGACGTCGTGACGATAGAAATTGCAGAAGCCCCTGATCTGGGCGCAGTACCTAAGATGTTTGAAGTCAAACTGAACGATAACAACAACACATCCATGGGAAGGATGTGGCTGTTGTCTCCCCCCTAGGAAGCTGTATCACTTCTGTTGTATTAAAATGGTGCAAGATAAAAATATAAAGATACAATACCTGTGGAAAGAAGTCCCTGATATTTAATAACTATGTATGTACATGCACAGACAAAACTATCTTTTCCCCTCAAATCATAATAACAGAGATCTTTAATTCAGCTCAGTATTATGAGCCTCTCTAGTGATGGGGGAAAATGTCATCCACGATTCCTGCTGGCTGGAGATATGGCCCGCTTTAGGCATAGGCAAAGTATTCAGTCATTTAGGGCAGCAGTTGGCTGCAAGCAGCTTGATTGCCATGGTCTTGCTGATCACTTTGCAGGAGGGCTGCTGCACCACTGAGGAAGGCAGTGGGGTGTGTAGGGCAGGTCCTGCCTCCACACTTTTTTTATTCCTGGCAGAAAGAGCAGCAGTCCAACTCTTTCTTTCTGGCTTTTCATACCACCTCCCTCTCCCATCTTGTGAGGTAGGTAGACCGATTCCTCAGCCTTGGGACACCAAAATCTAATTTTGACCATGTCTCTGAGAAGCCCTCTCAGTAGACATTTGCTAGTTCCCTCTCAGTAGACATTTGCTACAGAGGACTTGTTGTCTTTGAGCCACTTGATCCACGATCATTAGTGTCCCCCCTTCCTATGTAGTGTCCGCAAGAGGAAGGTGGATGTTAGGGGGAGTCAAACTGGCCAACGGAGGAAGCACGGTATAAGAGTAAGCAAATAAATATGAGTGTAAAGCAGGAAGCATTAGCACGGCCTAAGTGGCTCAATTTAATGGCATTGGAGAAAGCTTCTTACTTGGAAATAAATGTTCATCATATTACATTAGGAGCTCTCCTAACTCCTATCTGATATTTTAAGAATACATTTTGTTTTCATTTTTTCCAGCTGCACTGACAGGCACTAAATCAGTCTCTTAATTTTTTTACTCCAAGTAATTAAATACCTGTCCATCATCCTCACTTGAGGAAGGTGCGAAGGAGGAAAAATAAGCTTGCCAGGAAAGGCTGGAAAAAGAGCCTGAAAGAAACACAAAGAAACCCCAGCAGGAACTGAGGCAGATGGGTTAGTGTGCCTCCAAGACCTGGGGTGGTGATCCAGATGTTCACGTTGCACAAGAGCTCGGATGCTGGAGATTAAAAGTCAGCTCTTCAGCTGGGCTGGATTTGCATGTGCAAAATGTTTGAGCATCTTTTTGCATGTTCTCACATGGTACTTCCAACAAAAGACAGGGAAGGAAAAGCCTAGTTACTTGTTTATGGGTATCGGGGTTTTTTTGAGTCTTTCTGTGTGTGTTTTTTTTTTTTCCTGGTACTTGCAAGTTGAGGTTTAGTTCCAGGTTTTATGTTTGCTTAACTACTCACAGAGCTGTTTCCTAACCCAATGTTTAACATACTTTCAGGGTGGATCCTACCAGTGATAGGTAAACATTTCACCTTAGTCCACTAAGCTACTGATTTCTAGGCGGAAAAGCACTGGTTTGGGGGGTTTTGTGGCTGCAATTTTTCATCTGTTTTCAGTTGTAAATGCAAGTCACCTAAGAGTTGATTGGCAGGGGCAAAAAGTCACTTACTCAGTTTCTTCTTTACCAGAAATTAGAGCCAGCTTGTCTGTGTGTATCAAATGTGCGATCACACAATTACGGAGGCAGTGTCGAGTTCTGAGTCTCTCTGGCTGGTGCAGAGCACTTTCAAGAAGTGCTGGATAACTTGGCTGTCTCGGCAGTAGGTGAAATCAGGGCTTCACCTTGCAATAGTTAAGCAAGTAACCAGTTGCACTGGAACGCTTACGATGGCATGCTAGCTATACAGAAGATTAAGTACACCAAGATATCTGTCTCTTGTCTCTGGCAGCGAGAGTACATTTGTAACCGTTCCTATCAGTAATGTGCTGTATACATATCCTACTAAAAATATTATTCAAAACCAGATAGACAAAAGAAGAAATGTTTACCAAGCATGGGCAAAACATCATTTGCATTTGAAACTCATTTTGCCATTGAAAATCCCCCCAAAATAGATGTCAGCACATGAAATTATTTTTAAAGTTGTCTGCTGTCTTTGGAAATGCAACAAAAAGAATTAAGACTTAGTAAGTTGTTTTGAAATGGAAATACATTACATTTAAACAAAATAGAGCCAAAATACATCTCCTCAGTAAAGTCCAGGTAACCTCATTTACTGGTTAAGTGTATTTTGGTTCTAAGGATGGGATGACTCTTACCTAACTTTGGACGTCTAAAAATTGTTTAAGGGAGCTAAGTAGCCTTTCAAATAATGTACCATGAATGTGCATAACACCACCATGCTGCTTGTCTGGAAGTGAAGGTGCTACGGTACAATGTGCTAGCTATATTTGTTTACAGCATGATATCAATTGTATTGAAATAAGCTCTATTGTGTTCATCTAATCAAGTGCAATAGTAAGTAAAGGGGGATTCCCCTTTGCACAGTGCATTAACACTATGTACTACCTGACTGGGTAAGGCAAACAATCCAGTTTTTCAAGTTTGATACTGTGGTGAAAATAAATAGGCCTTGGGGTAAGTGGCTAGTGGAACATATTCTACCCTTCTCCTTCACAACTCAGCGAATTTGAGAAATGGTGATAAAACAAATTATATGGATATATGGCAGTCCTGACATAGTGTCCTGCATCCTTTGCCTTAGTTAAAAACACCGGCTGGGCTAGCAGTGATTGCTCTATTTACAGCTGGTCTAAAAAAAATTAACTTGTTGCAAATAATTTTCTAAGGCAAACCATTTTTTATCATAAGGTCCTGAACTTTTCTGTTTCACTTTAGTGATAAAATCAGCTGCATCAATTGTATTAAACATTCTGTAAAAATTGGTGTTGAGATTTTTGGCTTCGCTGACCCCGGATGAGTATAGTGAATGGGCATACTAAGGACGCTTTCACATCTGAATGCTTCCAGTGCCCTTTGCCCAGGATCTTTCAGAATACATTGAGAAGGGAAATGAAAATCTTTTGCAATACGTGAAAGCATTGTTCACTGAAACATATAGCAGGAATTACAGTCTGGATGGATGGATGACCAGATCAGTAAAAAGCTGGTAGGATGATCAGGCGCAGAGGGTAGTGGTTAGAGGCTGATACACTACCTGGAGGCCGGTAACAAGTGGAGTACCACGGGGGTCTGTCCTGGCATCTGTCCTGTTCAATGTTGTTTTCAATGACCTGGAGAAGGCAATGGAGCATAGCTGCATCAAGTTTGAAGATGACAGCAAACTGTGGGGACCAGGCAATAGCTTGAGGGCAGGACTATCACCCAGAGGGACATAGGCAGGCTGAAGGACTGGGCCCAGATGCACTTTAGAAATTTGGTGAGAAAATATGCAAAGCCCTGTCCCTGGGAAGGAAGAGCCCTGACAACCATACAGGCTGGACACTGCTTGGTGGGGAGCAGCTCTGTGGGAAAGACCTCTGCTTGGACTAGAGACATCCTGAGGTCCCTTCCAATTTGAATTATCCAACAATCCTATGAATATGAGGTATTGGAAGGGATCTCTGGAGGTCATGGGGTCTAAGTGCCTACTCAAAGCAAGGCTAGCTTGGATAAGGTTCAGTTCAGAATATCTCCAAGCATGGAGACTCCATGACTTCTCCAGGTGACTTGTGTCACCATTTGCCCACTCTCAAGCGTGACAAGACTCTGCAAACAGTTGGAACGTGACACAGACTTCATGTCTTTAAATGAAAGTTTTGGTAATGTGGCACAAAACTTCAAGGTACTCTTAGGAGTTGAAATCAGATAGGAAATTTGCATGTTGTAGATGTTATCATTGCTGACCTGAGAAGTTAAATTGTCATTGTTTATTTCATGTGTTAAGATGCATTATCAAAGCACATTTATCTTATTTTTGGTGTGTTTATTCTTTACCATCTCCATGGTTATGTAAAGTTGTTAACCTAGTGGATTCATGGTGGGTCTTCAGCTCAGGAGAGAGGGGTCAGGAGTGAGTAAAGCCTATGCAAGCAAATGTTTTCTTCAGCTGGTGCAGGTTTAGTGCTAGTAGTTGCTCTGCATGTTGCAGCTGGTGTAGATTTACTGAGTTTGGGGAAAGGCTGGGGAACCTTGTACTACCTCAAATTGTGCTACAACATTCCAGTATAGAGGGCCCGAGTGCCCCAGGCTATTGGGGTGGTGCTCCAGAAGTTTTTCATCGGAAGGAATACGTACATCTGGAAGATGGTATTGCCCATGCTGCATTGCACTAAAGATGTCTGTTCTACAGTACAGCTAATACATAGTTTAACAACTTGGTTTGATATCGGGGGGTGAAACAGGCTTGTGGAAATGCAGAGATTCAGGATCATTTCCATAATCTTCACTAATCCTTTCCTTTGAAATAAAAATATTCCAAATGGCAATAAATGTCCTTAAATTGTTTGGCACTGACAGCCAATCTGTGGTGTCTTGAAATTCATTGCTGCATATGAATAGATGTGAGTGGATAATTTAGAGCAGGGGGTTATAGTTCCACAGGAATAACAAATAAGAAAGCAAAACAATGGCTTTGCATGAGAGCCTGTTAAAACCTTGTAAGGATTGTTCTATAAATAGTGTGTTGTTTCAATCATCTCAAGAAAGTATTAAATCCAGCAGGGCTAGCATATAAAATCTCGACTTACGAGAATTATAAATGCTGTTTCTTTCTAAAGAGGTGCTAGAAAGGAGCATAACCAGGCATTACGGTTGTTTAAGAGGGGTCACTGATCTGGGAGATGCAGCAGGTAACGAACGTATTGTGATGGATAGCTTGTGTGTTTTGGATGGCACTGTGAGAGTCCAACATGGAAGAGAGCAGAGCAAAACAAATGGGGAGTATCACCTTTTTTCTGCAATAGCTATGTGTGCTCATGATTTAGTGGTAGGGCTGTCATGCCTGTGTGGACAAGCAAACGGTGTAAAGATAGATTCAGTATCACCTATCAGACCAACTAATGTAATTGGGGGGTGGGGGGGAAGAGACAAAGGTTTGGTC
Organism: Dromaius novaehollandiae; assembly: GCF_036370855.1. Classification (NCBI taxonomy): domain Eukaryota; kingdom Metazoa; phylum Chordata; class Aves; order Casuariiformes; family Dromaiidae; genus Dromaius; species Dromaius novaehollandiae. The sequence goes on along the minus strand of NC_088105.1, from coordinate 7,738,621 downwards.
ACACATGCTATACTTGACGTTTTGATGCATTGGAACTGCTGATTGCTTTAGCTCATTAAAAGCGTTAGCCAGCGGGAGGTGCTTCTGAGTTGAGCAATTTTACTTCAAATTTGATAATTTGGGCCTGTAAACAGTATCTAACAGTATCTGAAGTCGATGAAATATGTGGAATAATATGAATGCTACTACTGATAGGCTGGAAGAGAACAGAAGGGTCTCAGAACGTGTGAATCCCTTGCTAATAGAATTAATCTAAGATCTAAAGGAAGACTTGAGTTCATATGAGTGTCTAGACTTTTGCCCTCTAAAGATAAAATAAATCTGTGTAAATCAGTTGTTGAGACAGAAAGGAAATTCACACTTTTCTTCAGTAAGAAGTTATGCAAGGAGTGGGAGACAGAATTTTCTTTACCCTCTTGTTACAGGTAAGAACTGTTCATTTCTGTGTACTCCCGACTCACCAGTCTCCCCTGAAACCCCATGCTGTCTGCAAAGGTATGATATGTGTACCAACCAGATCTGCAAATACCTTCCCTTTTCATTATTTTGAGTAAGCTTACCGAAAACAACAGATTTTTGTCCATTGAACATTGTCCAACTGTTTCTTTGCCGCTTTAGCGTGCTATGTTGAACGGATTCCAAAGTTTAGAAGTTATAAAACAGATGGAGAAATACCACTGGAATGCAAGGCCTCCCTTCCTTCGGCCAATTAATGTTGATGAGATTTAGGACTTGCCTTTGCAGAGACACTCGAACAATAATCTGAATTAACTGAAAATGTGAATTTAACATGGATTAGCCAAACTGCATTAAGCCTCTGCATAGTTAATCATAGTCAGAATGAAAGTGGCCTTAATTTGATATAGCTGGATTCATTTCCAAAGTCAAAATAAGGTTATCTGACTTCTGAATAGAGATTTTATTAATCTGTTCTAAAAGTTAATTTGGATTAATTTTTGTGAACGTCCCTGTTTACACAAGCTTTTGATGGATAAAGTAGCTTTAATAAGAGCTACTTTTGTCCTAGCTGGATCGAATCAGGACCAGCATTGTTTAGTCCCACATTTGGTGGTATTCTAGCCTATTTTCTAGATGTAAGTCATCAACCACCTCTTTTTTGGGGGGAGAGCAAGAGAAATTTTACAGCTAAATTTTTCCCATTTGCTAAGAATTTTTTACAAGCAGGTGCTCCAAATGTTTCTTGGCTTAAAGATACAGCATTTTCTGAGACTGTGAATAATTACTGATGTTCTTTCTTTGAAGATATTTATAAACTCCGATTTATTTCTCCTGAGCCACTTGCCAATCTCTGCAGCATGTTTCATAACTTCCTACCAGTGTGATCCAACTAATGGTTTTGCATTTGGCTTTGGAAAAACATAGCCTTATCACTACTCTGCTCAGGGCGCAGGCTGCTTCCAGGATGTACTCAAGGTAACACTGATGAGTGAACCTCAAAAACTGCACATTCTCTAAGAGTTTGGGTAATCAGGAGAAAGTCTGGATGTTTATCTGAACTGTATTTGATCCATCCTAGCCCCTTGGGTCTGCAAAATTCGGTTAGAAATGCTTTACGTAAGACTTGTGGTATTTCCTGTTTCTAACAAGGCCAGATATCACCTCAAAGAGACACTTGCAGCACATTTGTCTCCTGTTTTTACTACCATTGCAGGGTTATCAGGTCACCAGCTCTTGGAGTCTGGTTCTGGAAAGCACTGAAACATGTTCTTAGTCTTAAGTGTAAAAGCAAAACAACAAAGACTAGTAGCACATGGGCTTTAGAGGAATGGGATAGACACGAGGAAAAAATATCAGAGAGACAGAAAGAAGTTATGGCAGCTGGTGTGCACAGGACTGATGTGAGGCACCAGACCTCATGAGCCCTTGATTGGTTTGTGGGAGAAGAGGAAAGTTTGTGGGTACTAAAAATGTGTTTTCTGGAATTTCTAAAATTACTGGCCTACACTTTGGGATTTAAATTATGTAGGACTCACTTTAGGATTAAACTGCTAAAGAGCCAGAAGAGGGAGCATGTCTAAAAATCTCCAAAATTGTTCAGACTGTAGGAAGTGCCTTGAGCAAGGACACTAACATGTGAACCCTAAAGCAGCCATCCTGGCTCAGGCTTTGTGGAAGAAAAATGTAGGTGAAAAAATTCATCTGAGCCAAATGGAAAATGATAGCTTTGGTAATGAAAGAAGTTTTCTTTGTGCATCTAATCAAATTTGAAAAACAAATTACTGTTGAAAAAAGTATCTGAAATTTGCCTTTGGACTAAAATAAATTTCACATAAAGTAAACTTAAGTACGCTATTTGATAAAGTAAATAACTTTTTATCAAGTGTATTATTTTGATCTTTGTCCTTGAAGTTAACAAATTAACTTTCCTTGTGATTTCTCCATTTGTGACAGCCTCTAGCTGTGTTTTTACTGTCGCAACAGCTCCTGGCAGACTGCGTGTCTCTCACATTCACTACAAAGTAAACAGGAATTCTTTCCAAGGGGAACTGGCCGGGCTCCAGGGGAAGAATGCGAGTTATTCATAAGTTCTGGTAGGCTCATTTCTGCTTAATATGGTCTGTTTTTATTGTGGCGTTTATGAAGAAAAAAGTTGTGAAATTTTTTTAATCCCTCAGGATTATTTTCTTCAAGCATGTGGGAAATTGCCTTCCCCCACCCCCAGCCACATAGGTTTATAGCTATTTGTCCCTGACTATATTCATCTTTTTTCCACCTTTAGTCACAAGAGACTGAGCAGGCAGGAGGTTACCGAGATGCAGCCAGGACATGTCATACTATTTTGAGCGCCTAATTGATGTTGCAGACATGCCCAGCGGTAGGTCGTTGTCCTGGCGAAGGTCTGCCTTTCCAAGGGCCAGAGCGTCGGCAGCCTTGTCTGGCCGGCAGCTTTGACTTCCAAAGCCTAGGCAGCAGCGGTAGCAATTTCTTCATGCCAACCCCACCAGTGCTGCAACCCTGGCAGAGAAGGGAGAAAAATACTTCAGGGGTTTTGTAGATTCAGTACTGATGAAACAGACTCGGGCTGGGTGACGGATGCACCCGCTCGGCGCCTGTTTCTTCTGTGGCCTGTGACACCAGCAGAGCCCGGGTGCCCATGCAGTGAAGCTGTGACCAGGGTTTTATCTGTCTCTAGGGCTTCTGGGTTTCCTTCGTGGCTCTGCCTGTGACAGTGAGCTGAGCAGTCCACTGGTTCTTTCCCAGGGAGGAGGTGGGATCCTTCCCATCTACAAAGAGAGCAGGGGGATACAGACATGAATGTCTGAGCATAAGCTGGAAATTGGGTGGAGGTTTCTGAACAGGTCCTTAGAAGAATTGTTAGTAGAAGGAGTGAGGTTTGAAGAGGGAACTTGATGCCTTATGAAAGGGATTATATAGTGGTAATACAGAAATACTATTTGTGACAGAAGGAGCCTGGATTGACAAACAGGGAGGTCCCTCGCAGAGCGTATTTTCTGCGCCTTTCCTTCTGGGTATACAAGAGGAACTATAGAGCTATACTGTAGCTGAGGACTATCAACACTTTACTGAGTTTGCAAAAAGAGCGGATTGTTAAACCAAGTAAAAAATGTTATCAGGAATCTAGCCTTCATACCAGATAAACCAACCAGTTGTGACTGGGAACGGTGATAAACTCAAGTCATGCACGTGCATGAGTGTCGAATTCAGCACAACATTTCATTAAAAACCATTAGCAACTCGAGTATCTCATTTTAGTATTGGAATTTAAGAATGAATGGCATGCTCTCTCTTAAATGAATGTTTATGGCTGAAGTATATAATGTTTCTATAATATAATTTAGTTTTAAATTTCAAAGTGTTTACCCTCAACACTGACAGTATTGCAATTGTATTTTCTCCCTTTTTGTGTGTGAGGAATACAGAAAATGGGCAGTTTCTCCAAAGTCGCATCAGGAGAGCTAGATCGGGGCAGGCACAGAATTTTTAACACTGGATTTTAAGAACCCAACGTGGAAGATGTCCCACAGCAACTGCATGCAATGAATAATGGACATCAGAGCTGGGGTGTGATCGGTCAGGAGCTGCTGGTAAGCCTCATGGGATATTTTGTGGCTAACACAACAGCAGATGAGCAGAAAACATTTTTCTTCAGCTGCCCTTTGGTTAGAGTTGAGCAGACACATTAGCTCAGTCCAGTTTGCTCTGATCACCTCTCTTCCTGTTTTCTCTGTTTTTTTCCTTGATTGTTCAAGTGCCCGTCTTTTGTTTCCACTAATGCTTGAAAAGGAGGTTTTAATTTCACATGAAAGAGCATATTGATGTGCGATGCCAGGGATTTACACCAGAATTGCTGGCATACTCAACCCTGTATTTTGGCTGCCTGTATGTATTTGGAATAAGGGTATTAAAAAGAAAGGGGAGACTATTCATCACAATGCTTAGCATTATGTGGCTCTTTTAAATGTTCAAAGCACAGTCCAGACATCATCTAAATAATCTCATGATCTCTCCAGGGAACAGGAATGTAAACAGAGTTTATCTCCTTAGCTCTGACACTGAAGCAAATTGTTCAAGGCCAGGGGTGGGAGAGGCTCTGCTTCTCTTATCACTGCCTTAATTGTAAAATCATTGGTACAAATGCATCTTTTCAGCTTTAGTATGTCAAGCAGAGTGAAGAAGGGGTGCTAGGGGAGAGGGCAAGGTGCAAGCAACTGAGAGATAATAAAATAAATATAAGAGTTTGTCATGAATGCATATGTGATAAATTAAACATTTTAATACATATAAACCACTGCTAATTCATGCTAAGCATGCCTGCTTTTTGCTTCCTTTTTTAAATCAAGAAATGAGTTTAAAGGAAATGAGGTAGTTGCTTCACTGAATGACAGGAATGTGAGCAAATATGTAAAATGCTAGCAATATGCATTTGGAGGAAACAGAAAGAGGTAGTCAAGAGAAAGGAGGTCTGCTCATTCCATTCTCCTAAGCCGAGGGCAAATTTTGATTGTTTTTCAAAGAGAAAACCAGAGAAGCCAACTTTGTGGTACCTGGACATTATTTTTAAATAGCATTGCAACTGCTCTGTCCCATAAAGCTGATAGGATTCCTTCTATCAGAAAAAATTGCAGAAGCAATCTAACTCGGCTGAAGCATTTGTTCATGAAGGGAGTTCTTAGTCTGCCTTAGAAACAGTTCTAGATCATTTATGTTCTTAGTCCTGTGACTCCTCAGGGCCTGCACCAGAGAACAGTAGAGGGCATGTCTTTAGCCACCAGGATTTTTATATTAGAAAGCTTTATTGAAAGGTGGTAACAGGTCAAACAATGTTTTCTTTTGTGCCTCTCCCCCACCTCCTTCATTTCACAAAATGCAGCAGTTGGAGGGAGCTTTCCCTACATGGAAGTTGTACTCTTTGGGGAAAAAAAAGCATTTTGGGGCAGGCTGTTACAAAGATTTGTTTAATTTGCGTTTAAGGATTAAAATTAAACTTTTTTTCTTGTTAAAAAAGATATTTATGACGTTGTACCCGAATGAAAAATATTTCCAATAATTTGGGGTAAAAATTGGGATAGAAGCTGGAAAGTGTTTATCATCTGATGGGATTACATCTCGAAGTAGCATGGCTAATAGAAATGTATTGCTTTCTAAACCTGTGCCTTTGAGGTACAGTCAACCTGTTGAATTTTGAAGTTCACTTAGATTCAAATTTTCAGGTTAGTTTGGATGGAAGGTCTTGAAGCAGATGACTGGGAAAGTCCTCAAGGCTTCCAGATGGACTCTGCTTTGTCATCTGTCCTTGTTTTTGACCAGTCCCACTGTTATCTGTCCCTAAAGGATCCTACTCATTGATTCTGGTTTGCGTCTAAACCCCAGGAGGTGCTGGTGTCAACTCAGTGATGTGAGTAATCTCTGCTGTTTTCGGAGGCGCTTTTGTTCATCTTCTCTTGATGTATTTGTCTTTCTCTCTCAGACATTCACTCCTTTCCCCTCCTGCTAGAGATGGACTATGGTCAAATACAGGACAGATTTAAGCCTTCCTGCTGCTTAGAGTAGATCCCACCTCATTTTTTCTGTGAGAAACATAAAAATGAATTTTAATTCCAGAGAAGCGACACAAAATGTTGCTGAATTTCCTCCCTTTGAAACTTTGCTTCTCTCTCTCCTCTCTTTTTCTCTCTCCTCCTCTCCCCCCACACCCCAATGCTTACTTTCTTTTCAAAGCATGAGAAGCTCCTGTCCCTGTTCTGGGTGCTTTCATCCACTTGTAAAATTCACTAATGAATCTTTGTATAACTATTAGCCTGATCTTCCAAGCATTAAATGGGAATAGAAAAGGTGACAGAGGCTTAGTTCAGGTTTCTGTACTTCATACAAAACAGTTAATAACATAAAATCTAAAGCAGAGCATTTTTCTGCATCTGCTTTACTGTTACTTTAGTGTTGCCTATCAGATCTTTGAAACCACAACTTTGTATGAAGCTCTTGGCAGGCATGGGTGTCTCCCGCAGGAGGTTCAGACAGGACAAGGGCTATAATGCTGCAACAAAAGATGAAGTAATGGCTCGTTTTCAACCATTTAGCTGTATCCTAAAAACCTCAGCGTATGTTAATGGTCTGCCAGTTTAGGCTAGGAGGTAGTCAGCTATTCCACCTTGTTGTGTCCTTCTGTTTAAATGACACGGGGTAAGCACTTTTCCCCCCCGTGAATTTTAAAAGGTAAGCCACACCTGAAGATCTGATGAAGTAATCCTTCACTTACCAAATGGAGAGTATAGCAGAATTCTGTTATACAGATGGTACAGTGTTGTCATAGCTACAAAATTTCCATTCGCAGCAAGAACTAAAAAAAGATTTTAAAAAATGCCTTCTTCCAGATACCTCGCTAAGAGCCTCACATTCAGCGAGTGGCCATTCTCTCAGAATCAGTGCCTTGGTGCTCCGGTGGTCATTTTGAGGATCCTTTAAAAACAGAACAACCACACAACCCACTTCCCCTTTATAAAGTGTTTTTGATAAATGATTTATTTCAATCCCCTAGAAAGCTTTTTTTTTCTGCTTGAGGTATGGGAAATGGAGTCACTTCTAAATAACATCTGTTTGTTTAATATAGGTGCTGCCTTTAGAGCAGAACATGTTTAAGGAAGTATCTAGTGCCAGGGAAAGACTTGGACATCTAGGGCTAATACACATGCCGCTGTTGTTTCTCCGCCATTCACACTGATGCTGCCTAACGACACATCAGGTACGTCTATGCACGCAGCAGGCATACCTCTATTTTAGCACAGAGATAGGGTGGAGATGGGAAACACAAGTAAAAGACATGAGGGCAAAGTAGAAGAGTTTGGCGAGACTGGCCTGTAGTACATAAAGTGCAGTGATTTTGGATTTCCAACCATTCTCCAATGCAAATTATATACAACTTCATATGGCCTTAAAATAGCACGGCACTCTGATCTGTTCCATTGCACAGCAGAAGAAATACGTTTTCCCCTGTAAATATTCCATGCTCATATATTGTTGGTTCTGCTTAAGAAAATCATGAACAGACCAAGTTTCTTCTGCAATACAAAACACATAATCTTTTTGTATAATATTACCAAGTATTTTCTGACTTGTACCAGAGAAATTCACCAGTTCAAACGAGAAAAAATGCTTGTATTTTTTTTTCAGATTTCCTGGAATACTCAAAGGCAAACTTCATTTATATCTTTCTCGAGGAGAATAACTTTCTGGATTGTTCTTTAAGTTAAAGCTAAAAACAAACAAAACCCCAAAACAAAAACAACAACAATGAAAAAACACTTGACAGCAGCAGAAATGCACTTGTTTAGTTTCTCAGGGTTATTTTATGCAAAAGATAGACACAATAAAAGATAGTGGTGTTTGTTTTTCAGTAGTTTTTGCACAGTTGCTGAATGTTTCATTCCCTGGTTGCCTGGGTATGCCATGAAGGAGCAGTTCCCAGAGAGTTCAGTTCCTGTTTGGCCTTTATTTCATTAATATTTATGTACACAAACATGTTGATGTGCAAAACAATAGATCATCGTGCAGCTCGCTAACACACACGGGCATACGTGCCACCAGCATATTGTTTTCTACATGGCAGGAAATGATTCCTGAGCTTACTTTGCAGTTAGCTGGGAAGAAATGGAGAGAGTTATGCATTCTGCTGTCTTTCCTGGTAGGTGGAGTTAGAAAGATATTTCTTACTTGTTTAATTGCATTAAACAAGTCCCCATTGTTCATCCCTGGGCATGGGGGCTGGGGGGGAGCAGCAGGGCTTTGCTCATTCTAGTATTGGCGACTGAAAGAAGCAGAACTTCTGATAAGATTGATAACTGGCCTCTTTCCATGTTTTGACAGACTACGTTCCCAACTCTTAATGTTCTCACTTGAGGGAGAACTGGAGCGAGAGCAGGCCAGATTTCCCTCTGGTTTCCTCCCAGTGATGTAAGTGCAGCTTTATCAAGGGTGAACTTAACTCTGTTTATGTTAAAGAGAAGCTGAGGGTCTGCCTTTTGATAGGACAGTATTCTCATTTTTAATACAAAAGTTAAAAACTAAACTCAGAAACAGTCATTCTGTCCTTGAGCCATTAAAGTTTGAAGTTTTGCAGATGAAATGGTCTGCTCAGCTTTGGTTAGGACTGACACGATTGCCTTGCCTCTGCAAACAGCACTAGTTTCTGTCCCAGCTCTGACTACAAGCTGGGTTTCTGGAGAATTTCCTATGCCACACATTTGCTGTTTAGAAGAAAGATCACTATTGCTAAATGTGGGAGGAAACAAAGCGAAACAAAAAAACCCTGGATAGTGCCCTGAAGTTCCTTGCAGGTCTTGAGTGTAGTGAAGAGATACCCTTTCATCGCACTCCAGGTGTACTCCTAGGAGCGGAAAAGCTCTCGTAACCCTGTAGCACGTGTTGCTCTCCCTGAGCTCCTGGGTTCATCTCAGTGTTGTTGTTACACTCCAACCAGAGATACGCCTCCTCTTTCTGTCTTTCATAACAGAGTTTAATCCTCAGTTCCTTCTGTCTCTGATCACTGTTCAAGAAGATTTTAAAAGCTCATAGAATTTTTCCAGAAGTTTGAGAACAGGGGAGAAAAGAGAAGAATAGTTTGACCACTAGTGTCTCTGCTAACATGGGAGGAATCAGTCAGGCTTGTAAGCAAGCTGGTGCTAGGCGTATAAGCAGCTCTGCTTGCCTGCGCTGTGTAGCTACTGCCCTGTGGGAGCTTGAGTTTGAGAAATGCAACGGAAAATGAAATTTGGAGGGCTTTGAAAGAACAACACAGTTGTTCATGTAAATGCATGAACCTAGCTGGGAGGAGGTCCCTCCTAGGAGGGTAGGTAAGAGGTTGTTACAAAGATAGTCTCTTGTTTTTTATGTTAGACTTGCTGAAGTCAGCAGCACCTAAAGACCAGCAAACCTGTGGAGAAGTTCCTGGGGTGATTCTGCCCCGGCAGCAGACTAACATTTGGCATCCTTGTTAGTATTCACAGCACGTGGGAGATGTACTGGGGCCTTTGGACATCAACCCTTCCCAACCTTCTTGGTGAGAGAGGGAGCGTGGCTCTAGAGGTGGGTACAGCCCTGCTGTGAATGGGGAGAGTTAGTGGCTGTAATATGTGATCGAGAAGTTCCTGGTGTGCTGCGTACGGCTCAGGTATTCCTCTCTGCAGGTTCCTGGTTACGAGTGAGGGTGCCTCCTGCATACGCAGGCCCTATTGCGCGTGCTCAGGGCAGCTGAGGTGTGCGTACACCATCACTGCTTGTCTGGGACTTCCAGACAAAATTGCCAGCTAGAAGAAGATGGCAGAAACCTCTTGGTGCTGGGAGGGGGCTGAAGGTCCCTCTTTTTGCCCTCTGTCTCCGTTCCTTATTTTCTTCCATTAAGCCCATGCCTGGCTGGTTCATTCCTCCCAGAGTGGGTGTGCTTACAGCATCAGTGTGGAGAAAGGCTGCGTGTCAGCCTGACCTGCTGCATCAATGGGACAACTTTATCACCTCGAACTATCAACCTAGCACCCTTGAACGGGAGCTCTGAAGCAATTAAAGGAAAAAAAAATAACACCATGTCACTAAATTCTTGTGAGCCCATCTTCATATCAAACTAAGCTAAATTATTCAAATAGCCTCTAACCTCGGGCAAAGTAAACTCTAACTGCAGAATGAGCTTGAAAGGAAAGAAAAGCACAGATGGAAATTGGAAAGAGAAAATCTGTTAAGTCGCCTGGTGTTTGCCCTGAATGTTTCTTGTCTTATGTGTTATTGAACTAAGGCAAACAGGAAGAAAAAATATGCTAGGCATGTTGAAGATCATGGCAAGCAGAGATATGTCCTTTCTGTTTACAGAGCTCGTGATGTAGATATGCATGAGAAATTTATCTCATTTTGGAATGAAAAGGATTTAGTGAATTTTTGGGAACACTCCCAGTTGTTTCTCTTCCTCGGTAGTCACAATGCTGCATTGCATATGTAAGCTCAGATAATCTGTCGTTATTAGCTGCTGGTAATGTGCCCTGTATTTTCACATCCAGTTAATTTCACCAAGTTTCTCTTGAATTTTGTTGAAGCAAGAACTGTTTGCTACTTTACAATATTGCTAGATGTGCAGTGATCTTTACTGTTGTAAAGAGATACAAATGCAGCTAGAGTGGCATAGGCAGCTTGTGAAAGGATACCTCCCCGGGGATAGTTTTGGGAAACATCCTGCCTACAGCTGAGAAGAGATGGCCAGAATGCTTCTAGGGGAGTGCAAAACTCTCCTGCGGCTAATGAAGTAACATTAAAGTTTTCAGGGACCACAGTCCCTCAAAAGCTGGATGACCCCTTGCAAACTGAGAAAGGTGCTGGCTTTTTTTCCTTTCCCCTTCCATATCTGGTAACAACGAGCCAGAAGTTTTCCCAGACTGTTGAGGTGGGTTCTTGTGTAAGAGAATGAGCGGGCCAAGTAGCAGGGAATTGGGTGTACTAAGTCCTGTTTTAACAATGAACTGCAAGTTGTGACTTTGGCAAGTTCTGCGACTGCTTTTTGGTTCAGTTTCTCCGTGAATAAAATGTGCTTTAAGATCTCTAGATGAGATGCATTATATAACAGGTAAAAGTTAGGGAAGCTGAGAGATAATGGAGACTATTTTATGTAAATGCATCAGTTGAAAGCAGTGAAACTGTCAGGAAATTAAATGAACAGTGCGTGTTCATCCAAGCTAACCAACAAATCTGTCTTCTCTTGTGTTTAATGAAGTGAGTCTTTTTATTATTATTTTCATTATTGTTTAACCAGGTTCAACAAGTATATTAAAACATCTCTAGTGGCAAAAACACTTAAAATGCATACAGTAAAATGGTTGAGTTAGAACTTCTAACCAGCAATTAGCATAATTCCAATGTAAGAACACAGATTGGCCCAACTCGTGAAATTTAATACTGTATTTAGATTTCTTATGCCTTAAAGTCCCATGGCTTTCGTTTGGTCTGTTTGCAGAAAGTCTGGATTCCTACTTAACTTCATATTCAGAGTAATACCTGATGAGATGAAATGGGAAAGCAACCTATGCTGTTCAAAAGGTAATGAATTAATTACTGTTAAAGCAAAAAAGTTTAAATTACCCTAAAGGTGTTGCTGGAAAAGGTAAAGAGTTCGGGATTTGGCAGAAATATAGGAAAAAGGCCCGAGGACAAGAGAGAGACAGTGTATTGGCACAAGCTATCTTTTTCTGCTCTTTTAGTTTTTGGAATATTCATCTAAGAATGGTGGAATAATTGTCATAGAATAATTTGGGCTGGAAGGGACCTCTGGAGGCCACCTAAGTCCAACCTCCTGGTCAAAACAGGTTAAGTAGGATCAGTTTACTCAGGGCCTAGTCCAGTCTAGCCCTGATTATCTCCAGTGACAGAGCTTCCACGCTCTCTGGACAACCTGTGCCATTCTTGACCACCCTCACTGTGAAAAAGATTTTGTTTATATATGACTGGAATTTCCTATGTTCCAGCTTGTGTCTGATGCCTCTTGCCCTATGACTGTGTACTCCCAAGGAAATCTGGCTCTGTCTTCTCTACACTTTCCCTTGAGGTGGTTGTAGACAGGAGCAAGAGCTCACCTTAGCCTTCTCCTCCTAAGGCTGAACAACCCAGTTGTTTCAGCCTCTGCTCATGTGTCAAGTGCTCTATTCAGGCGAATGGTGTCTTGAAACTCATTGCTGAATTGCTTTGCTGGCATTTGCCTGGAGATGTAAGACCATAGGCTTTACTTTTCAGATACCTTGAAAACACTAATTATTAAACTTTCAAGTTGTTTTTGCCATTCTCAGCAAAGCAGTAAAGAGCCTGGGTCACAAAGGGGTTAAATATCTTGCCCAAGGTCCAGGGCTGAGAACAGAATGCAGAAATCTTGAATAGCAGTCATTGTCCTGACCTTTGGGAGTTGCATCTCAAAATAAGCTTTTATTTTAATAGAAATGGCCACTTGTTTTTATGATGCTGGATCAGTTTTTAGGTCTGTCCTTGCTAAAAAGGTGGCTGTGTTGATTGATAAGATTAACGTTAAATGTTATGCTAACACTTTGCTTTGCAAAGAAAATAATCTTCCTTTAGCAACCGAAGGTGCCAAAGTACATCATATGCAGAGGCTGAGTGAAACGCTGTAGTACTGGCCGTGGCCAGTGAATAGGTACCTGTTAATGTGGACATATCCTTTCGGTTAGAACATCTTGATGGCCTTGATTTGACAAAGCAGCAACAGCAGTGTGTCCATTCTTAATCAGTCTGTACCATGAAAAGAGCCGCTATGTTGTGTAACGAGCTTTTGCAATAACATGAGCCACGCAGAATTCAGAAGCTTTATAGTTTTAACAGCCACTAGGGGTATTAAAGTGGGTTGACTCACAAAGCAGAAGAACAAAAGATAGCTCTGAATGGAATTATTAAAGTCTGAACAATGGGGTTACATGCCATTGGATTTAGTGCACAGTAGATGGGTCTGAGTCACTGTTTTCAGATTTATTTAGATTTGTGTTGCATAAGGGAGATATCTAGGTAATATAGAGGAAAGTTGTACAGTTCTAGTTATTCATACTTATCTAATCCCAATGATACTTAAGTCATATGGGAGTCGCTGCTCTTTGCCAGACTATTTCATTCTTGCAGTGGAAATCTTCTAAGGTAATTCTTGGAATAATTTTTTTCCACTGAAACATTTTTGAGAATAAAAGATAGCCTTTCTTTCAAAAAAGGGAATGCTATTTCACTCTGTGCTCATTGTTCAGCCGAGAAAATTCCTAGTGAGAAATAGAAGTATTCGTGCTTCCTGGATTAAAGTTGAAAATGCCTTAAATATACTAACTGGCAGAACTTAGAAAAGGAAAACTAAGAGCAAAAGAATGCTATTCATTATTTTTTGCTGTCAAATGTTACAGTGCTTGCGCAAGCAGAGTTCTCTCATCTGAATGTGGTTTCCTGACATTGATTCTGAATGAAACACGAATGTCTCCTTCTGGTCTTTCATATACATTAGCTAAAACCTCTGCTATAGAAATTCTCCTTTTGCTGAAATGGTTGAAGTCTCTAGCTTTGAACTGTGTGTGTGCCAGGTCTTCCAGTCCAGGTCTCCACGATATGTGAGACCTGACACATCCCTTGTTCAGAGTACACAGATTTTCTTTTGGAAACGGAACTTCATCTGGGGTGAACCCGAATGTATACTGTGCTAATATTTGTGACTGCTGAGTCAGAAGGAAGTGAAATGTTCACTGTTGCTTTTCGGCATAAATACGTATCTCTGCCACAACTCTTTTAAAGGGATCTTCTTTAGCTTCCTTCATTACCTGTCAGCACTCTTGTTGTTATCCTCTATCTTGAAGACACATTTCTTTCCTTCAGTTGAGTAGTTTTTTCATCTGGTGATATGCAAATGCAAGCTGTGGATTTTTCAGATTCATCTGTTTCTTACAAGTTGAAGCAATCTTTAAAAAATTGTGCCTAGAAATTACCTGCAGAGATAAGAAGCCCATCTGCCCCCGAATGACCAGCTCAGAGTCATTACCCAGCTGATTGGCTCCCTGCATGTTTTGTTTGTTTTTTCTTTACTTTTTACTATTTTTCCAGTGTAAGTAAGCTGACTCCTTCTGTGATCTTTCTCAAAGCCTTCCTCTGCGCTTGCTTTCATTTGGAACATATTTTTCTTGAGTTTAGATGATCAAAATTGTGCACAAATGAAGTCTCACAATGTCAGTGGAATGATAATACTTCTATTGGTTTAATGGAAAGCTGCTTCTAACATGCCAAAGGTTGGATTTGCTTTTTTCTCTTTGCAGCGCATCAGCAATTTATAGACATTCTGTTTCAGACTAGCGCATAAGATCATTTTCCCTTCTTCCTTATTTCCAGCTGATGAGCTGAAATTTAGAGCTGAAATTGTTGTAACTGGTCCCGAAGTGTTCTTGACTCTGCATTGTGAAATGTCATCTCATTTCTACTGTAATATCCTAAGCCATCCAGTTCCTTTTGGAGATGCTGTGATCCTCCTCATTCCCAGAAATGTACTGCATCTTTGCCCCATCATCATCACCACTCTCATTATTGCAAATTAAGACAAAACGTTCATTTACTTTTTTGAGCTGTATCTATATCATACTTAGCCTCATTCCCATCCTTGCACTGCGGAAAGAGATTTTCAGCCTTTTAAAAGGTACTACCTAGCCTTTTTTGGAAGAAAGAAAGAAAAAAAAGTTCATGTAGTGTTTTTGCATTTACAACCAGATAAAAATTAGCCTAAATGGTTCCATTCGTTCCTCTGTTTCCCCCATTTTACTCCTTCATTTGCTTACGAGTGTGGGAATGTGTACATGAGTTTGTTTTCCTCTGTAATCATTTTGAGACTACTTACTGATATCCTGGGGACCGCTAATGGACCACAGGTTGAGAAACAGTGGCATAACAGTCTGTATTTCCTCTAACAAATATTTTTATATATTACTTTTAATGGCTAAAGAACATTTTATTTTAAATCTTTCATGTCATTTGCAAGGTCTAACTCAGTCTCACTTAAGCAATCTAATTTACCATACCTCCTGGCCTTCAAGACATGTTTATTTTCCCTGATTTTTCTCTTATGCTTCCTTTATTGTGCAGGGTTTTGTTCTTTTGATTAAAAGAAACCATAAGCCTTGTACATATTAATAAGTTCCTGACCTTAATTCCTGCTTTCAATATGTGGTGCATGAAACCAGATATTGAGAAATACGCACCCTGAGTTTAGAATACAAGAGTGTGTTGTACGTAGAACAAACTGTAAAGAAAAGTGCAGGACTTGTGTGGAAATACACACCTTGCCTTTTTTGCAAGAAGGACCCTTGTGGAGTAACTTTTGCCTGAGGGTTTACTGAATGCATACACTCAGCAGTCAGGAAAATAATACCTTGCCAACAGCCTGATGATATGAGCAGCTTTCTCTATGGCCACGAGTTATTTCCTTATTAACAGTTTCCCCGGGCATCTTCATTAGCCTTTGCGTGAGAAGAGAAAGCAATGTATATGGTAGGGGATGTACAAAGCTCACGAGATCTCTAGAATCCAAATACTGTAGAACATGTACTGCCTCTTGAGATTTTACAAAATAAGAAGACTAGAAACTCAAGCCCCACCTCAGCAGAACGTTTGGTCTAGGTAACGTATACAAGCAGATACCACGTTAGCTTGCTCTAGCTTAGATAGCTTTAATGTCTTTCAAGCTGCTTCTGTAGAGACATCCACAAAGTTGAGATATGCCGGGTCACTCAGTCATTGACTGCTTTTTGAAGGCCGTTCCTTAACAAAAGCTGTATACAGTGTTCGTTTTTGTGATGCAGAAACATGCTCACCAGGAACTAGACTAAGTTTACTGATTCCTCTTCTACTTGCTGGGGAAACAGTCACTAGATAGTGCTTGTTTTCTATAGCAAGTAAGTGAGGATTTGTACATTTGTGAACATGTATCTAATGCAACATCTGCTAAGAGTCTGATACTTTGCATTTATTATAATAATGGTATAATAATGTAGCGCTTTGGAATAAAAGCTAGTCAGAGAAGTTAATGTAAAAAGCTGACTTGCTTTTCCGACAGAAATCATATTTTACACTTTAAATTGAAATTAGTTTCAGATCCTCCTCTAGAGGTTCTTAGATACAATTTTCTGGAGGTGAATGAATGCTGAACTGGTTGCAAGAATGAATAGTTTGTGCTGAGAACCAGTTAAGGTAATGGAACACAGGAGATAAATCCAAAATAGCTTCTGTCAGGAGCTGAGTAACTGTTTCTTGCAATTATTCTTACCAAAATATTCAGCAATACAGAAAGGTTTGTGCCTTTCAATTAACACAGGAGGTTTTCTATCAATTAAGTGTGTATTATTATAGTTATAATGTAAGACTTTAAACTGTAAAATCTAGAATTTTGCAACTTCACTGTTTGTAAGTGTGTTTGGCTTGATTAAAAATGGATTAAAAATTATTGCATTTGATTTATCTACTAGGGAAATACACCACAATGAACAGAAATGAACATTCTCCCTTCTTTTCTGCTGCAGGTGTCTTCAAGATGATCTTGAAGGACTATGTTTGGGAGAGGGAGAAGCAGAATTTACATCACATGATTTATCAGTTGTAAGTGCTCAAGAATCAAGTAGGGACCCAAATTTGGAAATTGTCTTAAAAATTGTGATAGCTTCTTTGCTTTTTCTTTTTTTAGTTGGCTGGGGGAGGGTATTTGTGTTGGAGTGGCTTTTTTGGAACTCAGGGTGGGTGGTCTTTGCAGTTTCAGCTCCTTTTTTATTCATGAATGTTTTGATTCTTCTGTGATCAGCTAAATCTGAGTTCTGGGGCTACAAAAAATATAAATACTGTGTCACTAGTTATAAAATATAATGAGACTTGGCAACTCTAAGTGTTTGGTCAGCAATTGCCAGGTGTGTTAAGTAGCACCAGATGGTGGTGGGTTTCGTTCATGCAGAACAATATGCTGTTCTTCAAAGAATGCTGTGAAGAGGAGATTGCCTTTATGAATGCAACAGCTGAAGTGCCAGTAAATGCCGCTGAAGTGCCAGTAAATGCCATTGAAGGATTTGCAGCATGATTTCTAGGTTTTGTAACATAAATAATGCCTCTTGTGCATTACAGGTAATATATGTTGCATAGCCTTTTATAGTCAACTGGTAGTAGTTGCCTATTTTGGTTGCCATTGTGTAGATCACTGCATATTACAGGATATTAATTTATTCTCACTAATGTCCTGAGCTTAATCAGACTATGGGACAAGGCTCTTTAACCCTGTATTTTTTCCCAAATGCTGTATAACCCCACTGTATTAATATACTTAACTCTAGAGTTTTCAATCAGATCCATGGGCTGCTATTTCCTACTTATAGACTATTTATAATCCCAGTTAGTGAAATTACAGTTGTTTTAAAGTAAAGTCAAAAAATGAAACACAAGTGCATTAAATCTAATTCTCTGCTCTTCATGCATTGCTTTTCTTTTAAGACTAAATAACAGCAAAATTCAAAATACAGGCAAAAGTGGAAGGTGGGGGAAACAACACAATTCAGAGTCTTCGTCAACTACTTTTAATTTCACTAACTGCCTTCTGGAATTGCTTGTGGAACCATCAGTGTTAACTTCTAACAAAACCTGAAGAAAATGGGAAAATATTAGCAGTTTTTAAGGGTTGCCAGCACAGTTTCAGCATTTAAAAGGGGTAAAAAGGTGACCCAGAAAACTACTGAACTGTTTGCTTGATGTCAGTTCTGGTAAAAGTCACAGGACTGTTAATTGAAGACTCTATCAACAAAGAATTAGAGGCTAAAAATATAGTGCCAGTCAGTATGGTTTCACGGAAGGTAGATTTTGTTAAACAAACGCGTTGTCCTTTTTTGGCAGAACTAGGGGGACTGGTTGACTTAATGTCACATGGCATTTTGATTAAGAAAACCTGCACTGTGTGGAATAAAGATGTTGTATATTAGATGAACTAAATTCTGGCTTATTGACAGTGTTTTATTATTAACAAGGCAATGACCAAGGCAGTTTCTAGTCCCTAGGGATGAGGGGTTTTTCCAGTTTTATACAATCTCCTGCAAATACGGTCAAAATCCAAACCCATCTTTACTGCAAGCAAAGACCTGGGTAGATCTTTTTCAAGTTCTGTTGAGGCTCTTGAGGATTATCACAGCTCAGAACCAAAAATACCAGGTGCCTAGGCAGTCACTTAGCTCTTCTGCCAAACGCAACTGGTCAGAAATCATTTGTTTGAACTGCTGGTACTTGTTCAGCCCTAAATATGATTCCACCATGTCTGTGTGAATGTCTGCAGTAGGATAAATAGGGGCATGCAAGCCAGACACCTTCCACAGCACTACATTTATATTTTGTCTCACAAAGTTACTAAAACTGTTCTCACATTTTGTAATGTTGGCGTTCCTTTTAGTCTTCCTCTATATAAGATGGTTAAGAATTTGATCAACTTTGTTAGTATAGTTAATATTTGATGCTCAGTGCTACCTGTCTACCTTAGAAAGTTCAAGGGGGGCAGAGGAAAGGAGTTTGGACAGAAACAGATCATTTCTAAACCTCAAAGGAAAAAAAGAAACTCCTTCAAACTAATCTAAAAAGAGTAGCTAAGTATAGTATCATCTCTGTTTTACTGTTGGAAAAAACTGAGAGGTATAAGTATTTTTCTCCAGGCCACAGAATGAATCTATTATGGAAACAGGAGTTTCTGGCTAACAGTTCTGTTTTTATATTTGTTTCCTTCTCCACCCTTCTTTTTAATTAAGGGAAAATAGAGTAGGAATAAGAAAGCTGTACAATCATAAAAAGGGGTGTTTTCCATCCCCAAGACATCAATTTTGGATTGAGCATCTTTTTCAGAAGAAAGCATAAACAGATTCCAGCAATGTGTCTCAGGACAAAAATGAAATGGTTCCCCGCTACTGGTATGATTAGTCTTAGCGGTACAGAATGTCCTTTTTAATCTGACACTTACTTGGCAGGAAAGTGCTGTTCTAGCACACTTCGTATACCGCATGTGATTCTTAGCTGGAGAAAGCAGCACCTGATACAGCATTTCCCTGCGTTAACCTCTGACACCAGCATTACATCAGAAATAGCTGGTAAGTACTTGTGCTAACGCCTCTAGCCTTTGATAAACAGGTGTGCATATTCACAGCAGCCCCTGCTTTTCAGACGAAACTGTTGTAAAGGTCTCCACCTGGTGGCTGGTAGTGTAAAATGTGCAGCCGTTTGAACTGTAAACACCATTAATATCTCTTAATTAAGTAACTATAGTCATTTGACATCATGCTGTATGTCTTACAGTTATCTTCTTACTTTGCTAAATAGCCTTTTGTGAATCCTAAGAAACACACAGTAGTGTGGCTTTAAAGTGCCCATCTTCGGGGCTCTTTTGTGACTCAGTCACAGGATTCCTCTGAGCGACAAAAATATACGTGTCCAGCATAAGCAAGACGAGAGGTGCTAGAGCTTTATGCCATTCTGTGTGTTAAGACCAAATCTGCAGACCTTTGCCTCCAGTTGCACAGGCAATTAGTTTCACACCTGATGATTGCCCCAAGACAGAGTGTAATTGAGATGTGATCAGATCTAAAAGCCTTCATCTATAGGATCATATGTAATAAGAAAAGAATCTATATTGAAGTTTTAGAGCTGATAATTAGAAAAGCTGTCTGTAAGCATATTTGCGAGGCAGTTAGAGACACACACAAGTTACTTACAATGCCATTTATACAATCACTTTTCAGAGCAGATTCTGGGTGAAAATTGCACAAATTGCACAAAATGCACAAAACCTAAGAGAACCTAACTATACAGAAATTGTCACAGAAATACCTAACTCTGTGTCAAATTAATGCTTTGTTGCTTTGGGGCAAGTCTTTATGTGCTTGCTGGAGGTGGGTACTGACACAGGTATGCACACAGCTATGGAGCCTGAAACTGTAGGGTTATTTTCAGGATGGTATGTGCAGAGTTGTGCTTAGAGGATGCTGTACCCAAGTAGTCCACAGTGTTAGTGCTGGTGACCAAATGCACAATCATGTGCTTGTTCTTCAGAGATCAGGATAGGAATGAGTTCAATTAGGGCAATATTAATTTGCTTAAGGGCAAGCCATGTCACTGTGCAAGCCAGAGCTGGCAGGCCATCCCCCACCATGAGTAAGAAAAAAAAATCTACCATATAATATGAGGGGCCACCTCTTTTCACTTTCTGATTCACCTATGTCATTCACCACTGGCAGATTTCTGAAGCTACTCTTATAACACTTGGATTTTGTTTTGCCACTAAGTGCAGATGGTGGATGGTATAAAAGATGGCAGTTTTAGAAAGACCTAAGTGTTTTAGCTGAAATTGTGTGTCACATGGAATACCTTATTTATGTCAATAAGTTTTTGTTAGAGACTACCCTGTTCAAATGTTTTAGTCCTTCAAAGGGTACCTTTCAAGGGAAAAAGGTCAGTGGCCTTAACAGGGAGGGGAAGAACTCTGTGCTCAGAGGCAGAAGTGTCATTTCACATCAGTTTTTCATATGGTAATGTCTCCTGAGCACCAAAAGATGCACTGCAGTATTGGGGCCCATTGCCCACCTGAAAATAGGAACAAGTTATTGTATTGCTGTTTAACTGAAAATGCAGTGCCTTTTGCAAGCACTGGGTTACCAAACACTCGGTATGCGATGAAGTGCTGCTGACAAGCTCAGCTGAACTTTTTGCTGCGAAGTAGTGTCACTGAGATATTTCTAGAGCTTGACATTTAGAGTCTGCAGGCACAAAGTGCATGTCTATCAGCGACTCAGTCCTCTGTTGTGTTTCTAACGGAGATTAAACTGAGGAGGAGGACAATGCTGTTTGTGTTCCTTTACCTTGTTGTGTGTAATTTGCTTAACTTCTAGCAGAACTGTGGAGACATTTTTGACCAGACATGCTGATGCGCTGTGTGATCCTATATCTGCATCCAATTAGGCATCTCGTAAGTGCAGATAAGGATTGCAAACCACCATCTGAGGAAAAGAAGATGTTATGGTGGGGTGTGGGGAAAAGCAGCTGAGGAGAGCTGCAGGGAGATGCATCACATGGCACAAGAGACCTAAGAGATGAGACAGATTTTCGATATGGATGTTGGCTAAGAGATAGCACTGGAGAATACTTACAGAAACTTTTTGATTAGATTTGGTTGAACAAGTTATTATACCTGGTGCAAAGATAGTAACAACTCTGGTAAGGTTAGAGAATTTTTCATGACCCAAGTTGTCTTATCATACGAGTCATAAACCTAACTAAGGCTCTAGACACCTTTACAAAATGTGTGTTATTCTCTGACTTGGAGCACAGTCTCCTCTTCAGTACTTTTAGCAAGATTATGGCTGTCTCATGTGGGAGAGAGCACCCTGAGCAAGGGCATGACTGAATCTGTGCTGCTTCTTCCAAACCCCATAGCCCAACCTTCAGGAGCAGTTACCAGCTGCATCAAGACTAACTAGATTTAGCTACATCAAAGCCAAGCAGATTCTTTTTCTTTGTCCAGTGAGACTGTAAATGACTGAAATTTATTTAGCCTTCATTTTTGTACACAAAATCCCCTTTTTCTTCCGAGGCCTCAGTTCTCTGGCAATATTGCCCTGGATAGAAGACGATCACACTCCACGCTCCACCTCACTGTTCCCATTTCAGGGCTGGGAGGAAGGTCCCAGTATCTTATTAACTGAATTGTATTGTGCCTTTGGGCTTATGCAAATGGAGCCTTGTTCTGGACCATGAAATCCAGGAAATGTCTTCACATTAGATAGCGTATCTAATTTGTTACTGTGTCCTGGCACCAGGATATATAATTAATATAAAAAGCAGAACTACAACTGTGCTACATAAACAATATTTGGTGTAACAGCTTCTGCTTGGTTCATAAAAATTTAAGTTACAGCTCTATGGTGTCAAAATCTGAATGGCTGGTAGCAAGTATCTTTGAGCCCAACACGGAAGTCAAAGGCATATCAAGGAAATAATACGATTGTTTGTTAAGAGAGTAATTGTCCCACTCCGGAGCTCTGTACATCCAAACTCCATTCAGTACGTAGCAATACAAGATCTAATCACTAAAACAAAAGTTAGTATGGTGCCAGCGGACTGGTTTATCTGACATCTTGTCCTGAAAGCAAGACCCTGTTGCCTGGCAGCTTCTGAAAGCTGTTTAACTGCTTAAGTATAGTTAAAAATAGTGCAGAATAGACTGTGTCTTAATCAGTGGGGAGAAAAAAAAAAAGTGCCTATGTCTAAAACCGGTTACTGAAACCTTTTAACATTTTACTTTGTAAGAAGTGATAAAACTTCAGTTTCCGGATTTATTTTTAATTAAAGATGTGTGAGAATAGTCTCCTGATGATGCCATCTACTGTAGAGATTGTTCTAAGTTACATTTTGGATATTGCATACTAGTATTTATTAATATACAAAGAAAATCCATTCCCATCTCCTTGAGTTACTGAGCTTGTCCTGGAAAAGTCAAACTGTGTGCATTGTACTGTGAACAAATAATAGAAAAGGTTAGTTAGATACTGAATGTTGCAGTTAAAGTTTAACCATATATTCTCTCTGTTATACTTGACAGTAACTATGTATTATGTATTTTACCTAACATAGATCAAATGTTGATGTTCTGTGTGGGGAGATATTCCTCTTAAAATTAGCTGCAAGTTAATAAGAAAAGTAATAGTTTCATTGGCCTCTGCTGGAGGGGATGCAAGGTTTTGAGGATAAGAAGGGGGCAGGACTTCAATGTAAAAAAGGAAGAGTTACTCTATTGTTCTGTTTCACTCTCATTTCAGTTGTATAAGTGCCAACGGAGCTTGCTTGCGCCTATATTGCAGGCATAACTGCTAAGACTTATAGGAGGCCCTCTGCCCTGAAAGACAACACTTCTTTTGTGGAAGGGAATAGGGAAGAACTGAAATTCTTAACCAAGCCCGTTTTCTCCAGGTTTCTTAAGACTGTGTTCTCCGCTTGTGCTGAGAAGGTCACAGTCATGCGAGAAAGAGGCTTCATTAATTTTTTTACTGTCGTCACTGCCATCTGGGTTTATGCCATGGAAAACAGCAGGGTTTTCAGGAAGGCTGCCTTAGGCTTTGTTTGTAAGCAAGTATAATCTTCTTAACCATTCTGCATACTATACTCATAACAAATAATTTAATCTTCCTACATTTATGCTGTCCCTTTAAAAATTCTTTAGTAGTAAAAACAGGACATAAGAAAGAAAAAATGTCTTTCAAGGAATAAAAACTGCAAATCAAATAGAATTGGTGTAACTATACTGAATGAAAAAAATAAGAAACACAAGATAGCAGGGTACATTTTTGCTCCTGTTTTTTCTGTTGAGATTCTTCTCTAAATCATCAGATGGAGCTCCTCACTGAAGAGAGCACAGGCAATCAGAAGACAACTTCTAAAATGAATGTTTCTCCACTGTCATGCCATCATGTACTTATTGCACTCTTGACAAATGGATTTAGAAATACATTACCAAGAATTAAAGACGCAGAAATAAAACCTCTGAACTGCAAGAATTAATAACCTGAATGACTGCAATTAAACATTCAAAAAAGCCTGCAGAGACACGCTGATCACAATGACGTTCAGAAGCCATGTGTCTCTACCACTAGTATTATTAAGCAGGCATATTTTTTTCTTGGCATTCAAGGAATATAATAGAAAAATCTGCTGCATTACATTCACATGAATAATCTTACTGTATATAATATAAATTTCTATTTGAAGTTTTTAAAGTGTAAAGATCTTATAAATCTTTACAGCTTCTCAGGAAGTTCGGGCAAATAGAATGTGTTTTATAGACAGAAAAAATGTACCATAGGCAGCATTTAAACTTTGTCCCCCAGATATGAAAAAAAAAACATTAATGGAAAAGTTAGTAGCAGAACCCAGTAAAGTACCTCTGGTAACTTTTAAAATTCACTTTCTAATTTAGACAAAATATAGCTGACAGACATATAAAGCACATTATCCCTCAGCTTCTGGTAGTCCTCAAGCCTTGGAGAGGAGAAAACTCTTTATGTTTTACTGCCTGGATTCTAAAACTCATGAAAATTGTAATGTATAATAAC
This sequence comes from Dromaius novaehollandiae, assembly GCF_036370855.1. Classification (NCBI taxonomy): domain Eukaryota; kingdom Metazoa; phylum Chordata; class Aves; order Casuariiformes; family Dromaiidae; genus Dromaius; species Dromaius novaehollandiae. The sequence continues at coordinate 7,714,487 of NC_088105.1, read as the reverse complement.
ATAATAAGTGGGCAGAGACAGAGGTTAAAAGAAGTTGTACAGAGCCCTGCCAGCTAGGGATTTAAGCAGCAGTCCTGCTAGTCTGGTCTTCGAGTCTAGTCCACTTAAGAAGTGGAGAACTCATAGAACTCTGTGATGTCTCTGAAGTATGGGAATATTAGATACTTCTTTCACTCATGCTCTGAGCAAATGAGAGAGTAATTTCAACTGCGTTACATTTGTATAAATGGATGTATCTAAATCTCTCCAAAATTGAGGAGGAATAGTTATTTTTGAATTTAAAAATGTAGAATAACATTGGTCTTTTCTATTAGGGAATTTTTAGTTTATTGAGGTGGGAAATGTGGGTGAGTGTGTGCCCTGGATACATTCTGAGTCTATTAAGCAAAAAATTCCCTACAGTCTATGAATCATTATATATAACAATATACATAACATCATAATTAGTGGACTCTGAAAACCTAATAATGGGAATTAAATGCACAAATAGGAGATAGATACAAATAAATTTATCAAACAGTATTTCCAGTCTCTCATGTAGTCTCTCACAGTGAGTAGCAGCTTATTCTGGGTATAGCTGTATTCCCTGTATAAAAAGCAATTGTTTGATCCAAAGACTGCTGAAAACTGAAGGCAAGAGTCCCATTAATTTCAGTGTGCTTCAGTTCAGGTCAGTAATGAGTTGTCATTTGTTTTACAATAGTTGGGATTACTTCTGACTCCTTTCTCCCTAACACACTACCTTTTGCTTTCAGAATCATTGACCCAGATACTTGAAAGCAGTGGATAAATCTTACTTGAGTAGATAGCCACAAGAAGGGAACATTTAAATACAAATTCATCTTTTTAAACAAAGCCATGAAAGTTTTCTTAAGAAACTCAGAAACTTTCCTGTATACAGGCCAGCTCCAGTAGTTGTGGGGAACAATTAGTTCTCCCAGTTCAGCTAATGTTAGGTATTCAGGATGTAAACTTATAAAGATCCTCTGTAGTTCTTCCGAAAGGGCTTGTCAGTGAGTTATACAAAGTAAGGAAAATATGCAGCTTACTCCTTTGGCCTAGAGACAAACCACAGCGATGACCAAAGTGTCACTTGATGCCCTACTGAGTTAGAGTAGAATGGGCTTGCTTGTCTTGCATGCCACTGTGGTTTGGCTTCAACCCCAACTCCTCTCTTTTAAGTTAGTCTTTATAAAAAGAAGCCTAGCCCGTGACATGGTACTGGCAAATCTCATTTTAGACTGAGGTCCTGAACTAGTGACAGCAACCACTGCCATGCACCAACGAAGGCTGAGGGATCCGGTGACCATATTCAAATCACTGCTGTTGGTTATGACTAGCTTTAACAATTACGCTGCAAATACGTGTTTTTGCTGCCGTGCTGCGCCAACAGGCTCCCTAATGCCCATATAGGGCCTCACTTTATGCCCGCCATAGTTACAGGAAAGCTCCCGTTGGCCTCTGTGTTTTTAGGTAAGGTAAAGCCAAAAAGCCTTTAAGTGCTGTGTAGAAGACCAACTATGGTTGTGGATATTTATGCATACAATCAGATTTTCTCAAGTCTCAAAATATGAGCTTGAGATCTTGCCAGCATAAATTGGTTTGTAACTTCTCAGATAACTCCTGCTTTTAGTTAGCCTGGAAACATTATATGAACAGAGCTTTTTCAGGGTACCAGAGTTTAAGACCAGTTTTGATTAGACCCAGGAGCTGGCAAAGCCTGCAGAAAGGTGAATGGAGGGAAGGGCTGGCTAACAGTTCTGAGCTGCTCAAAGAGTTTGGCTTCTGACTGTCGTGTCCCAGCCTCTTAGTGAGGCTCTGTGAGTAAAAATCAAACATGCAGTTTGACAACTAAGTAATTTTGATTCAGCCAGAGCTTTATATGAGAAACCAGGTCCAATGTTTTAGTTTTGACTTAGGAAATATCATCTCTCTTTCTCTCCCTGAATCCCTTCTATAGTTCCTTGAGAGACTACCAGATAGTTGGGTTTAGTGAAAGCACCCAATTCTTTTACAGTTGCATATGGGGAAAAAAAGTTTTGCTACAGAGTAGGAGACTACTAAGTGTCTACTAAATAACATAGTCTGATATTTAATGCATCATGGATTATACAGATGCCAATATATTTGTTGTTTTGAATCATAATGTTGGCCATAATGAATATATATTTCAACTAATTAAATGGTAAGATTTAAATAATTAGCTAGGAGAGACAGGAAGCTTTGTGGTTTAGCTGAAATTAGTTCAACATTTACTTTTGTCTGGATACTTACAAGCTGGAATAGTATGGCAGGATAGTTGTGTATATACAGCGTAGCAGTCCAGTAAAGATACTGAGTGATATTTGTAGTGCATGAACAATCAAAAGTATGAAATGATGCATGCCAGAATGTATGTTGTATACAGAGAGATCTGGGACTGATGGTCTTTTCACTCTGGGTTTTTTTGTTTGATGAGGCATTTTCCCTGCTTGTTGTAGTGCCTGAATAAACAAAAATCTTAGTGACAATTCTGAGTGGCAAGACAGCTTTGTAGTTGGAGAGACTGGAATACCTGACTAGTGTCAAATACAGTCTTGCAGAGAATATTATATTTGAAGGTTTTAGTTCAACTAGAGCATTTCCGTTTTCAGCAAAGGAAAAGAGCTTCTAATGACAAGGAACTGATTGCCAAGATATGCTCAGCTGATTCAAGGAGGTAAGGAAAAAGGGCTGTCCTCTTGAAAGTATGGCCATGTTCTGGATGACACTGTCATCACCAGGTTGAGAACCATGGGAACATTCACTCCACATTTGGCTCAAAGGCCCTCAGTGTGGAGCACAGGCTGGCCTCTCAACTGAGTCTACCTTTGTCAGAGATCAGAACAGCACCTGCCCATTTAGGCGGACTCAGGAGGTTGTATTCTTTCCGTCTTGGGGGGAGAGGTTCTAGTACCTGCAGTTCATGCCTTAGCTACCACTTGGCTCATTGCATTGTGCTGTGCATAGGTCCCCTTTTAAAACCCATTCAGTACAGAATCCAGATGGTCTTTTCTACAGCAGTGGAAACACCTTGGAAACACTTGAGTGGTTTTAGTTTAAAACTTTCAACAACAACAAAATTAACCTCAAAGCAGAAGTTTTGTCTCAAGAATTTCAGACCAGACCATTAGTCTAACAAAACTACGGAGGTCTGAAAACAGAGTCATAATGGACACTGCCAGGTAACTTGATAATAAGTGATGAATTGGCCTAGTCACTTGTATATGTAATATGTGCTTATATGTAACAACTACATTTTATAAGGAGAGGTCTTCTTGATCCCCTTTCCTATGAAAGGCCTTTTATTCTTATTATGAATAAAGGTTTGAGACCATTTTTATTTAATTCATTCATTTGCCCCTAGAAAACAATATGCCTGACAGAACTCTCTCATTTCCCAGAAGGAAGAGCATCAGGCAATAATGAAAAAAATAATGTGGAAAACATTCCAAGTTTTAAGAACATCTCCATTACGCCAGTAAGAGTGTGAATGTGAAGAATGTAGTCCATATTGGTAGTAAAACTAGCTCTCCAGCTAGTTTTTGGAAAGTTATATTTTGGTAACTATTGGTGAGGTGCTAACTTACAGTCTGGCAGGATTTTAAAGGCTGCATTGGCCTTTATGGGCTTGAATATAAAAACTGAAACTGCAGCCTAAAAAAGTCACTCAAAAATGATGAACTTAGAAATTGGGTGAACTTGGTTTCTTTAAATGCCAGGAAAACACAATTCACGTGCCTGACGTTATTTAGTCTCGCTGAAGAGATTTAAAGCAGGATATTTAATAATGTGACAACTATTTAAATCAGCCAGCTCTACACAGAAATCAAATAAATTGAGATCGGAACTGTGAGCTAATTCTTGTAACACTTTCATGGGGATGAGGATAGGTAGTGGGAAACATGCCATGCAGTTTTCATCAGCGGCTTAGCCTGTGTAGACAGATGCAGGGAATTTGGACTTGCATTCGTTTTTAAACAAAACACATTCTGATAGACCTAAATGGAACATAGCATATAACCTTGGAGAACTAAGCACCTATGTACTTATTTTCTTCATTTTTTTCTCTTAAGCAAATGGCATGAATACAGAAACTCAATTGTTTAAGGAATAGTTTTATTTCATAAAATATTACTGAGTAAGACTAGATCCCTTTTAGCACAGTTCTGTCAGAATATGCCTATAGGGCAGCTCTGTTAATTAAAATGCCTTTCTGCCATTAACTGTTAATACAGTGCTGTACCCTAGCTAGTACCTCCTGAGAAATTAAAAATAGAAGACTCAATTCCAAGGTATGAGGTGCAGTAATTAGGCTCACGGGCTGCAAATCCATAAACTGCATTTCAGAGAATAGTTTCCGATAGGAGAGGAATGGGATGCTTTTTGATGTTATCTATTATTTGGGTATCTAACACTGACTCCAAAACAAACTTAAGTCTATGGACCAAAGTGGCAATGCCCATTGTAACAGATGATGATAATACCTGAAGTAATTTCCTCCTCTTTCAGGAGCCTGTTTTGGTTGTCAGCCTGGAAACATTGCTGCTCACTTGCAAGTAAGAGGTTGCAGAACTATATTGCTAGTCTAATTCTGTTAGAACTGCAGAAGAGATCAAATTTAAGTTATTCTTCTTCAATGCACATGATCGCTTGTAATTTTAAGATAATTGAGGATAGTTCTTTGTACTAAAACTGTTTGCCTGTTATAGATTATAATGTGATGGAAGTTTTGTAGATTTTTTCAGAGTTTCAAAAGTCCATTGTGAATAACTCAAAACTATTATGTTAGCCAACCTAAAACTACTAAAAATGCTAGATTTTCTCAGGTTGAATTAATTAAACAAATGTATCATTTCTGGGCCAGTTTTCAAAAAGTATGTTCTAAACAAATCTTAAAGTTTTCTCTAAAAGTAAAAAGTAAACTTACTTTTTAAATTTTCATCTCATTAAATCTCCCTGTCCAACTAAACTTACTTTCCAGAACATTTTGTCTAGAAGAATCTAGTGTAAAATATTATGTTCAAAATATTTGGTTTATAGGAATACACACTCTGTGTGTGTCTGTGTGAAATTCTGTTTATAATTTAAGGCTGTTTTCAACCTTGGCTACTAAAGCATAATTTCATATGTTTTTGCCTTTCTTAAAAATAAAAATTAAAGCTTTATACTTTTTGTAATCCATTTTCAAAACACATTATATTCTGCTTTGCCAGTAGAGGGAGATAGTGTTCTTGAAACTCAAAGTAAACTTGTTACAGTTACTCGTATAATACAAGGGCGATTGTGTAATTGTTTCTAAGCTCTATGGAAAATCCTGACGTGATCAATAGAATATCTTTAAATTCTTGAGAATAAAATAGCTTTCAATGGTAAAGTTTTTAGAATAGCTTTAGAACAGTGCTGTAGGAGTTTTGCAAAAATTCTTGCATCCAATGAGCAATTACTCAAGTGGTGAAAGTAGTAAATGTGTTGTAACATGATTTTATCTATTTAGTTGCATCCATGCCTCTATTCCTCTATATATGTAATTTGATGGAAGGTTCGTGAGTGCAATTTAATGAATATACATGGGCATGACTTGGAGAAATTGAATGGATGACTTGGAAACTGATTCACCTCACTGGTATGGGAGATCTGTACCAGATTATGTTGCATACCTCTGATGTGCTAGTCTCTACATAGTTGTGGTGAAACAGTCTAGTAGTACGTTATGGAAACCTAACTTCTATATTATTGGAAAACTTATGTCAAAAAGGACCTTTAGGCAACAATATTGAAATTCTTTCTAAAATCCTGACTCAAAAGTTTAAACTAAAACTCAGAAGAGATCTGTAAGCAAAACAGGCACACACACAATTGCACAGGACCGCTATTGTACAGGTGGCATTCATTAGGCTAAATGCAAGCATCTGTTGCGCAATGCCTGTACCTGCACTGATCATCCCTGACTCCCTTTATAATCAGTGTATTAAGCCCCAGCTGTATCGATCTGATCTCCATGGGTTGGAAAAGGAGTTTAGGGTGCTTAGGCTGGAAGTGCAGATGTTTAAAATTTAGGTGTGATGAAGACCACGCTGTCTTATGTGTGCACCATAGTTAACATATGGTGACAAGTGAGGTTTGCATCATCATATGGCTCTGTGTAAAAATGCTTCTAAAGTATGGAAAATTAGCGTGAATTTCTTGTGTACTAAATTTAAAAAATTCAGGTTCAGGATTTGTTGATCTTTGTGGAAAGCTGGAGTTGCATTTGTCTTTCATGTCACGGTTCTTCTTTTGCTTTCGGTGTATGACACTATTGCCATTGTTTCAGAAGGAAATACATTCACATTCTTATTAGATATTTAATATTTTGAAATCGTGCTGTAATATAGATAAAAAATGAGTATTGTCTGCAGTAGCTGTTCAGACATGGTGTAGATATTTCCAAAACTGGCAAAATTTGCATTGGAATTAAAAGACAAGTGATTGCGTGTACATGTTCTTTTTAATGAAGAGAATGTCAGCAAAACATCTGGCAAATAATAATTCAAAACTATTATTTGGTGGCAGAAACTAAGCTATAAAGCCTTTTGAAAGAGACTAGCAAACTTTGCAATCACAAAGTTTTACTGAAATATAGGATATTTTCACCTTCAAGGCTATTTCTACAGCAAATAACAGGTGTCTTGAATTTTGCTGGTGCTTGCCTCAGAATTACAAACATTCATGGGAGAAAGTGCTAGGGAAACCTGCAGTACAGAGAAAGGAGAATGATGATAAGGTAGCACGGTGAAATTTAGAACTGGGTTCACTCGCTATTTCTGCTACGGATTTTCTGTGTTAACTTGGACAAGTCATTTAGTCTGTCTTTGCTTTCGTTCCTGATTTATGAGATGGGAATTATGGAGCCCAAGATCATAGGGATTTTGTAAGGATATGTCAATTAGTGATGATGATGTCTAAGCACTGAGAAGTGCTTAGAGAGTAGTGTGGAGGGAAAAGGTTGCTGAAGAGATCACAACTGCCTTGTCCACTAAATACAGACCTTAAGCTTTTGATTATTCTCTTCTCCATCATCATTTTTTCAAGAGTGCAGGGAAGCAGCACAGCAGATGCTAATTTCATCCTTGTCTTCATACAGTATTGTATTAATAAAAGCCGCAGGCCTGCTTCTGAGCCAGAAATAAAACTCTTAGCCCCTGACTTCTATGCCTTGATCACAGGATGACCTGTTTTATAAAACAAATGTTTTATAACCAAAAGCAAAGTGATTTCATCTTGCAAATGAGAGATGATGATTCAGTGCTATAGCGGGGTGAAACAGTCTCTTGGCTCACACACATGGTTTATTAAACAAACTACTCCAGTTGCCACAGCTACTTACTGCTTGTGTCCAGCTCTTTCTTTGTTATTATGTGAACTTTTGAAATGTGTTGAATTGTGAATCAAACTGACATTTATATTTAAGCAGACTTCTGTGGAGTAGAAAAATGGCAAAAGATTAACTCTGTGTGACTGCTAGGTTCTGGCAATGTAAAGCACATGGCATCTTAAGAATGTCTAGCTTTTATAAGCTTTACATTAGAAGCTGTCTAGCACCTAGAAATGTTTGCAGAACGCATAGAATGGCTAGCATTCACCTGCATGCTCTGATACTGCTGTAAAGCATTAGTTGCCAAAGCCATGAAACAAATCCAGTGTTACTGGGCTCATGATGCAGGTTGAGTTTAAAAAAGAAGTGGAGATAAAATATTGGAAGGTGAGAATCCAGACAGACATTATAGGTATGAATGGTTCAAAAACAGTTCTGGGTACAGCTTTTCTCTTTAAGTCATTTCTCCTTTGCCAAGATCTGAAGTGTATGGAGTACAGCCCATAGCTTGACTTCAGATTTAAACAGATCTGGATTTTTGAAAAGAGGATCAGAAACTCACAAGTTCTTCAAACTGGATTAATTGATAGTCCATCAGTTCCTTCAGACAAGTGATCGTGCTAGCATGTTAGCCTTTGTTTTCTTAACAACACTAGATAGTTTCTAGTCATATGGATTTTGGAGAAAGTTTACAGCATATGGCCCCTGTGAAGATTCAGAAACCAGAAGGCAAACAAAAACTTAAACACCTGTATTGTTGTTTATTGTTTATAAATGTTTATAATTGTTTGTATTGTTGGCAAAGGTAATGTATCTTACAGGGAGATGTGAACTTACTGTGTTTTACCTAGTGTGAACTTACCTAGTGTTTTAGGAGTCATCAAGACTACTGGATATAAATGCTATTTTGTTCTGTCTGGAGAACTTTTAACTGTATCAGGCAATGCCCTGGTCAACAGAGAGGAAAGACGAGTACTAAAAGCATACAGTCTTAGTGCGAGGCCAGCTGCATAGCTAAAAGAAAAAAAATAGAAGTCGCCAGCTGGAAAAGGTCAGTGTTTATCACTTTGGGGTTTGAACCCTCACATCACATGATGACATTCAGACAACATGATCTTCCCACAAGAAGCAGTGATGCTCTTTTCACGGTCTTTATAGATGAATGTGAAGTTTTTGCCACACATGACCAAAGATTAATTAATTAGTGCTTTCTCTTTTCTTCTCCTTGTTTGTCTTTCATTGCAGATCAGCTAGCAGCACTTCGAGCTAGCTGCCTTACCTGCTTTCAGGCTACTCAGCATACCTGCTAAGTCCTGTTGTAGCATTCCTTTTCTAGGATGGCATTTTAACCCTATCTCTCCCCAGTGCAGCACAGGTTCTTCCTACATACTACTTCAAAGCACAGAATTTGAGACCGAAAACATTATTTTATATTGAATTTTAGAGTAGTGAGTTATGTATCTCATAGGTGCGACTAGAATATATATACCTGAAATGCAAAGACAAGACTAAAGATTGGCTAAGAAAACAAATTTTCGACTGTCTGTGAACTGGAGAGCATTTAATATACCATACATACACTTCTCACAGAGGAAACCATAGCCAGATGCCTAAAGCAAACAGCAAGAATTCCCTCCTTTTCCACAACAATTAATCCAGCCTCCCCCCTAGAAAGGACTTTGAGGAGGAGTGGGAATAACAGCTTTTAATGTATACATAATTCCAGAGGAAACTTTGTCAAATGTCTGTGACAAAACAGTTCAAAGTATCTGGTATACGTGCAGAGTTTGCTGACCAGAAAAGAGGCTTCGTGAGAAAAGAATTCTAGCAGATGGAGCCTGCTGAGTGTGGTCCATGGGATCGGAGCAGGAGAAGCTGTTTTGATATCGGTAGTTTGTAGTGTAATTAGAGAGCAGCATCGGCTTTAAAAACAATCATTTTAATATTTTCCTTCAGCAGGAAGCTTCAGTTTTTTAAGTGGGTTCTTGTTTATGAACTGGATGCTATGGAGTGTACTGAAACCAGCAACTCTTCATCAGCTGCAAGTGGATAATAATGATTTTCAGTTGCAAACTACAAAATGGAGCAGATTCAGACACAGGCCCTAAGGGTGAGAAGTACTTTTTTTTCCTTCCCAATGTTATAAACTAGCATATTTTTCCCTACAGTGTATGAAATCTATGCTTTATAGATTTGAGACAAGCTAGGGAGAGAGAAGTTAAATGACTTAATCCTCCACTCCACCAAGTCTAATAATTTACAGCTATCCAAGACAAATATACAGCCAGTTACCAGTCCAGATTGGTTACCAGTTACTGGTTACTTTATTTATACTCGGTGTATGACTGTGGTAGGAAGGCATTTGACAATCAGGTCCAAATCTGTTGAATTCTTCTGTGCTACCAATCTGCATTAACAAAATAACTGTAGAACATGTCAGAAGGGACATACTGATTTTTTTTCCAATAGATGATTCTTTGGCAAACTATGAAAATAATTTCATTGGAGAGAGAAAAAAAAAAAAGCATTTCTCTTGTGACAGGCCTTTCTTCCTGCAGTTTTCAAAGGCCTGCTGTGAATAATAGTGTTAGAGCATCCAAGCTGCAAGAATATTTTATAGTGGAAAGTGTTAGGCAACCAAAATAAATATCAGTTTCCACTGTTACCAAAGTAAATTTTGCTTTTATGTTGTACCTTAAAATCCTCATTAAATGATCTCTTTCTAGAGACACAGCAATATGTGTCAGAGGGGGTTATTTTTTCATAGAGACACTACCTTGTTCGTTTTTGCTTGTTTACCTCTAAACGAGAAATAATTGAAGACAGAAAGCACACCCTGGCTTTCTTTGCGAGGAAGAATGCAACAGGAAATCATCTTCATAAAAGACTGAACGAAACTCCTAAATCCAAACGCTGCCATTCTCTAGGCTGTTCAAAATATCTACTCCTGTTTTGTGGCTTGAGCACCTCTCTACTTACAAGATTCGTAAACCTTTTGACGAACCTGGTCCGAGTTTGCTGCTAGCAAAGTTACAGATGAGGCAAGTTTTCCATAGTTTGGGGTTTTATTGCGAATGCTTTGCACAGCTCTGGTTATGTGCTTTCCTCTCATGACATCAGTGCTGAAGGGGAGAAGGAATGTAAACATCTGTTTTTTATAATTCAATTCCAGGCTTATAACTTGATTAGGATAAGCAAATGTTTCTACGTAATTAGTTTTCCAGTCACACAATATGACAGCTTTGAGTGCACAATTCTAGCACCAATTTTAAGATTGGTAGAATAAGGGGGAAACTAATGAGACAAATGCTGCTTCATTTCCCAACTTTCCTAAAGGCATCAACTAAAGCTAACTAGAAGCTGTTGGCCTCATCCATTTGCCTAACCCCATTGGAAGCAAAGGATTTGCTCTTCCTCTCCCTTGGTGTTTAAAACTAGGTACTCTCGCTCACCTGGGTGCGCAAGGCACGTGCACGCAGCCGATGGGAAGGGATGTTTGTGGTCACGGCCTGAAACCAACTGGAGCGACGTTGCTTCAGCTCTTGGCTCTCCCCCCAGGCCTTTAATACGATCTTGGGTCAGTCACTTAGGATCACATTTTCAGGAGGTATTTATGTGCCTGCTGGGACTTAGCTGCATCTTTAAACAACTAAGTAGCTCTGAAAAATCCAGCCTTTTCTCTCTTCCGTTGCCCGTCATCGATAGAGCGAGGTTAAAACACCACCCTTCCCACTCGCTTTCTTTTCCTCTTTGTCTAGTCTTTTTCTTGCTCGGTGCACTACCTAGATTGCATTTTTGGATCTTTTCTATCCACTCTAACAGTAATTTTCATAATACTTTCCTAAGAGCACGGGAAAGCGCAGGTCGGAAGGGAGCCCAGGAGGTCATCCAGCCCAGGCTCTGCGTTTGAGAGAGCATTTGTGGGGCTGCAACCAAAGTGAGGGAAGAACCAAGGCTCCCGCGAGCACAAGGAGAAGAACTGCCTTCAGTCTTGTGTCAGCTGTTTACTTCCAGTGAACACACGTGTTGAAGGTAAATGCATTTATGTGCCCTACTGGGTAGAGCCACCTCTTGCACTGCTATTCTTTTGGACAGGTGTGCCGGAGCGACTGCTACCTGCCTCAAGCACGCTCGCTCGGCGCTGGGCAGGTCTCTCCTGCCCCCCGGAGCCGCCCGGCTCCCGCCAGCGGGGCGGCCACGGCGGCGCCCCCGCCTCCCCCCCCGCCGCCCCGCGCGGGCCGCGCGCGACCCCGCAACGGCTTTAACGGTCGCCCTGAAGGGGGCCCCTGAGGTGAGCGGCGGGGGGCCGCGGCGGCCAATGGGAGCGCGAGGCCGGGCCGGGCGGGCGGGCGGGTGCGGCGGCCCCGGCACTAGCAGCAGCCGCCGCCGCCGTCGTCGTCAGTAGCCGGGGGCTGGCGCGGCAGTTGGGCGCGGGGCGCCTCCGTCCCTGGCCGCAGGCTCCAGCAGCGGCTCCCGCGCGCTGGGGCATGGACGGGACTTGCTCTCCGCCCTCCGTGAGGCGCTGCCCCCGTCCCGCTAGCTAAGTCGGGCGGCCCGGGGACAAAAGCCGCCGCGTGCCTCCCCCTTCCCTGCAGGAGCGGGTCGCTCGCAGCCGCGCCGCGCGGCGGGCGTCGTGTCCGCGCCGCCGTGGGGGGCGGCCGGCCGCCGATGCGGGTCGCGCCTGCCGCCGAGGCGCCGTGAGGCTCAGCGGGAGCCGGGGGCGCTTGTCGGGCGTCGCCGCCAGGAATGGGCTGCCCGGGCCGCGCCCCGGCGCGGGCGGCGGGGCCGTGCGCCCTGCTGCTGCTGCTGCTGCTCGCCCTCCGCCCGTGCCCCGCGCCGCCGCCGGCCGCCGCCGCGGGGGAGCCCGGCGCCGGGGGCGTCCCGGAGGGCGCCTCCACCTTGGCCTTCGTGTTCGACGTGACCGGCTCCATGTACGACGACCTGGTGCAGGTTATCGAGGGGGCGTCAAAGATTCTGGAAACGTCCTTAAAAAGACCCAAGCGGCCGCTGTACAACTTCGCTTTGGTGCCTTTCCACGATCCAGGTGAGGCAGCGTCCCTGGAGGGCTGCGGGAGTGCCCGGGGTGTGCGGCGGGGCGGGCAGGTACGCGGCGGTGCCGCGGCGCCTCCCGCGCGGGGAGGGGGTGCGGGCTCGGCGGGGAGCCGCGCGTGAGGAGGGAGGGAGGCGGCCAGAAGGGGAGATGCTTCCCCGAGCTGTTCTGCGTGAAAGACTCAGTTTCCTGCGCTTCCAGGACATGGGGGTATAAACGTTTCTGTGACATGTCTCAGTCATGCTTTTTACAGGGCATCTCTTCACTACGGTGACTTGCCAGTAGCGTGTTACGTTCTGTGAACTCTCTCCCTTTCTCCGTGCAGACAAACGTGCAGCACAACTTTCAAAGCCAGATCGAAGTTGCTTTTAAATGCTCCATCAATACCACATGGTAGTTTTAGAGGATCATAAATGCCTCTTAAAAAAAAGAAAAAACCCTAGGATAAGTGGCCTCTGTGACTTTTTCCTAGTAGAGAAAATGTATACTAGAAATGTATTAAGTTTTTTACATGCCATTCTACTGAAACACATTTATGAACTTACACAATACCATCGCGCTTTTGCCTGAGTTTTGTTGTTGCTTGCTTGCATTCAGAAACTTGCAGTGATATGATCCTGAAGCTTCTGATAGTGTGGTTTTTGGTTTGGGTTCTTATTTCTTTCTCCCATTCTACCTTTTTCTTTCTGCTGTGTATGTGTGTTCCTGTCTTTTTCAGCATCTGTTTTCTATTCCCTTCTTTCTGGCTTTCTTCCTCTTCCCTTGTCAAGTATCTTTTAGTGACTTGAGAAGGAAATAGGAACAGGATGCCTCAGGCTGGTGATGTGTGCTCTACTATGCAGTAATTTTTTTTTTTTTTTTTTTTAAGAAAAAAGTCAAGGAAAGAGGGGCAGAAGAAGCCCTTGCAAATAATCCTTCTGGATCTAGTTTCCATGGAATATCTTGGAACATGGTATTGTAGAAATCAATTCATACAACTTCACTTTTTGCAGGGATGCCATCAGTGAAGGGAGACCCCCGTTCCCCCTCTACTCATAAGATATTTCTGCCTGCAAAACATTTATTTGCTATTGATGGAAATATCTTAAATCCGTTACTTGGAAAATCAGTGAAAACCTTGTCTTTGCAAGTTTTGCTATTTAATTATCCATTCTCTTCTTTTTTTAAATTTTTTTTTATTGCTAGGAGTCCATCAGAGTACCCTTATTAAGAAAGGGTCTGTTTTATTTACCTTACTGTTTTTACATTTGATGTTACTTTTTTTTCCCTTTACCTTTCTGTTAGTTTATGAAACAAATGTGTATGTGACTTAAAAAATGACTATAAGGCTACAGAATTCAGCAAGGGGAAAAGGATTTTGGACAGGTGTAGAGCCCAGAGCTGGTTTATATTCTTCTGGAAAATCAAGCTGATGCTTCTGCTTGGAAAGTAATGGGGCAGAAAATCAACATGATAGGTTTTTTTTGTTTAGTTTTTATTTTCTCTTCTTATTCTTTATATGTGTTTCCTCTCTCCTCACTGAAGTGGTTCACTATGAGAATTGATAGCTCTCTCTTTCAGAATGGCTTGGGCATCTATATGAACCTGGAGAGCAAGAGGATGATTTTGCATGGAACAATTTTAGTTTGCAAGTTTGTGTGGTTGGTACTTTCTCCTCTGTTGTTTGGCATCCTCAATAGAATGAATTTACAGCTTTTATATTACTAATACTTTCACTGTTTAGCTTTCATTAGAAGTTAATATCAAATCCTTTGTTTCAATAGCTGCTTTTTTTTTTCCCATCCCACATGTGTTCTGTTCCTCATTCAGTTTTTCTTTTTCCCTTTTTCCTCTTTTTATTCTTTTTTTCCCTTCTCCCTGGACCTCTTGTGTCCACTGGCTCTCTAGAATTTTTGCTTTTGTTACAGACTGATTCTTTCAATCATGCTTTCTTACATCACCACTTTCTTATTCTGTATATACCCGATTAGCAACAAATCCACCAACACCTTCCTCCCCTGATCCAGATTTTTTTCCCCCTCTGCTCACAGACTTGTTGCTTCCTTGCCTCCTCCCCCTTCCCTCTCTTTTCACAGGAGATTCCTTTCCTTGGCAAATGTTAGATTTCATCATGTAGAATAACTGAAACTTAAACCTGCAGAGCGCAGACCTATGCAATTAAGAACTGCTGGCAAACATATATTGTGTATCCTATTACATGTCTTTATATGGAAGTCCCTGCCCAGCCAGAGGGGGCCATAGTATGATGGGTAACTTGTTATGTCTTAAAGTAGTTTGAAAGTGGAGAATGCATAATTTTAAACCTTATTTTGTCTTAGTTTGTGAAAGTTATTTCTGTATGTCTTTTGTTAGAGTTAGTAGTAAATAGCATGGTCTGTTGTCTGGAACTCTAGGGATGTAGCAGTTCAGAGCACTGGTCCTTCTAGTTTGGTATCTTATGTCTGATGATGAACAAATCTAGGCACTTCAAAAGAATATGCAAGAAATACTGTTGTGACCAATTCTTCAATATCTCTTTTGCGTCTAGAGGAAAGTACATTACCTCAAAAATCTACAAAAATTACTGCTTGGCTTGGATTTCACAGCGTCCAATTCGTTTACTTTGACCTAGCGTTGTTCTCTTTGAAGTCTGTTCAGCCAAGTTGATGAGCGTGAGATTTTTTTCTTTTTTTTTTTCCTCTCTCAAGTTGTCTGGTTATTTGCACAACAGAATGCTTTTGTTGTTTTTCAAAATAGAGCTTTCTATGTAGCTGCTCCACAGATAAGTTTTCTTAGTATTTGTGTGAGGCAAATGGGACTCTCCTAGGAGTGTAATGTGTGATTGGATCTCAGCACCAAGGAGCTTCTCTGTATATAAAGCTATCCAGATATGCTATTGATAGGTAACTAGACTATCTTTACAGTTTAAAGTTTATGACAATTTGGCTTTTAACTCCTTTGATTTCTTATGTTGCGCAGTGTGTGCTGAACTGGCCATAGTCAGTCACTTTGCAGTACTGTTTGATTAGTGCTGAAGAGTGAAATGACTCAAGGGGTTTCTGAGTACCATATAGAAAAGCAGAGGTTTTTTTTGAAGAGGGAAGTGCATTCCTCAACATCATACAATAGTCTGGCCTGGAAGAGTACTTGACATCACACGAGGCACATTAGAATCATAAATAATTGGAGTTATTTAAAAATCCTGCTATATTCTACTGGGCTATATTATTACCAGAATGCTGCGTATTAGTACTGCATTGTGTTATAGAGTCATATTGTGGTCTTTAGTGGTAGATTTAAATGCAATGTTATGACTATTACAATGGTATTTTGGTAAAATAGAAATAATTGACAAGTACATTTTATAGTATCAAACCTGAGTTTTTGGTGTAGTCCAGAGTTACGACCTACAAAAAAATGTAAGAATGGGCTTCACATTCTGCTACCACCATACTATCCTGTGGTATGCTGAGCTTCCCTTTTGGAAAAGCCTTTTGTTCTGCATACCTCTTCATGTGTGTGCATGTGCAACACTTCCAGGAGATAACAAGGATTTTTCTGCTGCGGTTTTCCAATGCCTAAACATGATCACAGAAGTTTCATAGACAGTGAAAAGGCTATTGAAAAAGAAACCTCTTGCCAGACTTGTGTTCAATGGAAAAATTGACAAAAATTCTTAATTAAGGAGGGTTGGCACAGGGAAATTTAGAATTGGAGCTAAAGCTTAAGATCAATGAATGCTTTTGTAGCTGTGTGTAGAGGGTTCTGATCTCCTATTCCTATTGTATTCTGTGGTAACCAGATTGGACGTGGAATGTCTTTATTTAACATCTGTGGCCAGCCTTTCTATTTTTATTTTATACCATTAAGGAATTTTGGAAAGGAAAACAAGCCTAGGAGGACAAATTCATCCCCGGTATTATTCTGTAAAGCTAATGGAATTATACCAGTAATAACTTTGACCCTGCATGATTTAATCTCTCTCCTTTCTTTTTTTTTTCTTAATCAAGCATTCCTTTAGTGTGAATGACTATTTTAAAGAACAATTCTAGTAACTTATCTTAATTACAAGAAAATTGAAGAGAATATAGTTTACCATGTAACATAATATGCTACATATTTTTTACATGCTTAAATTTTTTAGGTAACCCACTTCTGTAAATAGTTATTCTAATGGGCTACGTAGAATTTAAATAGTTTTTTTCCATGGAACAGTAACATACCAGAAAAATTCTGACTCTTCACCCGGTCCCCTTCATCTTGGAGTAAAATACCGTGTTTGAGTTGTAGTCTGAATTTGAAGGTTTGGGGCAACCTGAATGAAGTTGCAACTGTTTGTTGTGCTTTAGCTTGTGCATGCAGGCATATGTGCAGTAACATTTTTATCTGTGGGTTTTAACTTTCCTTGGAACTTGATAGCAGTTGCAGTAACATACACTGTGGACATCCTAATGTACAGGATATTGTTTACCAGTTAATGCTCTGCATGTTTACAAATCTCCAATCTGAGCATCTTGTACTTTTCTTACAAATCAAATAAGCAGTATATTGCCTATGCAAGAAATAGGAAAACCTTAATACTACTACTGTTCAGGTAAGAAAATAATATTGAACTTAATTCATTTAGGGTCATACAGCAAATGTGTAGGAGAACTGGAAATACAATGTTTTCTCCTCAATCCTGCTCCTCTTTTTTGAAAGTAAAGCTCTGGCTATATAATGGAGTAAGGGCACATGATCATTTTTAACTTCATAACCTGGGGTTTCTTTCATTTAGCATACTTATAATGCTATTACCATAACAGTAGTTAGGTTGCTGGGCCACACACTAACTTGGAACAAATTCTGAAGGCCATATGAAAGGTTTGTTTTTTGGGGGATTTGTTGTTTTTAAGAAAGCTATTACTTTGCCAGAGGAGGAACAGAAGAAATTAAAATTCGGCCATTAGTGGTATTAAAATATTTTATGCTTTTGAAATAAAGAGTATTGCAGTTGATCTGAATGTGTAATAAAGGGAGATGGAAAGCTGTGTGCAGGAATGGAAAAGTATAGCCCTTCCTTCACATGTTAACTGCTACCTTGAAAAAGACACTTGAAAGTGATGAGGAATAGATTGTCCTCTGGGCATAACAATAAAACATCCAGCCTTGCTCTGCTGAAATTCTTCCTGTTTTTAATTCAACCCTTGAGGTTGCCTGGCCAACCTTCCAAATACAAGCCAGCATGTTTCGCCTTTCTGTATCTGCAGATAAACAGCATCATTGGCTTTCACTATCCAACAGATTTCTCACATAGAATTCTCCTGATAGCTTTTTTCCAACACGTTGCCCTGCACTTACCCTTTTGCACTCTCCACTGGCGTTTGTGTCAGCATTTGGCCTCGGCGTTTGCTTTCTGGTTAATGGGTGTCTCTTAAAATTTTCAAACTATGTCTGAATCTATATAGATAAGTTGTGCAAAATCTTTTCCCGTTCAGGAAATTCAGCTTAAATTGTCCATCTGGGATAACTTGAAGAGGGAGGAGGAGGTCATTCTCTTCACGATTCCCTCTGTTTCTTTTGGGTGGGGGTAGAAGTGCTTCAATACTCTGTTTTACTAAAGAACAGGAACATAACTGGCGGAGAAACTGTATGGTAGTAATTTCCAAAGTGGGGAGCATAAGTTTAACTGAAATGCAGTATTTTGCACTGATCTGAGTTTGCTAGCACAACAGCACAAGAAGCGGAGTTTGTACCAAGGATGGGGGCAGCACCAGAAAAGTTTTGGAGAGACAGACCTCACGTCAACCCCTGCTGTGTTCTGTGAACACGGTGTGTTCAGTGAGGTGCCCATCAGGAAGTGAAGGCTTGGTGGATTCTGAGTAGTCCTTCTGCTTCTCTTTGGGCAGTAGCTCTTCCTCTCCACATTCGGTGTACCTCCTCACCTTCCGCAGCAGGCATAACTACTCCATAGCTATCTAATATTTGAACTGGACCAATTATTGGGTTGGCAAGCAACTGCTTGCAGATGAGGTTCCTATGGGCAAATGTGTTGAAAACACTGGAAACGTGGCAAAATCCAATAGCATTTGTAGGAAGCAAAGAGAAGAGTTGTCCTAGCTCTATCTGGTAAGAATAAGGTCAGAGGCAAAGAAAACGGTTCTCTCCACCCAGTTTAAGTACTTTTCTTGTTTTGAGAGTTACGTGGGTTTCGTATTATTCCTCAAATCTAAAGTGAAAAAATGTGCTCATTTAACAAATCTGTTCTCATTGTTCTGGTGTGGTAGTTCTAATGATACATCACAAAATGTCAGGTTAAAGTTGTCCTGACTAATTCTTCGATTTAGTGTTTTTTAGTGGCTTCAAAAATTTCTGAAAATCCTATCTGTGTGCTTACTTGTGTAAGTCTCTGGATTTGATTAATTTTTTAACTTCCTTATGTATATAGTGACAGCAATAATGAGTGCACGTCTAAGTTCTGGTCTGAATTTTTCTCTTTCAAGGTTTAGAAGCTATAATGTAAACTTACAAATGCTCAGTGCTGACTTGGTATGTCAGAAGATAAATGATAACAAGAATGGGGTGTAACAACTGTCAAATCTGCCCGCTCCTTTTGTAACTGTTTAAATGCCATTTTTACTTATTATTTCACCACTGACAATTTCAGCAGAAAATACTCCATTTACTTAAGGTTCCACATATGCCCTCTTTGTTGTTGTCATTGTTACTACTAAGTTTTGTTACTACAGTCATCAATTGAATGCCAGTCAACAGTACTATATAATGATAGTGAATAACTCTGAATTGGTAAGGATAACGTCTAAAGTATCTACAGATATTTTCCATGTCTGTTCTAAGTTCCTGATAATTTTATTGAATATATGTGAAATGTATATTTCGAGACCTTGTTGTTGTCCTTCTTGTAGACACTGTGATATCCATGAAATTAATAGTATGTAATATATGTATACACTTTCTTGATTCTGCACAAGGATTTATTTGGGGTCCCTCTAAAAGTAGCTGTTTATATTGATTACACAGAAGACAGTACTGACAGTACAGAAGCTCCAAAACCTGTGTGGTAGACTCCAAATGCTGTGAGATTGCCAAAAGAGTATTAGACCATCACTTAAAATGTTGTTTCTGCTGACTTAACTCTATCTATCCAGCCCTAAAGATTTGCGCGACAGTAACTTATTTTCCAATTCTCAAATCTTTTTCACATGGGATAGGATTTTTATCCCTGTTTTTGCTCGAGGGTACAATGAAGATTATGCCTTTTCCAGGAAAAGGCCGATAATGTGCCAAAGAATACATAATGCCATGCAAAAGAGATTGAAATATCTTAAAGCTGTGTTTGAAATTCTTGCCTCCTGAACTTATACAGAAGTTATTGGATGTCCTTGATTTTTATTTTGTTATCCTCAGCTCAAACTGGTGACCAATAAATGAAAAGTTCTCCAGCTCATTAGCAATGCATCCCAATACTGTTCTGTCCCAGTAATTGTTATTGATGTCATTTTGCAAAGGAGACTTGCTGTCTAGAAGTGTGTGTCTGTGCTCTGTAGTTTCTGGAGTTTACATAGATGACATTTGCTACAGGCAAAATACCTTACACATTGCTGCTTTGCAAATAGACATGGCTATAAAGTGCCATGACTCAACTATTCGATGTGCAACAATATAGCAAATTGTTGCGCAGACTTCTAAATTCACTTCTGAATACAGTGGTTTTATAATGTGGAAACCTGTCAGTTGCCTCAGAATCTTTATATCAATATTATCGCTTCCATGCACTGTGGCTCATCATCAGGATTCCATCTTGAAAAACTCTTTCACTTCCAGTTATAGTAGGTTTTCTTATATATTGCCTAGTACTATTATCTGTGCTGAACACTAGTCAATAGAAAAATGTAGGCTTTGCTGAGGGATCACATATCTTGCTGAGAATGGAATTTACTGATTGATCTCAAAATAAAAATCAGCCAATACTGAGCCAGATGAGAAAATGATCAAACTTGTGCCAGTAAACTGATGAAATAGTAAACTGATACAAAGTAGCTGGCACAATGTATCTGATGATGATCTGAATTATCCAAGCAGTGGACGTGGTACAATCCCTCTGAAAAGCTTTGTGGGGGGTGGGGGGGGGAGGTCTGTCAAAGCTGTATTTTTTTGACTTCCTGGGGCAGCTCTGTTAAGCACCGTCCCTTGCTTGTAAAATGGGGAGTGATAGTCACTCTCATCTGAAGTAGTAATGTCTGATAAATGAAAGCAGTGAACATAGATACAAACAGCCTAAAAGCTGGAATTAATAGCCGTCTGTTCTGTTCTCCCTCTCCCTCTCTTCTTCCCCTTCGAGTTTTTCTCCAAAATTGCAGGAGCTTGTGTTTCCACAGGAAGTCATATATAGAAAGCCAAATTAATCCTGTTTTTGACAATAATTGCTTAACAGTAGGCAACGTTGGCTACAAGTCTTGGTGGGAGCTCTGTGGAATGGAAACAGAAGAAAAATTTCTGATGATGTACGCTGCTACTGAATTGCTTTAAGCTTCCACAAATCAAATTTCTAATGATTTGTAAAAAGCAGAAACTTGATGCAGATCCTCCAGTGCTTTTAAGCTATGAATAAAGCTGTCTGCATCCCTCCCAGAGACTTATATATTCTGACTCTTTCTTATCTGAAGACAACAATTGTTTTATGAGAATGCATGGGAATGAATGAGCCAGGAGGCATAAATATTATATACCTCTTTGTCTCACTTTAATTGAGGTACTGACGTTCAGTGTAAGATGGTTTTTCAGTGATTATATATAGAGGGAAAATGACAAAGGAGGCTAAAGTTTAGCAAGTACTGACAATTAACCACAGAATATTTGCCTCTCAAAACGCCAATCTCACTCTATTAAAGCAGAAATGTTGGAAGTTAACTATCAAAAAGAGTGCCTTTTGCAGTGGGAATTAATAGTGAATGCCTTTGCTGAAGGAGGGAAACTTGAGTTCTCACAGAAGAATGAAGGAAAAAAAAATGAAGAACTGAAGGCAGTTTAAACTGGGGCTCTATGATCCTTAATCCTTGCCCTATGTGTGCTACTTTGTCATCCAGCAGTACAAATTTGATTTGGATCAGGTGTGGGGACATGTTCGCATTCCGTTTGAAAGCTCTGTATTTGTGTGATACAGAACGTATGCTGGGTTGCATGTTAACTTCAGGAGGATAAACGGTATTTGTTCCTGCACAGCGGTGTGAAGTGACGGTGCGCGATCCAGCCTGCTGGTACCAATTGAACTTGAACTTTCCTTGAACAACTGTGAGCAAAATGAGTTTACTTTGGGTCAGTGCTTTATATTACGTGTCTGTGACATTCTTCATCCTGCAGTACGTAGTTGTTAGGAACCTCGGAGGTATTTTTATTACGTTGTGTGGACTAATGGTGTGATTCTCTAGCCTTTCTGACCTGTGCTTTCCACTTCTCTGTTTGCGTACTGGAGGCTGCTTGGGATTTATACTAGCGCAGGTTTTGCTCAGTCAGATGAGGATCCGGATAAGCTGGATTCTGGAGCATGGAAAAGGGGCAGATACTTCATTTAGTTAGTTAATTTTGAACGTGGTCTAAGGAATGATAGGAACTCTTTAGACAGAAAAAACCCTCAGAGACCAGTTGGTATATAATCTCCGATCAGTGATTTGATTTTTGGTGTATGCTGTTGAGCTTTGGTTTTGAAGAAGACACAAATGCTCCCAATATTTTTTCTGACACATGTTTTTCAGTTTGCAAATGGCAGAACAGTTTCTCTGCTGAAAGGGACTGATGGTGTTACTTGATTGCCTCACCATTCTTTGATAATCAGAAGTTCTGTTAGAAAGAATAGGATGGATTTAATGAAATGCGCTATGGGCTGACTGCTTCATATACTTTACTGCTGCCAGGGAAAACGTGTTTTATCCTTGAATGATGTTGTTGAGTATGATTCAGTTTCCATAACTATTAACAGTTTTTAAGATTTCTTGTTTTAGGTGCATTGCTGTTAAATCAGATTTATTATGTCCTTCAGTTATGCCTGTTGTGAATTCAGGTTATGCCATTGTTAATGGGTAAACCTAGGTCCACAATTTGCATTTTGTATTGGAATTGTAGGTTACATATATCTCCTTGTGCGCTCCTGTTAAACTCTCGTTGCCTTTTGAAGAACATGTGCAATCTCTTCGTTAACTATAGATGTGAGCTGAGCTTCTCCCTGTAGTTTTTTGCCAGACTAGGAACACAATGACTCTGTGTTCGTGAGGCACTTGAATGGGATTGTGTTATGTCAAGATACGTGGAGCCGTGCAGTGCACAGGCAGAGGACAGGATTCATCCCATCACACTTCAGTCACTTAACTGAAGAACCTTAGGAGAGTAACTACCCAAAGGTTCCTTCTGTAGCACACAAGAGGTTGGCACCTTTACAGAGCAGTTTGTCCCTTTTGACTTCTGAAATGCTTTCTGGAGGTTTCATTTGCTTTCCCTTACTGCAGAAGGAGCTGAAGTTAGTTCAGCTGAGGCCCTGAATTTGGAATGGATGAAGTAATTTAGGAGGAATGAAGTCAAGTGAGGGGCTTTCTGCTTTCTACCTTCCTCTTGGGCTGACTGTCCAAATAATAGTCCCTGAGATTTTTTTTAATACTGTTTGGCTGCTTAAAATATGGATACCGAGTGTTCAAATGAACCTTGCTTGCACTGGGGTCAGGTTGTACCCCCACTGCGATGTCCTCCCTGGTTCTAGTCTGAGCTCAGGTGTCCGGGCCACCTCTCATGCTTCTTTGTGTGAGAGGTGGCTGAGGGAAGGTCCTGAAGGTTTATGGGTATTCCAGTTTTTGCACCTTCACTAGCCAGTGGGAGAACTGCCCTCTAACTACACGGAGGCTGGCAGCTAACCCCCTCCCTTTGCTTAAAGTATCACCACCCTAGCTGTGCTGAAGAACTTCTCCTGGTAAGGCATTTTGAGCTGAAACTGAGTAATGCCCAGAGGGAGCTCAGCAGGGAGCTTTAACAGAAACTGAACTTTGTGAAGGGTGATGTGGCTGCTGTAGGACATCACTGGTGTCGTACACCTCATTTGCCCTTACCTCAAGTTGTCAGCAGGATCTGAACCTTGGGTGTTTTAACAGAGACCCTTTCTGTGTAATCCAAGGGAGTAATACTGGCAGCAGCATGAGGCTGATAGTGTCTGTGGGCATAAGCCATGAAAGGGGGATGTGATACACGCTGTTAATGTGTATTACAAATGTGAACAGGCTGTGTGTATTTATGAAGATATATTAATAATAAAGATATGTTATTGTTCTGTGCCCCATTTACTCTTCCATCTTGTTTTTCTTTAGCATCCTTGGTACTCTCCTTCTCTTCAAAAAGACACTGTGTGCAGTTTTCCAGCTCTGCTTGTGTTGTAGCTCTCTTCCTAAAATATACTTAAGCACAGATTTTAGCCTGTGAAACAGGCAGATTAAAATCTATGCATATTTGAAAATTGCATGTTCCCAGACACCAAGCTGCATATGTCACATGCAATGAAAGATAACTGAAAAGTGTTGAATTTATTTTCAGTAATATATTCCTATTAAGGTCTGATAGCAGTCTCATCTGTTCACTCTGGAATAATGGTTTCTTTACAGTGTGCTCTTGGTAATGCAAAAGTTAGTATGTGACATTAGGTACATTAAATCAAGCATTTAAGTGTTCAGAGCCTGTGTGTATAATATAAGGGGACTCTCAAAGTAAACTTGGACATGCGAGCATTGTATAGAGAGAATTTTAAACTATTCTTTAGAGGTGTCTGCAGGAGCTGGCTCTTGTGAAAGACACCTGGCCCCCGAGTGTATGAACTGAGTGTTGCAGAGCCTGTTGCTGAATTAAAATTGAAAGGGAGTTAGTTTTTTGTTTCTCCTTTTTATTTCAGTGCCTCAGTGTTTTCACAGGAGCTGTAATGCTTCCTTCCTCTTGTGTTTTTCCAGTCACAGGACTACAAGATATGAAGACAGCTTTAAAACACAATTTCATGTAGCCTGATGCATAGTAGAGCCAAATTCCCAGTATCAACAGTATAACTATGGGATACATTACAGTCAGTAGAGCTCCTCTGCAATCACACTGGTATGCAATTAGATGTAACTGAAAGCAGAATGGGACTCCAGGTTTACAGACTGGAAAATCCCTGCTGAAGTAGAGTGAGTGGGGGTAGGTTTGCATAATTAAATGAAAACGAAGGAATGTCTTGTGTTGCTATAGTCCCAGCTAAATGTCTGGGTCTGTTTGCTCAGGATAGCAGCTCTAATCTGTGACCATAGGTTACTGCTGGACTCCTGCCATCTTGTTTAAATTAGATTCATAGCCTGGAGGAGGGGGGGTGTAAGCAGGAAGCCATTGTAATTTTCAAGCTTTGGACACTAGTGTATTTTCATGAGCTGAAGTTAAGTGTCCCTGGGGATGCTGAATATCACTGAAACATTTCCTGAGTTCTCTTAAGCTGTACAATGGTATGTCCGAGTCTGTTTTCCAAAGGACAGAGCTTTTTGTTTAGTTAGCGAGGTCTTAGCGTAGTTCACTGAACTAGTCTGCTTTCGCACTGAGTTACAGAGGAATAGAAGAGGAAAAGCAAAGTTCTGCAGGAAAAATGAAGTCATCTGCCTCAGAACAAATTTATACTTTTATTAACTAAACCCTCAAAGAGACTTAGACTTCACAACTGTTGTGTCAGAGCTAGCATTTTAAGCTGTAAATAAGTAATATGGTTAGGCAAGTGTGTGGTTTTAGGTAAAGGTGCAATGGCTGGGGCACCCAGCAAGAGAGGAGACTATCTGCACTCTGCAAACCTTTGTCTTTTGGCTCTTCTCTTCCATTTTTTGTGTCACTTAGCTTGTATGGCACCTAGCACAGTCATAGTCTGGTTTTAATTAGAGATCCTTAGCATCACTGTACTCCACTAGCTGCTATCTTTTACCTGAGTTTGAGTACCACGAGAACTGCTAGCCCCTGGCAAGTGGGGAAGGCAAAGCCAAGCCCTAGCCCTCTTCACTGGCCGGCGGGCAGACTTCTCCGGCACGTGGTGTGTGCTGGTTAGCATAACGTTCCGACTGCTATGCTGCGGGATTTGGAGAACATGATGCTTTAGGCAGTGGTGCTTTTGCTCCTCATGTAATGATATATTACTTAATATCCACATCTTGATGTCTTAAGGCATTTTAGATGAGTGGTTTTTGTTTACTTGTCATGTTTTCACCCTCCCCATTTTACCTAAACTGAATTGAAAGGGAATTTGTGTGACTTATTCCTGAGTCACAGTCCTGTGTGTTAACCACAAACCCACAAATTGCTTATTTGTCACTGAAATATTTACTCTGTTTTTCCCCTTTCTTCCTAATCTCTTTCTCTCACATCTTTTTATCTTGGTCGCTGCCTTCTACCCTTCCCTTTCTCACAATTTCCATTGGCCCTTTTCCCTCAGAGGTTCAATGTCTCTTTTCAGCGCTCCCCTACTTCATCTCAGGTTTTCTTGGCAGTCTGGTGCGTCTTAGGCATATACAGACTGGATCCTGATGGTGAAATGTGTTGCTGCTAAAGGCAACATGTTCTTGCCCTGAAATAAACGTACTGGGCTAGCCCCAAATAGAGGCTATGAAGGATACGGTGGAGAAATCTTTCCCTCACTGCTTTCGGTGTGTCTGGTGGCTGATACTTCCTTTAACATGAATGAGAACGATAGCAAGGGCGGGTAGGTCATTCTCACTTCGCATATTGGCTGTGAAAGCAGGTACATTTCTAGAGTTTGTTCTGGGCCTGAATTTGACCAACTGACCCTGCTATTTGTTCTCTGAAATTCTGGCTGAGTATGTGGAGATATGTTTACTTAAAGATGCAGCTGTATTGGCTGAAAAAATTACTGCTGTGCACTGCTAACTGCTTCCCTTTGTGATATCCAGCTGTGGGTGCTCCTTAGCAATTCTAGACAAAATGAACCAGGTTAGCAGGGACTGCTTAAACTATTTTAGCTTACTAGCTTAATTAGCAAGGGTGTGCATGAGCTGTTTTGCTGCAGAGCAGAGGGTAGCTTTTGTTAGAAGGGTGATTCTGCGGGGCGGGGGGATGGCGATTTGTTTGGCTAGCATATCTGCAGTTGGAAGAGAATGAGTATAGCACTAGTGAACTGCATCTAACTGTAAAGATTACGAGTTATTCAGGATCCACATGTGTTTGCAAATCTGGACTGTTTAGGTGGATGCTGACAGTGAATAAAATGTGATTTCTTTGTTTATCAAGCTTTGCTTTAAATGTTGCTGTTGTTGCTCATGCTCAAGGTGCAGAAAGTGGAAAAACCTTTCACTACTGTAAAAATTCAGCCCTTTCCTTGCCCTTGAAACTGCATTTAGAAGTTGTTCTATTACTTACAGAAAACGATGATATATGAAGTTAAAAATAATGCATGTTGGCTGTGTTGCGTTCTGAAGAATTTAGCTATTGTATCATGGAAGGGAGAACTCACTTGGGAGCGTGTGGTAGCTGCGGTGGTCTGCATCTAGCCTTCACGTGGAATAATATAATTACTAAAACCTAGACCTCTGCGGTAAAGGGGCTGACAGCACTCCTGATGCTTTAGTTCCAGCTCTGCCATTGTCTCATTGTGGGGCTTCTAAGCAAATCTTTTAAACTCCTTGTGGTTCAGCATAGATGTTCATAAGAATACGTACCCATATTTTCCCTTTTGGAGGGAAGGCACAGGAATACTCCACCGGGCGGAAGTGTGCTGTAGGTTATGGAGATGTAGCTCTAGCTTAGCGGGTGGTAAACTCACCCCTCTGTGAAGGGCATGAGGGAAGTCATTTATGGGATGCTGTTGTATACTTACTTTATGGGAATATCCTGAGTCTTATTTTGTGAGGGGTTTTCATAGTTTGAGACTTAAAGGAAAAAAAAAGCCCTAAATAAGTGAAGCATGTTTTGAATTAACTCTTCAATTTGTATAAAGCGTATTTAGAGACAAATTTGAACTACGTAGAACCTTTCAATCTTTAGAAATGGTGGCTGTGGATATTTATGTGATATCTCAAACCTACCTCACTTTATGTTGCAGCTGCTTAGTGTTAAAGGAGTTTCTTAGTTGGTTGCACTGAAGTGTCCCGTTGTGTAGCTATAAAAGACAGTTCTTTCCACTTCAATATTCCATCTCAATGAACAGGTCTTGATCTCAGTTAACGTGGAGTAAATCCAGAGCAATTCCATTACAGTAAGTGATGTTAGTTTGGATTTACACCAGTATAACTGAGGTCAGAGTCTGGCTTTGATTGTGTGCTTTCTTAATTTGCAAAATATTACACATTTCCCAAACAGCCTTTTTAACCTCCTCTTCAGTCCTTGTTGGCACCTCCTACTTTCCCAAATTCCAAGAGTAACAGTGTAGGTGAAATTTACTTGATGAAAGATTGTTTAAGCACAGTCTGTTTTTTATTAGCTCGGCTGTTTTTTTTATTTTTCAACACTGTTTGAAGTTTCATTGTACTCGGGCTAGGATTTGAATTCCTCATGCTTTTCCTACGTGATTCAATTTTGTCAATTAGAAGCGTGGCGTTTTAAATTAGGGGGTGAGCTTAGATGTTATCATTGAGTAAGAATTGCATGCATTAGTGACATTTCAAAGCAGTTTTTAACTCTGAAGTTCAGAAAAAGGAAAAAGGTTGTGCCTTAAGGCATTACTGTTAATCAGGAACATAATGTGTTTGAAAGAAAGAGCATGGTAAATGCAAGACGTGACTTTGAAGAACAAGTTGAGTTGATTTTTTTTTCCTGTTTTTTGTTTATATTTCCTGATGTTACATTAGCTTTGTAGATGTGTACTCTGAGCTTCATTACAGAGCATTTTAATTTGCCATCTGTGAGGGAGAGCTGGAATTTCATCTCGGTTATTGTTAGTTAAATTTGGCTTATTATTAAGATTGGATATTATCTGTGTTTATTATAGTTTATTTGGTACACTGAGGTCTTGGTCCACATAATATTATCAGAAATTTGTAATATTTGTATCAACATCTTTACAGTTGGACTTCCATTGTTCTAGGATCTCATATGATCTCACCTTCATATGATGGTTAATAGCTCTGCCTGGAATATTCTGCTCTTCTGGTAGCAACAAAGAAACAATGAGAAAAGAGAAACACAACCTGTTTCACAGTTTGCAGACTTTGGGCAGAAAACACTTAACGCTTTTGCATGTGTTCTGTTGATTTTGATGTAATATTCATGCATAAAATATTCATGCAACGCGAAGTGTTTTTCTGGATTTGGGCCTAAGGATTTGCTTCAGGCAACAAAGACTCTCTGGCAGAACTGGTGATTAAACCTGAATAAAACAGTCTTAATCATCGTAGATGGCATTTTTTACTGCAGAAATCTGAATGAGAGCTTTATAGAAAGACTGAATCAATATTAATGTCTGTACCTGAACCTCTCCTGAATTCCCTAGAGCTACTGTCTTTGCTGTGAACATGCCAGTGGGCAGTTCATAAAAACAGATTGTTTCCAGATCTTCCACAGCAGACTGTGCTTTAAAGAGAGTTAGTCATGCACCTAAGGTCTTGGTTTCTTGATATTAGCATTCAAGAAAGCTAGCCTGACTATTAACATGCATGGGAATTTCATGTTGGTTTGTGAATGCCATTTATAACTGCAGATTTTTGTTGTGCTTTTGAGCCTTCTTTTGGATGCAAGAACGTAAGACATAAAAGCTCCAAGTAGCTTCTGTAGCACAGCGATCAGTTTGTATAGCTGCATTTCCTCCTCAGAAAGGACTGCACTACTGCCTGGACAACGACCGACTTCTAACGTGGTCGGTGATGGAAGCCTTGTGGTTGGCATCGGAACGTTCTTGCGAGGATGCTCAAAAGCAGAAAGGGGGTCAGGAGAGGCTGCTTTCTAAAGAGAATGCTCTTTAAGCCAGAGAAGCTATTCCATTACCAAAGCTGTGCAAAATGCCAGCTTAGCCAGGCAAGAGGAGCTGTCCCTGGCCCTGAGACTTGAATGGGGCAGTGAAGTCACACTGAAGGGGATTGCAATCAGAAGTTTATTTTTGTCAGATCTGAACTTCTTGTTCTGTTGAAGTGTTTGTGGTCAAGATATTCCTCTTCTAGGACTGTACTTCCTTGCTTTTCTGCTGTGTTGTGCCTAGACGATGTAGCTAGCAAACCAGACCTCTCATCACTAGCAGGACTTCTGTTGGAAGAATATATTTCAGTAAATGGGAGTGAATGGGTAGTTCAAGATTCACTGTTGAGGCACTGCATGGCTGGACTCCTGGGTCTTCTTGCCAGTGAAGCACATCAGGCATGAGATTAGTGCTTGAAGATGTACCAGAGAGACCTTGCAGCAGAACAAGGAAGTCAGGATCCAGTTCCTAAGAGCAAGATTAATCTTATTTCAAGTCTAGCTTCAACTAGAAGAATGTATTCTCTCTTAGAGATGCATAACTAGTGGTCTTGCTCTTTAAAGGAAGAAGAGTGACATACATTTAGTGGGACAATTTGTGCCACTTACATTCTTAATTCATACAATCTGTTGAAAATTATTCCTCCTTTTTTTAATAAATATATAATGGTGTAGTGTGTTTGGATGAGTTTTATTTTTTAGCACTGGGGTCTTACCAAGCTCTCATTTAAAAAAGTGTTTAATGTTTTGTGCTAAGCCACTTGACTTTGCACTGAAGAAGCTGGGGAGTGCTCACTTGTCAATTCTGATGTGACAGTGGTAGCAAACTACTGGGGTGTATGTTGGCATAAAAACATCTGGAAGCAACTGCTGTGGTTTACTAAAGGAATATATGTCTAAGCCTGATGATATTAGAAGACTACATGTATTTTTGTGTCAGTCTGATAAAAGACTGAGAGATGAGAAGCCCATGGAAAATATAAAATAAACACTGAAACCATGTTCCCACCCCATTCTGTTCTTTGTTAGCACAGATAGAGTGGGAAACTTTGATAATAAGGCAGTGGAAAATTCCATCAATCAGAGCCAACTTGAGCTGATGTAGATCAGCCTGTGAACCCCCTTATTTCTCCTCAGTGATAAAAATCTCAGATTGCTGTGAGGGCAGACTTTTGCATTTCATCGGTGGCATGTTAAGCTAATGTACTGGGCTGGCAGCTGCAGCAAGTAAGAAATTAGCACCCACCTTTCACTTCTCTTGTCTCCAGCATGGGAGTGGTTGCCTCTCGAGATACCTCAGTATGAATTGTCAGAGTGTATTTCAAAGGACCTGCATGCATGTTCGGAGAGCAGCTTTTTTTCAGGGGGTGCATAGTGTCTGGAAGCAAATATGCTTTTGATTGACCTTGATACGCAGTACAAGTCAGGTCGCAGCATTTGTTCTGGAGCTTGATGGCTTCAAGACAATAAATCCAAAGTCTCCAAAGGAAAAAAAGCTTTTTGTTCTATGTTGTTTAAATAGGCCAAACAGTTGAGAGCAACAATCATGGTAAATGCTGCCATTTTTTAAATTTAGTAATTCTTTAAGAGTAACTTTGATAATTATTTACTGATTTATCATTTTATTTCCATGTGAGAGCTGTACGTTTTTGCAGCAGTCTGCTGAGTACTTTCTATTCCTGTTGGACTAGACCAGCCAGAACATCAAATTGGGAAAGGCAGGAATCGAGACAAGTGAGTTAGTCTAAGCTAACTTTGTGTGCTGTGTTTTAGCTGATGCTACCAGTCTAAACATAAATAGTGGAATTATTTTGAACAAATTATAAAAGGTGAGCAAACTGAAGCAAAGTCTCTGCATAATGTATTCCTGCTAAACTGATTGAGGTAATCCTCATGCCTAGTGAAAAGACTATTTTGTTTAGGGTATAAAGGCTCATGTTCTCATCTTTTCCTCCTCCCTCCCTCACCACCATCTGCTTTTTGAATTAGTATGGAGTGTGCTTGCATTTTTACAGTGGTAAAACTCGATGGAATTTTATAATCCACAGATAATATTTAATAGAAAAAAAATGTTTTCCTCTCTCCCACAGCTTCCTAAAAACTGTTGAGCATTCAAACTGGCATTGAGAGCAAACATATTCTCATGATTTTCCTTCTTCTTCTCCTCCCAAAGCCATGAAACAGCTTTCCTATAGCCTTTAACCTCCTGCTCTGTTCAGGCATCCCACCATGCGCTGGATACGTAATGTCATGTTCACTACAGTCGGTGCCAAGGCAATGAGCCCATGCAAAGGGGCGATAGAAATCTGCATAGAACATGATTCTGATCCTACCAGCATTGCTAACAGCACAGCCGATTACATTGAACTGTGATGCATAGATAAGCATGGGTAAATCTGGATGGATTAGTAGTTACCCAGGGCTTAGATAGTTAAGCTCTCATGAATCCTGCCATAATGAGCTGCCTAGAGTTATTGCTTGTGTAGAACAGTGGGCAAAAAGGGAAGTGTATTTGTAAGCGAGCTGCCAGTGAAAATGGAATAAATGCCACTTCTGGGACCCAGAGATGGCATCTCAATACTACTCCAGGCCAAGTGGCAGTGCCAGGCCCTGTAACCTCGATATATCTGTGCTGTTTTTGAGAGTTACGGGTTGCAGCCTTAAAATTAGTTTCTGGAGAGGCATTTCTGATGGCTCATCCTGAGCAGTAACAGACACTGCAGGTTTGGCTGCCTCGTGGAGCTGGTCACTGCTTGCGCAGGGAGTGAAGACGTTACGGTGCAGTACTGATAGCAGTTAGCAAAGACTCTCGCTTTAGCTGGTCAGAGGGTGGAAAAGAGTAGGCGGTAAAGCTGGGAGACTTTTTTTTTTCCCCCTCCCTCTCCTCGTTGTAGTCCCAAATGTTCATAGTCTTCCCTGTTTTAGTCCTTACAATTTATAGAATCCCTCTGTATCTTTTCTGTGGAGACACTTCAGGTTAGTACAGCAGCATGCATCTACTTCAAAAACCTCTTATGCCTGAGAGATTTTATGTAGAGTTTGAGGAATGAAGAAGAAAGCAACTGATGAAGTTATAGGGCTGTGACGCTTGAGTGCGACTAGCTTACACTGAGATGGCTGATGAGCTGCTGCCACCAGTCCCCTATGCAGTCTCCACTGCATGTGTGGTCGAGCTGCTGGTGGTGAAACCCTGGAACTGCTGTGTTACACAGATGGAAATACAAACTGAAATAGGTGCTTTCTAGAAGACTGTGCCACTCTCACTTCCAGGTTTGGTTCTCTTCTAGTCTTTCCTCATTGGATTGTAAAAATTATGTTGTTACATTTTTAAGTGTTTTGCTGTCCACTTAAAATCTCAATTCTATATGCCAAATGATTGTCAGCCCAAATGATAGACGTGAAGTAGGGGATTGTTTGTGGACTATGGAACCTGCAGGAGGTCAGTGAGTTTGCAGATTCTCCTTCCAAAGTGGTAAGTAAACAAGTCTGGCTTGCAGCCAAATCCTTGGCCATGCCTTCAGAATCTGAGCCTTCAGTGCAACAGGATTTATTTAATGAATATTCTCAGAGATTCATTACTTGACTGCTCTGGGGACTGTTTTTGGATTCTTCTTTTTCCCCCAGGTTAAAATGATGAAGTAAATGCAGCGCTGCGGAGGTGGGAGAAGAAAGTTTTGCTACTCTCTAAGTTATTATTAAATGGCTTCCAACAGCAAAACTTATGGGGAATCCACCGCGCAAATTCGGAGTGCTGGATCTGTGGCTGGGCAGCCTCAGTGCGGCCTGCACCACAGCCCCGTGGAGGTCTCTGTGCAACCGCGCTTCCAGGGCGCGAGTTGGGAAGAAACAAGCCACCCCCCGAGGCATGTTTGCTGGCTCGTACCACAGGAAGGAAGGAGCCGTATAAACAGAGTCTTGTCACCAGTAGGCTGTCTGAGCGGCTGTGGAGAAACTTGCAGCCCAGGCGTGTGAGGTCTTTGCCTTTCTCTGGAGCTGTTGGGTGGCTGCTGGAGTTTCTCAGGTGGGGTGACCCTGGAGAGTTCTGCAAGAAGCTTGCTTACCCATCACAGAATGAGTTCTGCTGCTTAAAAATGTTCTCATGGGTTGCCTTTCAGCAAATTGCACAATTGCTAATGATATTGGCAAAAGTTAAGGGATGGGAATCGGCCTCCAGCTGGTTCACCCGTTACCAAGGTAAACAGTGCTCTAATAAAGGTCTAGATGATGTTTATCTGGCCTTCAAAAACTTGCCTCATCTTCCTTTTTAAACTGACTTTTCAATCTGAAACACAGCTTTTAAAAAAATAAAGCTAAAATGTATCAGTATTTACTTCTGCCTGGATTTTCTCTGCTTAACAATAATCTTAACAGGTTTTAAAAAGAAACAAAAAGTTTGACTTTAATCTGGTACACCAGTAATAGATGTTATTTTAAGCTCTTTAAGGAGACTCTTTAACAGATGTTTCTTCATTATTATTTGAATTCAATGATATTATTTGCCATAAAATTCCATGTTTTGCTACCTGCTTATAGATTAGTTTTATGAAGTGGACATTTATTCATAATGATGTACAGGAATCTGAATTTACAGTTATAATGGTTAAAAGGAAACTGTTTTTTCTAATGGTTTCACATTGGTAGTCCTTTAGCAGTTAATTTTATAGTGTGAGAGGTAGAGGGGAGCTTGGGCCTATTCTAATTGAAATCAATAAAAACTTTGTCACTGACTTAAAAAGAAAGCAGATATGTTCTTGATAGTAAGAGAGAAAATTTTTGGTATGGAATAGACTCATAAGTGGAATACAAGGAGTTTTGCACTGAGTGTGACGGCTTCTTTCTAGCAGCTGGTCTGAGATTACTCTGTTTTTTTTGTGCTTGGAGACCTCCCTTTTCCAAGGATGTTATTTGGATACATCATAAAGCATTTTATGGTATTGAAATGCTGGTGTTCATGCACATATATATGTGTATGCACACACATGCACATACACACACACAAACTGTATATATACTCACACACACAAGATCTTTGTTAGAAGTTTGTGTTCATTTATTCTCCTAGAATTTTCCGAGAGAAATCTTTTTTTCTTTCTTTGCGTCCTTTTAAGAGGCAGGTGGCTTGGTATGAAAATCCTGAGGAAAAATCATTTAGTTGTTTTTGAATTATGCAAATGTAGAATTGTGCCTGTCCTTTAGGAAGCATTCCCGATGAAAATGAAGATCAGGGTTTTTGAAATGAATAATAGCCATGGGTAAATGCATGAGAAAGCTGCTGTTCCATGGACATTTGGCATACCCTGCAAGGCTTTCTGCTCCAGGAGAAGCTAAGGCCTGGCAGTCTGTACAGGGCTTGATCCAGGAGGTGCCCGGGCTTTTTGACAGATGCATTACCAGGACATCTTTTAATCTGAGGTTATAACTGTTAATTTATACTCACCTGTGCTTTCCTATCTTTGGTGTGTGAGTGCAACTGCGTGACTAGCTGGTGACCTCAACATGGGGCCGCTCTTCCCTTATGCTCTTAGGCGAGCTACTTCATGAATTTCCTTTCCTACTTTTCACTTGTTCGCTGTATTTTGACCTAAAATCCAGCATCAATCAGTCGGTTAGCCCTGCTGCGTAGGCCCTGGGCATCTTACAAGAGAGGTCTGTGGACAGAGACTTATTATTATCTTTTGTCTCTCTGTTTGGGGCTAATTGTAAGACTCCTCTGTGTGATTTGCTGATAATTTTCAGAGAATGAAAGTATAAGAAAGCAAAACTGATTTAAATAACTTTTCAAGGACTGTGCCTGGCATGCATGAGTTTTAGGTCAGTTTTCTTATTTTTTCTAGTTTCTCTTGTCCTTCTATGGTGAACCGCCCCTAAAACTTGCCATGCTCTGTGTATGATCTTTGTGCTTTCACAGTTGTGTAGTTTTGCTTCTTCCCAGGCTATTTAATCCTCTTTTGTCAAAAGGAACCCTAACAGCCCTGTTTAAATATGATACACCATGTTATATCTATGTTTTTTGAATTTTTTAACATACAAAGGCATTACAAGAGCATAAGCTTGTTAAAGAGCGAGCAGCATAGGATTAAAGGTAACTTATTCTGGAAAATCCTTATTTCTACGATCTCATGACAGTTTTAAGCACCAACTGAGTTAGTGTGTTTGTGTTGTGATCTCCATAATTCTTGTAGAATAACTCCTTCAAGAAAGTATTTACCAGTTCTCCTGGTTTACAAATGGCTGGTTAGTAGTTACACACCTTAAGTCCTGTTCCTGATCTGGCCTGTGAATGTAGAACAATTATTATCATGACTGACTGAGTAGTACGGGCATGTCCTGCTCTCAGGATGCTCAAGTTGCTGTTGATAACTTTATTTGTGTGTTTTTATGTAGATGAGGGTGCTGAGTTCATTGCTTATTCCGTACTCTTCATGAAAACACTGTGGCTATAGTTTCAGAACAAGCCCGTGACTTTTTCAGTTTTGATTATGCCTCATGATCACACTGAAGAAGCTGGCTTGGCTTGAGAAAGGTGGCCCTCTCCAAGGACCTTCCAGATCTCTTTGAAGAAGGTAATCTGTGAATATAATCTTCCAAGCAGAAGTTTTTAATTGGACATTGTAATCGAATAGGAGCTGCGACCTTTTTCCTTTTTTTTTTTTTTTTTTTTTTTTCCTTCCTTTTCTTGGCCAGTCAGCCTATGGACCTGTACTGTACAGAGTTTTAGGGGACGCAGTGGGAACCAGAGTTCAGTGAAGAAGTAGGAGCCTTATGGGCACCCTTGCGGTAACTTGCAGTGCCGAGAGGATCCCGACGGCGGAGCTGCGCGATTCCCAGCCGGAGCAGGGGTGGCTGCTGCGTGCCTGCTCTAGCAACGCGGCCAGCCCTTCGGTCCGTAGCTGCCAGTCAGTCTGTCTTAGGTATTGCTGTAAATAGATTTATTTTGCAGTGTAACACAAAGTACAAATTTTGAATTAAAAATACAGTTTTAAATACTGTTTGGTTTGATTTCAAAATACTGAGGTTATTAATCACAAAACAGCGCTGTAAAATTTGTAGTTACATTCCTTCCAGCCTTGTTCTTTAACGCAAGTTCTTTATCCAGTGCTGTTACAAGTGTTGAAAGACTACTGCCAAAATACACAGACCAAGAGATGAGACAGAAGTAGACCTGGACTGAGCTGAAGTTCAGTCTGGAGAAAGAATTTAAAGAGCATTATGAACAGAATTATACTCAGTTGAGATTGTTGTTAACAAGGGGAAATAAACAAAAGCAGAAAGTAGCCTGATGACCCTTTCAGATGTTCACTGTGAGCTAAGAGCACAGGCCAGTTTCAGTAGATGAGTGTTGTTGCTCCTACTCTGCACAGTAAGGCAGCAGTGGTTGTAGTTCTTATCAGTTGTTTATCCTTTACTGTAGACTGAGGGAAGCAAATTAGGCAGACAGAGGTTGCATGCTGTGTAGAGTAGACAAATGCTTTTTTATTCCTTGTACTTTTTCTCATTAGAGAAGAAACAAATTCTGTGCCCTTCGAAATACTAGACTGACAAGGCTAAAACCAAAATCCTTTATGCACCGAAGAGATGCATAAGAGCATGGGCAGCAGTTTGATACGTACTTACTTCACTGGAATGGCTCAAGGCTTGAATGTAGAGGACCACCTAGTTGTGAGAGACTCGCGTAATCTCTGTGGCTCTTTCAGCCCTTTGGCCTCTCTTAAGGAGTGTCAGCCGAGTTGCCAGCTGCGGCTGTGTTTTTTCGTAATTTGGGCAATCATCCATTGAGAGTTGGATAGAGCCAGCCAAAGTCATTTCAGAAATGATGTCTGCCGGCCCCCTGATGAGAGCAGACCTCCAGGGCCATTCAAAGAACCAAGGGAATGGAGGAGGAAGGTGGATTTCTTGCAAATGCCAGGATTCTCTCTGTTCATTTGCTCCCATAAAAGAAAAAACTCGCCTCATGTCAGTCTATTTACATTTGGGACATTTAATAGCCACTGCCATTACTTTGATTTTTTTTTTTTTTTTTTTTTTTTTTTTTTTTTTTTTTTTTAAACCACATAGAGTCCCGGTTCCGGGCCTCTTGGTCTTTTATTTGTACACCAGCAAATCTTCTTGCCAACCAATGCAACCAGAATAGATGTTCTTTTAAGGCTGATTTTTGTTCCAAGAAAATAACCCACTTAAAATCTGCTTAATTTGGGCTTTTTTCCCCTCAGTTTCAGCCTGAGGTAATAAATTTTCTCTCTGTGATTCCATAGTGAGTCTGACTCACTATGGCTCATGGTGAGTCTAGGCTTGAGAAGCTATTGAGAAGCCTCTTTTGTGCATCACCCAGTTAAGGGAGAATTTGTAGGAAACTTAGGTGTATTTCAACAGGTCCTGTGTAGATGAGGCTGTTCTGCACATCTTGTGTTTTATTGTTAAAGTTCTTAAAAAGGAAGAGTTAACAGTATGCTAGATGTTACTGTCTGTGCTAGGCAAATTAGCGCCTGTTTTTTATTATTTGTTACTGCATGTGGTTAATGAATTTTAGAAAACTCTACACTACAGGCCCATAAGCTGAATTTAGTGCTGGTTGCAGTAGACAAAGGATAATACTAGATTTCTACCACTGGAGGTCTCCAAGCTAGCTTTTCTTTTGCAAGAATCTTAAATGTACATATGCTTTTTCTTTCTTTTTTTTTTTCCTTTGTCTTTTTAAAGTCATAATTTTTATTTTCCTTCAAAAAGAGATACAAGGCTCTTAAATGCTGTGATAGTGGAAAATAGTAATACAAACATGCCATTTATTAAGGCACGTTGTTTGTAAAACCTCTCTTAGATCTTTACAGCCCAAGTGTCCGTACCTTTGGCCCCTGAGATGAAGGGGAAGAATTAGACATACAAGGGTGAGGACCATTGCCATCAAGTAGGACTAGGCTCAAGCTTCGGTAGTGCTTCAATAGTGCTGTGTTAAGCTGCATGACAGCTATTAGCAGTTTGCAAAGCCTATCTACCTGTTTTTTAAATTTTTTATTTATTTTTTACTTGAATAGCCAGCGAGAGAAAAGGCTGTGCGGGCAGTCTGACTTCTTCAAGTCAGTCTCACAGTAGTAGTCATCTTAAGTTGAAGTTTGCATATTAAAGAGAATAGTCATAAGTCATGAGGCAGATGCAGTTAAGGAAGCACGTGAGGTTGCTGCCGTTGTTTGGCTTTTTTTCTGTCCGGTTAAGAATCTGGTAAAAGTTGCTCACTGCAGTTCTTGGGCTTTTAAAAAATTATTATAATTAAATCCATGCTAGATTCTGAAAGCCAAAAGCAACTGGGTCATGAGGGAATGTCATGGAGGAAGAAACTTTAAATTGCTTATTACATGTTTCTGGTGCTAAGCACCTTGGCTTGCTGCAGTGCTCATCGCATTTATAGGGAGGGTCTTTCCGGAGGGGTTTACATTAGCCCTGGGGGACTAGTGTTGATTATAGGCAGCTTCTGCAAAGCTGCTTGTGCTTCTGTAAAAATCCAGCTAGATGCTTATCACTCTAGGTTGTTTGTGCTTTTAAAGTGTTGATTGCTTCCTGTGAAATGAAAGGATCTGTGCAGCTCCTCCCATGGTCTTTTATGTGAGGTGAGGGTGTCTCACTCCAGAGAATGGAGTGGAAGGCTGTTACCGGTTTTTGTTTTGTTTTGTTTGCTTTTTTTCCCTAGATGATGGTTAGTAATACTTATCTAGTAATTTATGCTCTCAGAGTCAGCTGCCTGGATTTTGTAATCTGCTGTAGAGCTTTGTAATCAGTTAAAAACATGGAGCATTTTTTTTTAATCGCACTGATGTTTAAAACAATGTTTCTTCTGATTCTGTGTAATAAGTAGATTTATGTGAGCTGTCTGAGGAATAAAAATGTTCACTATCATTTGAGAGTTTGCAATTACGTGTATTTTTCTCTTACTTAGCCACACCTGTGATGCCATACTTTGGTGCTGGAGAAGACAAGAAATGCCACAGTGAAGCATTTCTAATGGCAGCTCATGAGTGGTCTGTGGTTGGGTGAAGTCCTGTTGTGTAGGACCCAGTTTGCTGTTAGGAAGTGAAAGGTCCTGGCTTATGTGCCCCCAGGACAGACAGCTGGCTGAAAGCTGTTTAAGAGAGACTCTACCATTATTTTCTTAATCCTTGCAGGTAGCTACTCCTAAAGGCCTTCAGAAGAGTTGTAGGTAGAGTCTCACAATGAATTGGATACGGAGAGGGAAGTTTGCGAAAGGGCATTATTTTCTTTAATCAGATAAAGGTCAATGTTCAGCACTGCTGGGAACCAGCCCCTGAAGAATAACTGCACACCAAGTTCTTTCAGCAGCAGTCCTGATGAAGGCAGCTCAGTGATCACAGCTGATCGTTCCCACTCCTTCATCACTTCTGTGCTTGAGATGGTACAATTGCTTGAGAGAGTGCGCAGGAAACCCGACTTGGAGACAGATCTGCTACAAAAATATGCCATAAGAAAGAAGTATTTATTTATGTTTATTTAATCCATGTTACTCTTCTGATCTCAAAAATGGTCAAATTACCTGTAGCTGAGAAATGGCATTCAGATGGAAAGGCAAGATGGGAATTGCTTAGACTGGCATTACTAAGGAGAGAAATGTATGTAACGTTGCCCTGTAAGTGGGTCCTCCCCCACCGCCACCACCGTTTTTTCTGATACCTTGTTTGCTGAAACACTGTGTGCTGATTGTCCGGCTGTGAAATCTTGCTCTAGAAGTTTTGGAATGGACAGAGAGGCTGTAGGAGTGGGAACAAAAGGGTAAGCGAGGACCTACCGGAATTCAGAAGTGTTGAGTGTCTGAGTTATGTGGTAGCGACTCGTAAAGAATTTCTTTCCTGCTGTCACTCCTGACACTTCTGTTTATACGCCAGCCCTTTCCAGAACTGACTTTCGTTGGGGCGATCATTGAATTTTCAACTATGAGGTAGGAAATCAAGTGAGGGGCTAGGATATTTCCAGTTTACAGAGGTAAGTCTTAACCCATCTTAGAACCATATGCCCGGATGCTTTCACGGGGTTACCTGATTTCCATTTGTGTCTTCTAAAATCTATCCTCCTTCTTCCCCTTTGTCGTACAGGTATCACTTTCTTCATGATCACGATAGTTAAGATTCTGCCAATATAGTGTGAAAATAAGACACTTATTGGACATTCTGGAGATACAAATAGCACACTTGCATAGTTTGAACTTCTCTAAATTCTTCTCCGTACTATGTCACTTGAATCACAGTGCTTAATGTATGGTGGCAGTGAAGACAGTGACTGCTTTGTACACGTGGTTTTGTGATGAACATGTAGCAACTTTATAT
Organism: Dromaius novaehollandiae; assembly: GCF_036370855.1. Lineage (NCBI taxonomy): Eukaryota > Metazoa > Chordata > Aves > Casuariiformes > Dromaiidae > Dromaius > Dromaius novaehollandiae. The sequence continues at coordinate 7,673,827 of NC_088105.1, read as the reverse complement.
ATACTGGAACTCTGAAAGTATTTTTTCCATGAGGAGATCAAAGTTTTCATGATGTATACTTTTTTTTTTTTACTGAGTGCAAATGCTTATTTTGCAGGATGTCTGCAGTCTAATGTTGAATTTGTCAGTCCACTGTATCAAGGAAAAAGAATGTGGGAGATGCTTGCTGCTCATGTTATTTTTAAAGAACCGTTTGATCTTCAGGTGTTCTTCGTATTTTAAGCTGGTGGAAACTCTACATTTCTTGAGCTACATACTACATAATGAAGAAATAGCCAAATATACTTTAATATGCATAGTTTCAGAGTGTAAAGAGCTACATTTTTACTCCATTGGAAAAATGTAACTCTGGCAAAATCTGGATTATTCTGAGTTTATACCGATAAATCAGTAAAATTTACATGGCATTGTTCTGTGCAGTGAAAACAAATGTAGCAAAAAGCAATCACAACTAGATTTACTGTTATTTATATCATTTTATCTAGCTGTTGTTTTTTTCATTTGTAGTGTCCTAGTTCTGAAGTTTATTTGGTCTTCTGAAGGCAGCCTTTTTATCTTGGATGCTGTTTTGCATCAGGGAAATGTCCTTGCTCTAAATTAGAAGAAGGAATTCTGTGGGTAAAAGAACTCTTCAGGACTTAACATCTCTGCTGAAATTCCTGACGCTACCAAGTATCAATTAGGGTTTTTCTTTTTTTCTTTTTTTTTTTTTCTCCACAACAAAGAGATTCAGTGTTCTGAGCTGACCGTAGGTAAATGGCTTCCATATTCCCGTGCAAGTTTCTCCTAAAATATCCAGCTCTCCAAAACAGCTTTTTTGTGCAGATGTCTTATGTGGTCAGGACGAAGAGTGTGCCAACTTTGCAAACACCCTCAGCAGCAATTACGAGTTATTGTGTGTCACTGGGTAATCCGTGGTTTTCCCGGCGTGCTTGCTGCTCAGTTTGTATATAAACTTGCAGCCATTTGAGATGTGGCAGAAAGACACAGAAAAACATCAGAGCCTATCTGAAAGGACAGTTTGTCAGTTTGCTAGGAACTTCCTTGTTTATTTATGAAGGAGAAGGTTTTTATCAAATTTGCCCCCGAAGGGAAGTGTCAGCATTCCTGATCTCTGTCAGATGAGTTGTTTCTCATTTTGATGTTGTCGTATTTGGTCAGTTGCTTAGGTACAAGCTCAAACACCATATTGGTTACGTTAAGTTGAGTTTTGTGGTTTTACAGTTTAGGAGGTCTGGGCTTTGCTCAATGACATGCAACCATTCCTTTAGAATATGTTTCCTTTTATAAATAATGAGTTTTATGTGTATGTGCAATATTAAGTCTTGAATCACCACAATTAGTTTGGAAGAATCAACATTTATATTGTACTTTAAAGACATAGGAATTTAGTTACAGCCTAATAAAGATGAGCTGTCTTGCTGTATCTGCATAAGGTTTTTTACCTTTTGGACAATCAGTTCTAAAGGACTAAGGAGAAGAGTTATGGGGTAATGAGCAGTGGGGAAAACTTCCAAAACAAACTATGTCCCAAATATTCCAATATCAGCACCTAAAATGGACTCATATTTCAGCCTCAGAATTTATGTATTATGATGGAGTATTTCACGTGTCAGTCTTTGCCTGAAGAACTAGTAAAGCTTTAAAAAAACAAACAATCTGTTTTTTCCTCTGCTGTACTTGGCCTGTTTGCAGAATCACGTTTCTTAGTGAGTGTCCTGTATTTTGAACTGTATAAACAGGCTTGATATGAGGAACATGTGACTTGCATGTTTGATTTATGCATGTAGCTATTGAGACTTTGGGCAATTTTGGATGTGGATAAATGTGCAATTAGATCTATGAGTTGATCATCTATATGTGTACTGTTATAAATGCACAAAATGAAGCAGTCTTGCATGGGTTGCGCTTTGAGACTGAAAAAAAATGAACTTGGTGAAGACTATTTCAGTCCTGGCAAGCAGGTCACATAAGCTGAATGGTGGCACGATAGCATATGAAAGCTAGTTGCTGCTGTTTTTTGGTACAAGTTAGCGGGCAGTTAGATGGCGAGAGTTGGTCACATCACCGTTTAGACCTAGAATGCTGGTGCCGTGACTTAGATCGGAAGAACACCAAATAACCGTACAGCTGTGAAAGGATCAGGTCGCGCGGATGGGGGAAGTCATACCAGTCCAGAGCTGGTTCAGGTGTTCTGCACTGTGTAAGGCTCCTGTGGAGTCCTCGGTTCTCTCCTGACTGTAGGTAGCTTTGTACTTGATGCTGGATAGCCATGTTCCCTCCCTAAGCACACATTCACAAGATCCCTTTCTAACTTACTAATTTAGGTGCCATTTCAAAGATTGTGTCCTCTGCTGAGCCCCTGCCAGAGGGCGGCCAGAGGCTTAGTGCAGGGCTGGCATCTGCGGGCGCTGCTGCAGTGCGCCCTTGCTGCCTGCAAAGAGAGAGCATTTTCATCTGATGTAAACAGGATATGTTGAAGCAATATCGCTGCTTAGATTTTTATTTTATAGGGAAAGAAAGCCTTTCCAAAGGATTTATTGCCTTAGAATTGGAAAGTTTAATCCCTAGACGGACAGGGAATAATGGAGTTAGTGGTTTTACTGTATGTATTTAAAAAACCCATTCTATTATATGCTTCAGAACAATGGTTGGCAGGGGATAGATTTTTAAGTAAAACAGTTTGGAGATAGCTTCATTATAGGCACATGCTTTAAAGAAGAACCCAAGGAGGATGATACCGGCTGGAGCAATAGGGAAGGGAGAACGGCAGGATGAAGTATGTTGAAGAGCGGTGAATTCTTCTGATGACTCCTTTGATGATAGTGGAATATTTTAAATAGTTTAGTAAATGATGTTTACAGATAAATGTCTCAAATCAAAGCCATACAAAAAACCTTAAGACAGTTTTAAATTATGGGAAAGATGTTGTATGATCTCTTGGGTGACTTTTGAACAAATTAAAACCTACACCCAGCCAGACATTTATAAATACAGCCCCCAAGCAAACTGGTGTGTGATTGTAGTAGACTTTAGTCATGGCTGTTGTTGAAACTCCTGTGAAATAAAACTTTGGACTGTTTAAAAAAGAAAAATGTCTAGATTACATGGATGATAAATGCATATTAACTTTTATAGAGCTTGGAAAGTAGATGTGGTCTGCTGAAGCAGCACTTCCATGTAAGCTATACATAGCTGAACTAAATTGGCAACACTGGTTTCATGCTTTGCTTTCACTCTGACTGCATAATTGTAATCCGTCTTGTATGCTGGTACTCATCTGATTGCTTTATGAGGTGGTTTGGGGCATTAAGCTAGCAGAAATTATTCACTTATTTTTTTCCTTTGCCTGATGACTTTTCTTTTGGCTTAGCACCTTAAACCAGCTTGTTGAGCTGTAGATGAATCCCATTACTGGCACAAGGAGTGCAGGAATATGCGTGCAGGACAGGGAAAGAATGAACCGCACAAGTGCCAAGTCAGATTAAGGTAAACTGTCAAGAAGTTGCAGCCTTAGGCAAACAGCTGGCTAGAATCATATTTGAAACTGATTGCGAAGCCAGTAGTTGGAGGGGCAGAGGGAGGCCTTGTGGCACTGCTGGTGTGGTCTGTGCTGCCCTTGCCCACGGACCCCAGCCCACAGCCCAGTCAGCTTGGATTTGATGATATCCTGTCAGTTCTGAATATACCAAGACATGGCAAACACCGTGATTAAAATTAGTTGTACTTAAGTTTTTGTAACATCGGTCAGTGAAGCCAGGAATGTGTATTCTGTGGGGAGAGGCCTGGGTCTGGTGCAGCAGCTTTTGTTTTGGAGATTCTTATTCCCTTCTGTTTACAAAGAACAATGAAGTGATGGGTCAAAAGTAAACATGCATGTGAGAGAAATGTAACAGAACACTTTATGTGCCTATAAATTTTAACACACCTAGAAGTAAGCAGTAGTAGAGTAATTTTTTTTAAGTGTAAAGATTACTAAATTTGAAGTCATTTGAAATCATGGATTTCAGTGCTGGCTATATGATTTTCAGTTCCTCCTTTCTGTTGTTAAATACTTTTTCTAGTCTCTCTTGCTCTTTTTTAATTTTTTTTCTTTTTTTAATTGACAGGTCTTATGAATCTGAAACCTTTAACTTCATTTGGAATTGTCTTTTGATAGCCTTGTGTTTTCTTCTCACTACATATTTTGCACTCTTTTTTCATCCCAGAAATTGGTCCAGTGACAATAACCACGGATCCCAAGAAATTTCAATATGAACTCAGGGAACTTTACGTTCAGGTGAGTAGCTCATTGGTTCTCTATGTACTTCTAGCAACAAGCCCTGTTTCCTCCCTCCAGTCTTTTGTTGATGTTTATACTACAGTGTATCATCAGGATGTCAACAGTCTTTCTCTGTTATTTTGTCTGCACAAACTGTTCATCTTCCTGTCTCTGGTTGCCTTGATTTATATTTTGTGTCATTGTATGATGACTCAGAATATTGATCTTATTCAGTAACACAAAGAGACCAGTTAGTAATGGTAAAATTTATTTTGCATTTTAATTAGTCCTGTCACTTGTTCACAGGCCTCTATATGAACTGTTTTACTGTGTTCTGGACCCTTTTTCCCCCCCATGAAAAACCTTCATCAGCTCTACAAACTAACTGATTCAGGTGCAAAAGGACTGTAAGACCCATGAAAGTACAACTCGCATACTCCCTTCACTGCCATGCATTACCTAGCAGGTCTTGATTCAAAAACGTCAGGTTTACCAGGTATTGATTCAAAACGACTATCTTATCCAAACCCTGTGAATTGCCTGTGTAGCTGTGCTTAGGAGACAGGTGACAGCTCTGGAACTAGCAAGAGGACGGATTCTGCTCACACACCAGTATGCTGCCCTTGCTAGAGTTTCCCTTGGTGAGAATGAACTGTAAATGAGATCTGGATCCGATACTGGAAGGAAAGAGAGGTATTGGAATGGAGTTCCTTTCATCCAGAGGAAATACGATGCCATTTCTCAGCACAGCAATGAAAAGAATCTCATAAACAGCATACTCACAGCTGTGGGCGGTCAGTCTTGTCTTCATTAATCAAGCAAAATGCTTCTGACCTGCAGAGAACCTTGCTTGAGTTAGTAGTGCTGGATAGACTCCCCTGTCTAAAAGGACAGATCTTTTAGAAGCTGGTGTATGGTGGAATTCCTTTAATAAGAGGTTGTTTGGAAGCTGCCAGGGCTAGTTTGAGTAGAACAATGAGTAGCTGAAAATTTGGCAGAAAGATTGAAGTTCAGAGAAAATAATAGTATTTTTTCAAGGAGGCAGAAAGTGCCAGTCATTATGCTTCTTCCCCCCCCCCCCCCCCCAGGGGAATTAAACTTTAGAAGTCCTTCTAGTCTTGACTTTTTTTTAATAGCTATAATAGAGTAGTAAATATTTCAAAAAGGTATGTAAATCAGGTGAAGCTTTTGGGAATTTTAAACTTCACTTGCAAACAAGTTATTTAAAAGTTACTATGTCTACTATGACTTTTAAGAAATTTTGAGATAGATTAATCTTGAGAAAAGTTATAGAACAAGTATTCTCATTAATCAAGAAAGCTAAAATTAATGTCAATGATAAACTATTTTAAGGAGCCTGTGGTGTATATATAAAACCCGTTAGATGGAAACGAGTTATCAAGAAATACTGCAGAATTTGTCCTCACTGGACATCAGGACAAACTCAACTCTTATTTTCCAACAAAATTCATCCAGTCACAGAATAGATTGGAGGGTCTAGACATGGCAGTAGAAATGAAAAATACAAAAATCTATAAGGAAAATAAAGAAAGCTATATGGATTTGCCACCCTTTGAGTTACAAAGTAATCCTAGATCATTTTGTACAGGTATTTCTGAAAATAAGGGTGATGGATTATAGTCTCTCTAATGCCTTTATAAGAAAGTGCATGGTGAAGTATATGCTTGTTTTCTTCAAGATGACCTCTACCAGCCCTGTTTTGTATGGTTTCTGTGAGTAACTATTCTTTGTGCGTGGTACTTGTCTAAAATCTGTGTACAGTTTTAAGGGAGAGAACTGCACTTTATAGCCTTCTTGCTGAAGTTCTGCAGTATCACTGTTCATAAAAGATTGCAAAGCCTCTTACTGAATCTTTCTAACTTAACAGAGAAAAACCCCCATTCTTAGGGTCTTTGATACAATGAAATAAAGACTATATGAATAGAGTTCTTCAGTGCGTGGACCTGACTTAAGTGATCTTACAAGCTAAAGAAAGTATGTATAGGCTCATCTCCATGAATTGCTGAGCCCTAACAGTTCATTAGCATTTTACATAAGGTAAAAATTTGTATGCATCTCATTGAAGAAACTAGGCCCTACCCCTTTTGCAATCAAAGTGATAAAGAAAGAATCCCTTTGACACTTTATAAATTGATCTGATTTTCCGTGTGTTTTATCTGTAATTTACTGGGAATTATTCTGATGCACAGTGTTATGATAACTTATACTTGAGCAGCAGTGGCTTCTTGGTGTCTTTTTTTTTAGTGTAAACCAGATTTTATGTATTTTAATATTAAATAATTTTCACAATGGGGGATTATTTGCATAAGAAATACACTTAAATCTTGTCTCTAATTAAAAAAAAAAAACTATTTTCACATAGAGTGCTGAATGATCCCCCAGTATAGATGTTGATATACTTGCATAAAGAGCTATGAAAAGGCCTTACTTGAATACTTCTCAGAGTAAAAGTGACAGCTTATTTAATGATAATAGTCTTCTTTAATAGAGTTGTTTGTAAAATTTTTTGAATTAGTTGTTAAGTTAATGGATACAGTGCCATTTAAATAAATATATTGGTACTAAATTCAGACCAAAGAAATTTGAATAGTACAGATGAGCTGAAATAACAGACTAAATTTCTGGGTGCCTGTCCAAACAGAATGGGAAACTAAACTTTTTGAGCTTTACTCACAGCTGTTTTTCCAGAAAATTTCACAAGGTAATTACAACCATATTTAATTGGAATTTGGAGAGAAAGGCAGGAAACATTTAAAGGAATATTTTCTTCTATATTTTTGTATACAGATGTATGTATATAAAATAACTGATACATTTTGTTTGTAATCGCACCTAGCTGCCTTTTGAGAAAACAACTCTTCTATGTTATGAGGGAAAAAATGTTCCAGCTTGGTCTCAGACCAGCTGCTTAGCTTGGCAACATTTCTCCTGTTGTACCTAAAAAGTAGATGTTGTCATATAGGACACTTAAAATACTGCATGAAGTAGTAGTCTGATAGACTTAAAGTGGGACTAGAGAGTTTTCCCTACTAAGAAGGTGACTGTAGACATTAGCTGTTGTCTGGGCTTTGTGTGCAAATTAAAGCTTTAAATAGAAGAGTCCTTTGCTGAAGATGTCATTCAAGTTGCAATAGCAGGGGAAAAAAAATAACTTGGATATACTGATCTGTCCCATAGGACATATAAGCATTGCCAAGATGAAGTTCTGACATGTGAGTCAAAAGCATTTTTGGGGAATTATCCCTTGAGCTTCAGGCAGTCTGGAAACTACCACTTACTTTTCCCATAACAGTAAGACTGCATTTAGAAAGGACTGACTCCTGAAAAGAAAAATGCTCATCTGTGTTAAAGAACAGGTATTTTGCCAGTTTACTGAAAGATTTTTGCTTTGAAATTAGATTAAAGTTACTGATAGATTAAAGGTTGTTATTGACACTAGCATTTCATTGGGGACAGCTGATCTCCTTAGGGACTGGGGGACCATGGGAGGCAGGGTTTTTCCTGGTGTGTCTCTCTGAGAACGTTTAACCTCCGTGTAGTTTCTGATTGCATCTGAAGAATTAAAAATTAATGCAATAATTACGTTATTTTTTTCTTCTTCTTTTCTAGCCTGTGGTGATTTGTATATAAGTATGTGTGAAGGCATGCTGATTGTAGAAATAATTTTCAATCTTGACCGTGCAGAGATCTGTTACCATTTACAGGGGAGGGGGGCTACGGTTCGCCTTCAGCTCTTTGCAAAGTTCTGTCTTCCACATGTCAAATGAATATTTATGCAAGAAGAAAGCAAACTTTTATTTAGACGGTCTTTTCGTTTTTAATTGAGGAAGAAAAACTGACTCTTTCATATGAAGTTAATAAAGTCATACTTGGAAGTGTTTTGGTTAAATAATAGCCTGAAAAACGGCCAGCTGAGCAGCTGTCTGCTAAGCAACGCAGGTCACTGCGAGCACATCACCTGCGACCCCTCTGCTGAGCTCCCTGCCCTGGCTGACCCCCGTGGGAAGGCTCTTGCTGCTGCGATGTTTGAATGTCCTCCCTGAGAAGAGCACTGCTTGGCTGAGATCATTTCCCATCTGTGCCTATGCCTGTGACCATGACCTCCCATGCCTGCCGCATACTACCGGAGCGATTAAATCCTCAGCCAGTAAGGGAGGGTGTGAGTGGAGGAAATGGAGCTGTCACAGGCGCCGGAGTGAAACGATGCATCGTGCTCCCAGAAGAGATGAGCGTGACCGAGACCCCGACCATTTTTATGGCTAACCACAACTCCCTCCTTTGACTTTATTTTCTCTGAGGAATTGTTGAGAGCCTGTGGCAGAACTCTACAGAAACCATGCAATGCTTTGGAAAAGCGAAATGAATAAATGATTAGAAGCTGAAAAAGTATCTGCCTTGAATGTCCCAAAAGAAAATAATTTAGTTGATATGTTTGCTTTTTCCTTAAAAAAATGTTTTGTTCTTTTTTTTTTTTTTTCCTGATTGTGAACAGGGTGGTGGTGACTGTCCAGAGATGAGCATTGGGGCAATTAAGATCGCTCTAGAAATCTCTCTTCCTGGTTCTTTCATCTATGTATTTACTGATGCACGATCCAAAGATTATAGACTTACCCATGAAGTACTTCAGCTCATTCAACAGAAACAGTCACAGGTACAGCGGGGATTTACATCCTAAATTGTTTTATGGCTTTAATGCGCTGTGTTCTCAATATTGAAGAATAAAACTCTTCTCTGTTAGGCTGTATGAAATCTCTTTATACAGAAGGGATCATGATACTGCCATTCTAGCAACTATCATTGATTTTCTTGAAATAGAAAATTACCTAATCTGATCAATAAAAGCTCAAATGAAAGGAACCTTTTCTAATGTTGTGAATTAGTAGTGGGAGTGAACCCTTCTGCCGGTATAGGTACTCTTGGTCAGCTTACTAGTTGGGTGGACATTTTTAACTTGTTCTGAGATAAGAATTATTCTGTGAAATGGTAGTGTTGATGGAAGAGTATCCCTTGAAGAATCATTATGAAGACTAGAATCACTATGAAGTGATTCTCTTGTTTCTTTTCTTCATTGTTTTTTCCATCAGTAATGAATGCAATATATCTGTCCTTCATGCAAAGTAATATGAGCCCCATGCAAAGTAACATGAATCCATGCAAAGTGATACAATTCTTTTTTGTCATGCCTTACTGACATCTTTGCAACATTTGCCTTGCTAAATTTTGCACCGTGTGTCAACTGACTTCATCTTTCTTGCTTTTTTTATATATATATGTTTGTGTGTGTGTGTGTGTGTGTGTGTGTGTATATATATATATGTATATATATTTTTTTAACTACAGGTAGTATTTGTGCTAACTGGAGACTGTGATGACAGGGAACATATTGGTTACAAGGTCTATGAAGAAATTGCCTCAACAAGCTCCGGTCAAGTTTTTCACTTGGACAAAAAGCAAGTTAATGAGGTAAATTCTCTTGAATTCTGCTGTATTCAGAGAGCACAAGTGCTATGTCTAAACAGGACTTCACCAGCTTCCCTCTGCCTGTGTGAGAAGGCTTTCAGGAGTGGGGCCTTTCGGATGAGGAGCAGTTCTGTGCTCTGGGAGCAGTCCTGTGGCTGTACTACTTCTGAATGAGCGTGTGCAATATCAGCTTTAAATGAGCATTTTACAAACGACCGCTAATAAGTCAGGACAGAAATGTTCCTCACATAAATTAAAATATGGACAGATAGCTGTAAGTTAGCATGTTTCCACAGTTTTAAAAAGTTATTACAGTTGCTTTGTGATTGAGGTTATTGCTTCAATAGTTTTGACAGCTCTGCTGACAAATGGTAATTGAGTGAGTCATGGTGATATGCTTACTTGTCATTGTTGATCCGCAGCCTTGAATGAATATTTTCTTTGAAAATTCCAGTGATTCTTAGACAGAAATGAAATTTCAATAGTGCATGAGAAATTACTTTGGAGAGAGAGGAAATCAAATGTTAGTTTTCTGGGGAACTGGAATTCTTTATAAATGTTGTAAACATTTTCCTTTGACTTCCTGCTATAGACAATAGCTGGATGAGGTTTTTTAATAAAAAAAATCACTTCACTTTTTTCCTTTTCTTTCTTTCTTTCCTTCCCAGAATTTGGACAATGACGAACATTGGATACATTGCAGCTTTCTGTTGTTGTTGCCTAGAAAGATTGAAGGTCTTATTATTACCTTATGTAGTAAGGTTTTGGCAGTGGTGAGAAAGCGATCAATAAACAGAACTTCCCGGAGGAGTTATCTTCTCAGAATTAGATAGACGTAAGGTTGGAGGAAAGAAATTAGCTGTTGGGACTGTGCAGTTTCTGACCTGAATTTTGCAGTTATTTTATGTGAAACTTATGTTCCCATTTTGATTAAATATATTATTTGATTAAATTTCCACATAAAAAAACAAGCACAAGTTGCATAAGCAAGTGATTGAAGCCATATACACCACATAAACAATCCTAGAAAGGAGAATATGGCATTTCGGTTTTTCTTTCAGTACAGTAAGCAGCAGTAATTTTGCACCAGCCTCAGAAGACTAGCCATAACAAATACTCTTCAGACAAATTCATTGCAAAACTTCAATGGGAAATGCTCTTTGTCAGAAGTGAAGTATTAGGAATTTTTTTCTTTTTTCTGCTTTTGGAAGGTAAATGTGAGCAGAGAAAACTTGTAAGTGCTAAGCAACACCATGTTCTTAAGTAGAGCTGACATGCACTGTTCTATCAGCAGACTGTCTCTGCTTCCTGAGCTTCTTAACACTTTTCCGGTTCTAGGAATACCAGTGCCTGCTTGAATGGTTAGTTTGTCTTTGAACTCTGAGTAAGGTTGTAAGTGAGGAGTTTCAATAGCAACTTCTTCCTCCTTCCCACTCCATCTCAACATTTGCTTTGAGCAAATACCAGGCGGGCTTCTCATCCGGGGGCTAGACAGCCTGTGGCGTGCATAAGAGCAAAGGTTGATACCAGTGAGTGACGGTATAGGTAGGTGCTATTCTTGCACAGTTTCAGAGGGACGAGGAGGGAGGGGATGGGAGGAATGCAGTGCTTTGTATGATCACAGCTCTGTCAGTGGTCCTATGCTGTAAGCGATCCCCTAGGCAGAACTCTAAATCGCTTTCAGAAGCCACCCACAATAACTGCTGGGTGAATTGCAATTAGAGAGTGTAAAAGGCTTTGAAGTAACTTTAATAAATATTGACCTTGCATGGAACTAATCCTGGTTTAAGGGACTGTGAAAAAGAGTTTACCGAAAGTCTGCCATCCCAAATAAAAATTCCAGATTTGCAGATTTCAGTTCTGAATTGGAAATTCTACTTTTTTGAGAGGCATGCCCACCAATGGCTGGATGAAAGTGAACAGGATATATAGCACTATTCTGCATCAGCTTTTCATGGTATATCCCTCAGGCATGCTTCAACAGAAATAAAACTTGCTGTCCTCTTCATCTGTGTAGTCAATGATGTGTAAAGTATAAAGTTTTATAAATGCTAAAACATAGTCACTGTTTTGGGCCTAGAGATAGCTAATGCTGAATTGTCCATTAGGAAAGTGCTACAAATAACCGAATGTGAATACCCTGCCAAAACAATGTCTTGTTCTGTTAAAAACATTTTTGATTATTCTGCCCCCAAAAAACCCAAACAAAGCTATTTATAGTGTACAAAACTGCAAATCATTCTCGTCCTTGCCCTTTGTGCATTAAGTGGAGAATGAAGCAATATTATAAACTAGCTACAAGGAAGCACAACAGAACAACATTTGATATCTGTCCAATGCTTGTGTTATTAAGAAGACTAGGAAAGCTTGTTGCCTTTTTTCAATCCAGAAACAGATTTTATCAGCTCAAAATTTACAATTGACTTTGAAACTTTTGTCAGTTGACAAAGTCTTTTTGGCTTCAGTCCAGCAAAGTATGGCATATATCAGTAGCTCCATTTAGCAACTCTATTATGCACTGAATGATGCTTTTCTACCAGTATCATGGAAGGTCATATCTTGACAAATTTGGCATGATCTCTGTGCATTAGGTTACTAAGAATATCCTGTAAGACCAGAATGCAAGTCGTGATTTTTAATATCTAAAATTCTTCTAGGCTTTTCCTTTATTTGGGATATCAGGTGTATCATCATTTCCAGAGGTAACTGTACTCAAAAAGACATTGCAAATTTCCTATAGTATGGGGCCATATATGTTTTTAGCATATTTGATAGAGTTTAATCTTGTCCCAGCCTCTAAGGAAGTGTAAAAGTATTTCATGATCAGAGCCCTTAAAAGGGAAGGGTTTATTATTCAAATTTGGTTTTGAGGTTCTACTTTTATAAATTATTAGCAATCTCTGCTACTAGAGCAGCTAATGCTGCTCTACTTAACTATAAATTGAGTTGTCTTCAGTTTGAAATTTTTCAAATTTGTCTCTAGTTTTGAGATTTTATTCTGTTGAATCGGTTTTAAAATGAATGTCCTTTCATCTGAAGGAACAGTAGTTTTGTCGCTTTGACTCCATTGTCTTGATATGGTTATTATGTTTATTTTATCTGAGCATTTAAGTCCTGGTCTTGAAAGTTGTTTCATTAGGATGGAATTCCCTTGGCCTCAGTGGCGTTCCATGGTTGCTTTTGTAGGCTTAGGACTTAATTTGCTTTTGGTACAAATCTAGAAGAATATGTATGCTTTTTGTTTATAGGAAGAAAACTTTATACCTGAATAAAACCTTTGCTGTGTCCAAGTCAGGGTATCTTATAGCTAGAGAAATTACATAGTATTATTGCTACCTTGAAGACAGGGAAGAGACACAGTCTGATTAAAGAACATGTTAAAAGGAATGATGCAAAAGGGGTTGTTCTTGAGGGCAGCACACAGCAGATTGATGCCTGTAGGATCACACAGATCTGGAATGGAGCCCAGTATCCTTCACACTAAGGAATTCTTTTCTGTGAACAGAAATCTCTCAAATCCACTGGAAGAGCATCCTATTTCTTGTGGCTGTTAGTCCTCATAAAGGATGACAACCTAGGAGTTGCACCTATGTAGCTCGGTTTAGTGTTAAAGACCTGCAGTGTTTATGAACAAGGTGGATGTTTGGATGATGTGCTACAGGGGAAATTGTTTTAAACTTTGGTTCCCTTTGTTGGAGATCTAAGAGACCCCTTCCTCCACTGCTTTACAAGAATAAGGTGAAGGTAGTAAAGTCAAACACTCAAAAGTTAGGAAAAACTAGAATTAAGGTTGCTCACGTAATGTGTCTTCCCTTCTCTTCTCCCTCTGCTGCTGGTGTTGTGTATGTATTATGGTAGAAAAAGAAGGAATGGTTTCATGGTCGAGGCTGCTGAATGCTGCCTTGGAGAGTATTACATTCAGAGGAGATTTATATTCATAGTATAATTTTCATATGCACTATCTCAAACAGTTATATATATTTGTGTACACACATATAAAAATACCATTAGAATATAATCTGGATTTTAGCTTTGGGTAGAAGTATGCACCTACCATATAGATAAGCAATGAAACAGTTAACTTTGAATCCTCTTTCTTTGACTGCTTGAGAAATATTCTTGAGAATAAATAAATGGGAATAGCGACCATCCTCCATATATTTTCCAGGTTTAAGTATGCATTCCAAGAAGTGACCTGACAGCAGGGCAGGTTGCAAGAGCAAATTCTCTGGAGAAGTGCTATAAATTATTTCTGTGTTTGCCCTTACCCCTCTAATAATATTCATCAAGTCACATTTTGGCAGAACTGCAAAGGCTGCAGTTGTTTTGGGGACTTTCTGTAAGGATCCCACAGGAAAAAATACCTACTTCAAAACCAGTATTACAGCAGCATTGCAAACCTCTTTGGAACGAGAGGGTTGGGAAATAGGACTTCCAAATTTGCCAGTTGAACTTTGGGAAAAAATTTAACCACACAAGAGAGTTACTCCCAGACTCAAGACAGTTGGGTCATTTTGTTGGCCTCAGTTTTCGCTTATGAACTTGAACTCTCAAATATGCTTGTTTAAAATTTGAAGTTGGGTTCTGTTCTGAATTTGAGATCCTTTTTTCACTCTCAGTAGCTCCATTACTTATATGTATTTGGGTTAAAAACAAAGATGTTCTTGCTTTTTTTTTTTCTTCTTTTCTTTTCTTAAATGGCAGTTGCACAACGTAAACCCTTATCTGAAAGTCAAGGTGAATTTCATTTATTCATACATCATCTCAGGGGAGAAAATACTTAAAGGGCAAATTCTGTTTTCAGAGAACTCCTAAGTAGCCTCATGGTCATCAGCCAGCCTGCATAGGATCCCTAAATTAGGATTTTAGCTGTGGATACAATAGTTTCTGTAGTATCTGAGTCCTTCATCATCATTGTTGTATCTGTTGCCAAGGCACTCCTGTGAGATCGAAAGGTATGGTTGTCCTCGTTCAGTAAAAGAGCATTTACCACAAGCAAGACCAGTTTGCGTTCAGCCACGTCATCCAGAGCTGCCCGAGCGCTGGCAGGGCTGTTACTGGCCTTGTAGAGGAATTGCAGAACCCTGAACTCCAGTGATTGTTTTGCAATCTTTTGTTTGATTTGTTACTCAAAGGCCAAAAACGTCAAAAGTTGAGGAATGTAATTCCCTAAGAGAGACATCCAGTTTGAGTTGTGAATTCACAAGAATTCCTCTCCCGGAGCATTGTTCCCCTCCCTTCTGTCCTGTATTCTCTATGTAACAGTAACTTGTGTTGGATGCTGTAGCAAAAAATAGCTTAAAAAGTCCACAGATGGCAATTACTGAATGCTACGCCTGGATAAGGAAGTTTTCCTTATTGCTTCAGGCAATGGTCAGTTTGTGACTAGAGATAGGCATGTATTTGTATCCCTTATCTCTTTTAAAAATTATCTGATAAGCCTAGAGTGTAGGTGTGTTTTTTTCTGTGGAAGTGTATCCATCTCTATTCTTTTCAACACCATGCTGATCTTGGTTCAGTAATGTCTTCTGTGAAAATTATATGTTTTTCAAGTATTAAAATTTTTGTAAATGTATTTGCCATGCTATGGCAGGTGAGCCTCTCCCTTGCAGAAGTGGTAATTGCACAGGTAAGGCAATATAGTTTTGGTACTTGTTGTTTTTCCAGCACATCTGTTTTGTTATGTACATGACAAATACTTTTTTGATTTTTGTATTGCACAATAGAACTTGAAGCATATCTTCGTCTTAGTGCTGGTTCTTTGCTTCCTGTATATTTTAAGTCCAGCATTAGTATGTTTTTTGTCTTTTTTCCTTTTTGTGTTCCAGGACTGTTGCATGTACCTTATAGGGGCTGAAATCCTGCTTGTGCTGTCACTAGAATATCTTTGCTGAAATGAATGCATTGGCTGTTGTATTTGGCAAGCCTTTGGCCATTCCCTTGGCTCTGGGTGATGCAGTAGCGGTGCGTCGTTAGATGACAGGATCATAGATGAAAGTAGCAATCTCGTTTTATAGTGAAAGTTACTGTGGAAGCTACATGTTTGTGGTGATATGACTGTCATTTTCTCTTCTAGGTGTTGAAATGGGTTGAAGAAGCAGTTCAAGCCTCCAAAGTGCATCTCTTGTCTACAGACCATTTGACCACAGCTGTGAATACTTGGCAGATCCCTTTTGATCCCAGTCTAAAAGAGGTTACAGTGTCCTTGAGCGGCCCTTCACCAGCAATTGAAATTCGTGACCCATTAGGTGAAGCAGTTTATGCATTCTCATATGTTAGGGAAAAAAGTGAATGAAAAAGTCAAGTCATCTCTACTATCTCCACCAGAGAAGGCAATATTTGCATGACTTCTAAATATGTTCTTCTGATTTTGAAAAGCAATATCAGGGTTTCTGTATTTTTTTTAAACAAGATTGCTTTTGCAATCCTGTGAAAAAGGATCAATTTGGCTGTATTATGTGAAGACCTGACGAATGCAGTGTATGCTTTGAGAGACATTCTCATCGTGATTTTTTTCTCTTTCTTTAGCATTCAGGGAATTTTTGGTCACAAAAATTTGAGGACCAAGAAGAAAAATATTTTTCTTACTCAGAAATGTCCGTTCCTATATTTTGTCCTAGATTGTCAAATGGAAAAAAAAATTAAATTGAATATGAAAATTTAATTCTGAAAGGTTGTTTAAAGAGCTGTGTAAACAATATTACTGCAGTACTTAAGAGTTTTGACTCTCTTTTGTACCAAATAAATATTTCAAATGAAGTTGGACTATTTTAATACTTATTGTATTAGGCAGTCGTTATTTCTTTATGCTGTGTTCTTTGGTGTGAATTGCTTTATTTAGTGCAGCATAATTATTAAGGCATGACAGTAAATATTTCCATGTTTTTCCATCTAGAAATATATATTTCTTTTGTATCTGCAGTGATAGGTTTCTGTACTTTTTGAGCTTCATGATAAAACCTTCATTTCTGCTGAAAAGTCATTGGTCATGTTGGTTCTATGTATTTTTAACAGTTTTTCCACTTTAGGGATGTCACTATGTAAAAATTGCACTTCAGTAGTTTTTTATTACTCAGAAGGAACTAATATAAATATTTATTAGAAATATATATATACTGCTCATTCTTAAGCAACTAGTTTAGTTTCAGTTGCAGGGGAAAATAATTACCTCTGATATTTAAATTGTTCCCAAAGTTTCAGTCTGAATTTATGGAGTGGTTGAACCAGCACTTAGGGGTTGTGTGTGATGATTGGCATTTATGTGGTGAGAGCTAAACCATGGTCTGGATACTTTGAGCTATGGCAGCATTAGGAATCGAATCGTGTGCTCATTTCTAGCTGGAAAATGTGTGATGGGGAATGCAATTACAAAATTTGGGTGCTGTTTGTAATTCAAGGTATTTTGAACTAACCTATTTTTAATTGCTGTATAGATGCCTGAGGAGCCTGGAATAGCACTCCAGAAATTAAAATTCTGATAATACATTATATTTTTTGAATGACTTTTGGCTGAGGGTTTAGATTTATTTTTTAAGTCTTTGAAATATTCTTGGCAGAGCATGGGTTCTCTGCGATGTGATCTGGTCAGTCCCGGAAGGAGAACTTTGCTCAGAGAGTGTTTCTTGAGACCATAACAACACGCAATCCTGGGTGCAACTCAGGCTCAGCTGAAGCTGAAGCTTTGACCCAGTCTGACCGTTTTCCTTGCTCATGGGTCAGCTCCATGCATGTAAATCCATATAGCTTCACATTCTCCAGTAGTGGAGGCCTGTGTGTTAATCTTGTAAAAATTGTCACTGGAACATCCCATACTTGAGCTGACCTTTCCCTTGTCCCTGTGCTCTGACACAGGTAGATGTGTTTCAAATGCTGATAGTTGTTCGTAGTCAGCCTTTCAGGGAGCAAAATGCCTCTCTGGAGAACTAGTTCCTGCATACAGCCATCCCTATATTTGTGTGTATAGGTGCACATATGAAGTATGCTATAGTGCAGTATGAAAACTTGTACACTTCCACTGGGGTCTGTGCTTTCTGACAGGCTAAATTCCTCCTGAGGACCTCAGATGCATTCACTAGTCATATGCTACTGCCCCTCTACCTGGGGACCCCAAGTTGATGTAGGGAGTGACAACATTCAGTATTCTGGCAAAGGATTACAGAGGATTTTGGTTGTTGTGCATGTCATCGGCTCTCATAAGTAGCAAGTAAGCCAGGTATCAAATCTGCATCAGTAATGGAGAGCAATATTGTATGTATTTTTTTAAAAAAATATTTTTTATTTATTTATTTTTAGGCAAGCAGATCAGTAAAGGATCTGGACTGAAGGAACTGCTGAATATCCACAACTCTGCTAAGGTAGTAAATGTCAAAGATCCAGAGCCTGGAACATGGACAGTTAAGGTATGGTTATCGCACAAAGCATGTATGATTTGTCCTATAGTTTATTAGGGACTTGTATAATGATTTATTTATTACAGATATTCATCAATGAGTTTGCGTTATACTAAATGTCCTTACTGAGCTATATGTTGCAGCATATTCTGAAGGCAGTAGCATAAAATTCTTATCGAGGTGACAGTACATTTGGAGCTACTATTTTAGGCCAAATCCTTAGGTCATCCTTTTCCTTTGAGTGGAAACAAGTGAGCACCAAGCTTTTCACAGTCCAGTGAGTAGAGACTTTCTATAGAAAATATGGGCCAGAGAGGCTTTGCTGTGTATAGCATGTCTGGAGGGCTGGGAGAACGAGAAGATGTGCACTTTATAGGCTTGACATTTCATGAAGTAGACAGATCTATGTTTCATTCAAACTTCTTATCAGTAAACTCTTGAAGTCCTACAGCATATAAGTAAGTTTGTTCATGTAAGTGGTATCCTAGCACCACACAGTTACAAAATTGGACCCTAAAGGATTTGGAAATGTTAGAAAATTGAAATCAACATGATTACTACTAATAACTGAACAAGAAATTATCATTAAGGCCAGCTGAAATGATCATCTTAGAAATGACTAGCAAGAAATGCCTGTACCTCTGCAGTGATTTTTTGTTTTAACAAAAATCATGCATTTGTTCAGCATTTGTTTATAGATGCATGTTTTTTGAATGATGTTTGTCTTGGTTGTTTGCAAGAAGGTTTTGGGAAAGCAGGTTTTCCTGGTGCATGTGACAAATAAGTTTGCTTGTACATCTGTCCTTTTTCTTATTTCAGTCATGTAGTCTGTGAGGAGAAACAACAATGCACCATTGCAGTGATCCATGATAAACTACAAATAATTAAAAGAGAATTGACAAAGATAGTTTACTCTTATGTGCTTGCATAACACTGCCAATTCCTAGGTGCTATTATAATATAGGCATTTATTGTTATTAATAAATATAACATTTTATAAAGTTATTCTAACCTTAAAAGTTCACAAGTATCTGAAAGTCTGAATAGTTTGTAAAGAGAAATGTTTTCCAGAGGTATTGCTTTTCTATGGCTAGTTTACTCAGCTTTAGTCAGTAGCTTGTTTTATTTGCACTAATATTTTAAGGCTGCTGCTAAAGAGTCAGAAAAACTTTGTGAAAAGTTTATTCACGTTATAAATTCTGTATACAGATGTATAAAGCTGTAAAAAGAATAATGAAATTCCAACAGCCAATTAATGCTTGATAACAGGAGTTGTTTGACACATTTAAAAATTTGTTTGTATTGTTAACGGCTGGTTTATATTAAAAAAAAAAAAAGACTGGTAATTTTCTGAGGTGAAAGGCTAGCTAAATAGAAGCAAATAGACGTTGTTTTAATAAGACAGACATCAATTTGTCATAGTGTCTAAATGGATGTCTTAGGCAGTCGGTTATGAAAAACAACTGCTTAGTTTAAAAATAGTCACTGCAGCTGTATCAGAGACAGTTATTGAATTGCAGAAATTATGCATTTTAGGTTAGATCAGATAATGCATGACTTGGAGGTTTCATCACTTCCTTGGACAGAAAGTCAGAGTGGGCTCTAATAATTTCAAATTTGATCTTGGCATACTATATTTTAGATATCGCTCTTCACCACCTTTTTAATCTTTATTTTTTCCTATCATTCTGGTTGCAATTATCCATGGATTTACAGTTGTTAAGTGTGTGTAGGATACAACTTCAAGCTGAGTGCGATGCGGCTGTGTGGTTTTTTTTGTTTTGTTTTGTTTTTTTTAAAATGTCTGAATGGTGTGGAAGTAGGTAAGGACAAAAATCCTCTGGTGGTTCCTTGTGCTCTCTTGGCAAGGAGCGGTCATCGTTTTTTTGCAGCATGCGATAATAGAAAGTAATTTAAACTATGTGAAACAAAATAATTGTAGAATTTGAAACAAAATAATTGTAGAATTGAGGACTTCCACAAAAGTTACTGTACCCTCCAACAACATAACGTTAAGGTGATTGGCCATATTGGAGGTTTTTTTCTTTTTTTTGCTGATTGAACTAAGATAACAATAGAGGAGGGGAGAAAGAATGGAAGAGGTGCTTCTGCATCCTCTGCTTTGCTGCTGAGTCCTGGATGTGAAAAGGAAGAATTTTTAATATATGTTATTGCTTGAGGCTTGTTTTTGTACTTGCCACTTGCTTCTGCGTATGCAGTGCTGATGATGTTTTCCTGTGCCTCATGATTAAAATTAGTTATATATTCATTTTAAAAGGGAGCTTATTAAATAAAAAACAAGGCAAAATAAATTATTGCAACACTGGGAAATCAGTGAAATATTTACACTGCTTTTCTCTTTACTTTTGTTTCTGTTTTATAAGATACTGTGTAATTGTTGACATCCTAATTTGCAGACGTCCTCCCATTACAGTCACTGGGATGTGACCAGTCATTACTGATCTTGTGTATTTATGTTGTAATTTACCTCAGAGACAAATTCAGTTGGTACTTTTTGCAGGCACTACAATTATGGGGTCCAGTATCTAAACCCGGAGCCTTATTAATGGCTTTTTTATCGGTAAATTTTGACATATGCCTCCTTTCTGCCTTGTTTTTACTGAACTCAGCCGATGTTTCATAAACTTGGCAAATCCTGATGTGCTACATGTGCCTGTGGTCTCTCGTTCTGTTGCTTTTTCAGACATCCAGCAGTGGAAGGCACTCTGTTCGTATCACAGGTCTCAGCACCATCGATTTTCGAGCTGGGTTTTCCAGGAAGCCGACCTTAGACTTTAAAAAAACATCCAGCAGACCAGTGCAAGGTTTGTTTCCAGTCTATTTCATGCAAAACAGTAATTGTTCTGGTGATTATGCTGAGGCCTCCCAAAACAAGCAGAACTTCTTGATGGTCTCTCCAGTGAGCTTTTTGGTAAAGCTTGGGCCATTGTTTGCTTGTTCTTAGGCCCTTGAGTGTGTGATAGCAGTCAGTTTTCTTGTCTCACACTGCAGCATTCTTTCATGATAGTTGGGTTTTTCTTTGACATAAAGTCCTGATACTTTTACTTACAGAGTGCCTCAAAGTTGTAGATTTGTTTCTGTTAATTTTGGAGGCTTAAAAAGAGTCTTTGGCCCTGGTGTATGGTGTTAATGAAGAAGCTTCTGTTTTGGACACACCTGTTAGAAATCAGAAATTTAAACCCAAATCAGTGCTGTGTTTCGAAACAGCTACTAAGCCGAGCACAGGTTAGCACAGTTTAGTTTCCTGCTACTTGGTAAGTAAAAGGTTGAAACTGAATGGGGCATTCATGGGATAGTGAGCCCATGCACACATATGGAGTTTAACCTTTCCTTCTCTCTCTCTTTGGACACTTAAAATAGCATGTTTCTGTTTTTCTAGGGATTCCTACCTTTGTGCTGCTGAATACCACAGGGGTGTCTCTTCCAGCCAGAGCAGACCGACTGGAACTTCTGAGCATCACAGGGGAACTTCTTAAGACTTTGCCAGTGAAATACTATCCTGACAGAAAGCCCTATGGACTATGGAATATTTCTGACTTTATTCCACCAGATGAAGCCTTTTTTGTCAAAATAATGGGCTATGACAAGGATGATTATCTTTTTCAGAGAGTCTCAAGTGTTTCATTTTCTAGTATTATTCCTGGTAAGAGATTTCAACTTTAATTGAATGTGCACTTATCATGTCTGAATTACTTAAAACTGCTGTCTAATCTTATTTTTAACTCACCCAAGTACGGAGAAAGAATTTCCTGCTGTTTCCATCCAAAGTTCTGTCTGTATGTCATGAAGGACAAGTTAATTTTATTATCTACTAAGTATAATTTAATCAGAGAAAAGACAGGGTGTGTGTTAGTAGCTATGAGTAATCTTTTGGGGAATATTTTCTTTCTTCAGATGTTCCAAAAGTTACAATGCCCGACAAGACTCCAGGATATTACTTACAGCCCGGGTCTATTCCTTGCCATGTAGAAAGTCTTATACCTTTCACTCAGCATTTTAGTAAAAATGGAATAAAACTAGGAGTGGATCAGTTCTTCAAGTAAGTAGTAATTTTTTTTCCCCAACTTATATATTATTACTTCTTTTGTTTCTATATATTATTTATGTACTGTTTATATCCTATTATTTCTGTTCTTGGAGACTTTTTGGGGGGGTTTTGGGGTTTTTTTTTTTGTTTGTTTGTTTTAGGGAGGCTTGATTTTATGGGGAAATTCATGGTGTCTGTGAGGAGAAGGGAGCACACTCTCATGTGGGTCTGGCCAAAATCCCCCTCTCAAATGTGTGCACTTAAATTACAGTAAACTGGGCCTAAGTCTGGAAGGCAAATGCTTTTTCATTTATGTTTTCCTTCAAAAGCTGTATAAAGTAGATCAGTAGCTATCAACTCCTGCCCCCACCCCAAACTTATCCTGAAACGACACATAAATGATTATGTAGTATACATTAGTTTCTTAATTACCTTTCATGGAAGCACTAGAGTATGCCCTATCACCTGTGCAAGAAACTTCCTTTTTATAGAATCTCTTCTAACAGGAAAATTTAAACTAAGTAAACCACGATGCTCTTCAGATTTCTTTTTATGAAGTGGATTACATGCTCTTTCTCTGTAGAATGAGATAGGACTAAAGAAATTCTAATAAATTTATGCTTAAAATCTGTAAAATGAGTTCAAAACTAATCAGGTCCATTTTATAAGTCTGATATTTGAAAACAAAAGGGAAATACATACCGGAAACCAGCTTCAGCAGCATGTGTTAGCATCTTGTAAAGCTTGAAGCACTTCAGAAGATGACTAAAGACTCACTCCTAATATTCTATAGAAAGTTCATGACTACCAGAATAAATGAGTTTTGAAGCTCCCTTGTACACTGTTGGCAGTGTAAAATGCTACAGCTTTTTTTTTCCTTTGTCTTTTTTTATGAGGTGCCATTTATATTTAGTCAAGCAGGGCACGTACTTTTGCAACTGTGTAATTTTTTCCATTATTTATCAAACAACACACATTTATTCCTTGTTTTCTACACATCCAGTGCCTTCATAATTTTTATGCCTTTTCGATGATGTATTACAGAACAGATGAATAACAGCCCATCCAAGTTAATTTAATGAGATATGTCCCAAGCCAAATGTTATCGATCTAGATCCACAGTTAAATAGGTTCTAATTTGATTTGTTTTGGCAGCTTTTTATTAGTAGCAAAGTTCTATACAGGATTTGTCCAGTTTGCTAGTTTAACTCAGATTTGAGCTGTATTATTGCTCTGCATTGAGTGAGTTTTGTTTTGGTGACAAAATGTCATGTTTACTCAAATATTTATTTATATACTTATTTCAAGAAGTAAATGGCTTATAGCTTACAGGTTGAATATCAAAGTTCTAGCAGGAGAGTTGTCTATGTGAAAGTACTACTCAAATGAATATAAGGTTAAAAGTTTTTGAAGTGAACAAACTGGAAAAAAAAATCATATTGATTCCAGAGGTGCCATTAGCTCTAATAATTCCCAGTATTAAATGAGATGTATTTCTAGAAAAAGGACTTTCTCCAAAATTGCAACATCTTTGTTTTTCCAGATTTCTGAGAACAGTGCTTAAGCACCTTGTTCCAGTGGAAAGTCAGTGGGAACTGAGTGCTAGCGTGTCTTTAAAATCTGTCCCATGTTATAAATGGCAGACCCTGCCAGCCTCGCAAAGGACCTAAACAGCAAAAATAACGTGTGAAATTTGGAGAAGACATGCAACCCATTTAATAAAAAGACCAGTTGTTCTGAGTCTGCCAGTGTTTGTGATTATTAGCCAAGGCTGATCCCTGATTTGCTAAACCATGCTAAACTGTGCAGAGTAAATCCCTCATAACTATGTGTTAACTAATGCAGGATGAGCAGAGAAAACTTGGTTGGTTTTAGTTAGTTCATGTGAGATGTGGCCAGCTGCTGATAACTTCTGGAGTAAAGTTGTGATATGGAGTGGCATTTTGCAATGATAAACAGCTGGTGTTAAAGAAAATGTGTCACTGTGCTCCCTACCCATGTTTCTACAGTTACTAAAAGCCAGAATGTAGTCAAGTCTTCAGATTTTGCAGCTTGGCTGAGAGATTTGCACTTGTATTTTCTGATCTGACTAGATATGCAGCTTGATCAGCAAATAACATGTATTTCTCCAAACCATTTTATTTGATCCACTTCAAAAATACATGACTTGATGCTCAAAGGTGCCAAGTTATCACGATAATACACGTTGCAAGGAGTTGTGTGTAGTTACCACTTCTTAAGGTCACCGCCAAAATGCGCAGCAGATGCCTTGTGGTGGGTATTGTTCGTTGCTGCCATTGGCGTTGGGTTTTTTAACAGATCACCACCAGCCTGTGTTGGCCAAGCTTTTCCACTCTGGACACGTTTCCTTTTACACATTCATTCGCCAGGCTTCCATGTTACACATCTGTTACATAGCAAAAGCCAGGAATGAAGAAGAATAGAATTGCATAACTCGACTTTTAACATACTTTTCATAAAGAAGAGAAGTTTCTCACTTTTTACTTGGAAGAAATACTATTTTATTCTATTTAGTGTTGGCAGTTACTGACGTTTTCATTTGCCAACACTACGCTGTTGAATGCCTTGGATTTAATGTATGATATGTTAGATTATCTATAATAAATGTGAAGTAAGAGAGAATAAGTAGGGAGCCATTTAAGGTCACAATACACTGTTTTCATTTATGGTATAATCCACAGAGTGGATCGTCTGTCTCGTGGTGCTACAGCATTAAACTTTCACGTATATTCCAAGCTTATTTCTCCTCTTCTTTCTGTATCCTTTAAGGATTATAAATGACTTTGTTCAGACAAGGAAAAAAGAGAACAAAAGGCATCACTAATTCACTGCTTTCCCATAATACGGAAACTGTTTGCCAAAACTATCACGGATAAGATAGTCGTGTAGTGGTTCATCGGTTTTGTTTGTATACTATAGCAACAGGCCATGGGGAAAGCTGGGACTCCGGGTCCCAGTGGGTAGCAGAACCACTGGTTTGCTCATTGATGTCATCCTCTGTGCATCTGTTGCACTGTATCTTGTACAAGATGTAGTTTTGAATCTTAAGAAGCTACGGGAGTTCTTTAAGCATGTGACACCACCAGTAAACGTAGTTGTATTTTTATTCTTTTCTTGTTTTGAACATTACATGTGACAGATATATGGCACTATTAACTATCAGCTTTGCCTCTGCTGTGATTTATAGGCAAATGCCATGTATTTCCCTAGACTCCTGTTGTATTATTTTGCTCACATCTGCAACTTCTGTACCACACCCTTCATTTTTGTTCTTGAATATGTTAATTTTGTCTTTATATTTGCTGTGCTGTTTGTATATTTTTGTGTGACTAGCTAGATGTGCAGAATATTCCATTACTATAGTTATTGCTGGTCATAGCTGAAGAGGTGCCGTCAGGAGAGCAGGAGTCAGAGAGCCAGCTTCATATAGCTACTTCCTACCTTGCTGCCTTGTAAATGTTTGGGATAGAGGTAGTCCTTGCAATATAAAAAGTAAAGATGGCTCGCTGAATGTAGTTGGAAGCAAAGGCCAATTTGTAGTGGGGAGTATGGGAGAAGGTACCCTCTCTGTTGTATGGACCTAATAGTGGATTTGCGTATAGAGAGAAGAAAACTAGACTGTATCCGGTAAAGGACAGGGTGTCCTTTGTGTGTAGCCCCTGTGTGTACCTGGGAGTTTGAGAAGCTCATGCTGGGAGGATGAACCATTGTACCTTTTCTAGTAAGGACCACAGGTTTGGTACCTGCCTTTACATAGACACAGGTGAGGAAAAACGGAAATTAAGGAAAGATACCTTCCAAAATAATGAAGTAACAGCAGAATATGAGCAGCTGAGTGAAAGAGTGCAAACACAGCAGTCTTACTTATTGTGTGGCTACTGTTGACATCTGTTAAAGGCATGTTTGTGGGTGTTTAATTGATTCATTCTGCAAGAACTTACATATCTTAATAGTTACACAAAGCCTGACAATGTCTGCCTCTTCCCTGCTCCAGAGAATCGTCTAGTATGAACTGGGAAATCGACAGAGTCTCCTTGTCTGATGAAGGCTTTTATGAATGTAGCGCAACAAGCAGCGCAGGAACCGGACACGCACAGACGTTCCTGGATGTATCAGGTAAATACTAATTAATCCTTCTGCGCTGGAGCATTGTAATGTATTGCGTTGGAATATTTAATGGAGAGTAATGGCACAAGGGGCCAATAAAAGACGCTTCCAGTTCTAAATATATTTTCAGTTAATATGTTTTTTTCCCCCCTCACTCATGTGCTGTATAAATCACAGAAGTGTGCTGATGTTTTCTCAGTACATCTGTTTTAAGTATTATCACTGGATTTATTTTAATCTGCTCCCACTGAAATCAGACTTGCAGAATAGGTATGGCCTATGGAAGCAGAAATTGAAATCTCAGAGTTCAGTTCTCATTTTTATCTCAGCAGTTATACATTTACTTGCTTGTTTGCAACTATGTGTCAGATAGATGAGGAGTTAGAGCACAAAAATTTTAAATGCAAGGCTTTTTAACTTTTAGACAGATTTAGTAAGTTGTTGGAAATCTCTCTTTTCTTAACTATTATTTCCAATTCTGAAAAGTGAATAACTAGGACAAAGGCGATGAACTTAAAGAAGAAATCAGCTTAAACATAAAGATACTTTTGAAAAATGAGATATATTTGGTTGCTAGTCTAAAGATGTGACTGAAGACTAGTCACTTCTACCATGTAAAACTGAATCTGATTTTGTCTTGACTAATATTTTGACTGTATGATCCAATAGATAATTTTAATCATTTTTAAGTTTAAAATGTTCCTTTCTTCATCAAATCTCAGCTTTAAAGGACAGCTAGTAGAAACCCAGTCATCCAATTTGTAAGAAGTGGTGTGCCTTATGTGTTACCGTATTTATACACTTCTACAAGATGCTTGATAATAAGTAAGTGCTAATGCATAAAGCAGTTACGCACTGATGACTATCCTACTTGCTGAAGAAGAGGGAATTTTCCTTACGCAAGTTAATGATCTGTTTAGATTCAGGGCAATAACCTCACTGCTAAAAGTTAAGTGTGATGAGAGAGGATCCTTTGTGAAAAATGAGTAATGGCATCCTAGTCAAATTTTACTCATAGAAATCCGGGATAGAGAAAAGTTGATCTTCTGTGAAGGCAAATATAAGGCTAAGTTGTTTGTATATTGTTAGGCTGACAGCTGAGACATACCAATGCTGATTATTGCCTGCAGAATATGAAGATAAGAGTTTCTGTTGCAGATGAACCAAAACGTTTCCCAAACCAAAACAAGAGGCTTCACTTTGCAGAGTGAAGCCTTTTGCCTCATTAGAGGAATTCAGCTTAAGTAACTGTAAATCAAGACACGTCCCAAACGCAGATGGAGAAAACATAAAAGTAGCCATGGTCTTGAACCATTTCAGCAGACGATAGAGGTCTTCTGCAGGAGAGCAATTAGTGTTCAGCCAGTGAAGAGAATGGATAAAAAAATCCCCGGTAATTGTGTTGAATCAGTACATCTCTTGCTAATGGTTCAGTTGGAGGATGTGTGTCTATTTAGTAATTACCTTCCAGTTAAGCATCGCTCAACCTGTGTTCAAAAAGTTCAGATAACCACTCCAAAAAAGTATGCATAAGCAAATCTGATGAAGGAGAAAAGCTTATTTATACACATTTGTATAAATGTATACACACGTAAGTACATAAGTACTTATGTCACGTGAGTAAAATGTGCATAGGGTGAGTGAAGAACCCTATCCATACTGTAGCAAATTTTGCCACTTAATTTTTGAAAATGGCAATGCAGTTTGAGGGAAAGCGAAAAATCACTTCTATTGGAAAGAAAAATCCAAAGTAGATACCCTTCTGTTTGGGATTGTTCAGACATCTGTCTGTAGCAATGCAAGTTATTAACCTGGAATAGGGAAAATGTTGGTGCCAAGTGCCCCTGAGAAATACAGGAAAGTGTGCTTTGGGCAGGTTGCAGTTCCCAGTCTGCCTTGCCACTCCTCCCCTCACATAATTCCTGCCTGTGGCTTGTTCAGTGCAGTGCTATTCCTCTTGCACCTCTTTTGTCTATCAGCCGAAACATGTACTTTGTCCTATTGGCAGTTTGGCCTTTTGTAAAAGGATATGACGTAAAGACATAAAGATTTAAAGAAAAAAGAAGGGTGGTCTTAACTTGGATAGGCTAAGCTGAGTCAGCTAACTTAGGTTATAGCGACAGCAAGGATGGTAGAGCTCAGAACAGCCCATCTGAATTCAGCCTCAGGTTTTCGTATAACTGCTTGAAGCGGAGGTCGTCTTGTCTCTTGCTGTGTCCTGCATTAGCTAATTCAGGTTCGCTAACCTGACCGAATTGTAGAATCATGAAACAATTTGGGTTGAAGGGTATTTGCAAGTTAGGTAGTCCAGCTCGGTGCTCCAAGTAGGGCTAACTTCAAAGCTCAATCAGGTTTCTCAGGGCCTCGTCCAAGCAAAATTTGAATGTCTCCAAGGATAGAGATTTCACAAGCTCTGTGGGCAGGTTGTTCAGTGTTTAACTACCCTCACTAGGAAAATATTTTGCCTAATGTCTAGCCAGCATTTCCTTTGCTGCATATTATAACCATAGCGCCTTGTCCTTTTTCTCTGTGCTCTGAGAAGACTCTGACTCTGCGTTCTCTAAAACTACCCATTCGGTAGTGAAGAGGGTGATTACATACCCCTCTGCTGTCTCTTTCTCAGGCAGATGTTCCTCTCGCTGCAGTAGAAGCATATCCAAAGAAACAAGCCTGAAATCACTGATTCCATGCAAGGCAAATTTTGCAGAGAAACAGCCCTCCTACAGCAAGTGGTAAATTTGAGAAGAATGATATCCTTCTAGTCACTCAAAGTACTCTTGTAGAATAAAACAGTAACATCAGTACTTATACAAGTCCTAACTGAGTACTACTTTGTCTTTTGCCTACCAAAATCCTTCAATTGCACAGGGTATTCCCATTTTCTTGTTTCAAACCGTTGGCTAATGTTTTGGAGCACAAACAGCTCTGTCATTCTGTCCCAGAAATTATACTGAAAAAAAGGTTCAGTCTGGACGTTAAAAGCATCTTCCTATGGAGAGAAGTGAAAGAGAGTCCTGAAGGTTTTTTCTCGTGAGCCTGGTGGCACTTGGGGGTTTGCGTAGACTTTCCTATACTGACTCATTTATCAAGTGCTGTGAGATCTGCTGAGACTGGCACGCTGTGTAAACATGAGCAATTAGTTCTGTTTTGAGCCATACCATAAGTTAATGTGAGGGAGATGCTTTGAAATCCTTGTGTACAAATATTTGGAAGAAAGTTATTTGAGTTTTTTAGCTCTAAGCGAAGTAAACAGTCTTTTGAAGTATTCTTAGTTTGCCCAGCTGACAGAGTGTATATCTCAGGTTATCCATTTGGTCAGCTGCTGTGTGAAAGGTACTGGAGCTGTGTCAACATTTTTCATTTTAGGAAAAAGCAAATACTTGAGTGTGACTTTATCTTACTGGTATTAAATCTTTAAAATGTCAAATGGCTTGTTAGCTTGTACAGGCACCTTAAGTAAAGTGCCAATAAAAGAAGCGCTCTGAATATGGAGAATTGAGTTTACAGTTTGAACATTTTGTTTACGGTTTGAACAGAGGATTGCTATGTGGCTACGTGTGTGCACGTTACTG
Source organism: Dromaius novaehollandiae (assembly GCF_036370855.1). Taxonomy (NCBI): domain Eukaryota; kingdom Metazoa; phylum Chordata; class Aves; order Casuariiformes; family Dromaiidae; genus Dromaius; species Dromaius novaehollandiae. The sequence continues at coordinate 7,643,947 of NC_088105.1, read as the reverse complement.
TGCCAAGAGGCTGGTGTGGTCTAAAAGGTGTTGCACTGGACTGGCAGCCAAAAGATGAGGAGATTTTAGTCCTGTACTGGCCTTCATCTTTCTCTCTCTGTTCTTAGTTTCTGTATTTCTTTAAGTAACATACTTGGAGATACGGACATGGAAAGCGCTAGGTGACTTACCCATTCACACCACTTTGGGGTTTGGGTTGTTTGGGAGCAACTCCATTCTCAATAAGTCTGGCTTTTGTTGGCTCTCCTCTGCGTGTGCTAAAATTCACTGTTTTGCTTATGGGAGTGATTGCTGTAGGGCCATTGTTTATAGGGAAGCAGAGCTGCGCCCCCAGCTATGCACAGTGTGTGGGAGATTCATTGCTGTGCAGAGAGCTAGCATAAAGCTTGTGAACCTCATTTGAAACTCCACATGAGACTTACAAGAGGAAGAGTTATGGCTGGCTGTGAGCTTAGGAGCAACTTTTACCCTTAATAAATAGAGGGCTGGCGCGCTCGCTCTCTCACGCGCGCGCTCTCTCATGCTTGCTTTGCTTAGGATGATTGATTTTGATGTGTACTGATAAAGATTTGGTCTTGCTCTTACAGCTGTCCTATTTCTACTAAAGCATCCCACTTGAACTGTTACTCATTGCAGATCTTTCTGTAGTCAAGAACCATTTTGACCGAAGAAAACAAATGGAATACGTGTATTTTTTAATAGGAATGCATAGCATGTCATGTACTTAGTTTTCTTTCTCATTAACATTTACATTTCCTCCTTTATTCAGCGATAAAAAGGATCAAGACGAATGCTCCTATTTTAAGCATTTGTGGTTTTGAAGTTAAATTCCAGTACAAAATTACTGCAGCTCCGTTCTTGGAGTATGATAGAAGCGTACAAGAGGAATAGAGCAGAAAGCAAATAATAACAAATAATAGAAGCTACACCATAAAACATCTAATGATATGAAGAAAAAGAGATTGAAATTACCCAAGATTTGAATGGAAACCAATACATAAAGAACATAATAATGATACTTAGACCAACTGTTGACTTGAATTCACTGTCCTTGTTACAAGAGTTTGTTAGTAACACCTATTTTCCTATGCAAACCTTTAAAAAAAAATCTGGAGCATAGCTCAGATTCCGCCGTGTGGAACATCTCAGTGAAAGATCAGACTCCAAGACCAAGTCGTGGTCCTGTCTGCTCCTCCTGTTGCAGTGGTGCCTGGGTCTCATACTGACTTTTTCTCAGTGCAAGATTATAGCTGGTTGTTAGATCAACTGAAAGATTAACTTGAAGGACACCTCTTTCCAACAGTCCTGCACTATATCCTCTCTCATAAATGATGTGATATTTCATCCCACATATGTAGGATGAAACATTCGTATCATCCTACATGGTATGATAGTTCTTTCATATAAATCAGGTGTATTCTTACTATATAAGCTCCTGTCAGGTAGCTTAGCATCAAGGTAGTCTGGATTCTCTATTTCATGGCTTCATGGATGCAAAATGAAACAAAGTATCAACCAAATATTACAAATTTTTACTATTATTTCTATAGTGGACTTGAAGTTATTTATCATGAATCTGCAAACAAGCCAAAGGTTTCTAAATCTTTTCCTCTTTTTGTTCTTTATTCTGTTCTTTCTACACAGAGCCTCCACCTGTGATTCAGGTTCCTAATAATGTCACAGTTGTTCCTGGTGAAGGAGCCATCTTGACCTGCCTGACTTTAAGCACAGTGCATTACAATCTCACCTGGCAGAGAAATGGCAGGGATGTGAGACTTAAGGAACCTTCGCGAATAAGGATGATGAGTAACCTGTCTTTAGAAGTGAAAACTGTAAAGCTCACCGATGCTGGCAAGTACAACTGTATCGCTTCTAATGAGGGTGGATCTACCACAGCATCTGTCTTCCTTACAGTGCAAGGTAACAAGGGAACTGTGTTAATCTTACTCTGTGGTTTTTTTTTTATTTTCTTGTGAAGTCTCATAAAAACTTTGTGTTTTATGTTCTTTTGGAGGAAAAAAAACCAGCTCGGAGACTGATGGAATACAATGTAGTCTTTCTTGTTTTAAAATAGCAACAGGAGTCATCAAACAACACTAGGGCTCATTTGGTGAGGCTGTCCTGTGCTGTTTGCCTCTACAAACCATGGTTTGGTCCCCTTAGCGTATGTGCCGATTTAACTCGGCTGTACGACAGAATGAGGCCTCAGGTATCTTTGTTATCAGCGTCTCCTGAAGTGTAGAGCATGAGATAGCCACAGAGGGGCCTTGCTCTGGTTTGTTCACACACGCTCATTTGTTCACAAAAGCCTCAGTTCCCAATATTTGTAGTGAAGCCTCACTTTGAAGAAGACTTAAGGCCTGGCTATATGGGTTTTTTTGTTTGTTTGTTTGTTTGTTGGTTTGTTTTTTTTCAGTAAAACTATAGTAATACAATCATATGTGGGTAAATAAACTGGTACAAGTCACTGTATTCTTCTGGATTATTTTATATTTCCTAATAACAGAATAGTACTACTACCACTACTAAGTTTTTTCTGTGTAAATGAGCACAAGGTCTGTTAAAGTCTGGATGCACATAGCTCGCTGTGCACAGAATTTGGACTGAAATAAATGGTGGAACAACTAGCTCCTTTGATACCTGAATGAGGAAGGTGGTCTGAGGAGAAGCTGTAAAAGGCAAATTAAGAGGAGTAAATCAGCAGCAAAGGCATTGCCAGTTGCGTGTGTGTTTGTGGTTTTTTGTTTTTTTTTTTTTTTTTTTTTTGAGTGCTCAAGTGAATGAATATATCACTGCTAATAGTTTTACAGTATTTTTGTTACCACTCCTTTTTGACACTCAGTGGAAGTTTCACTTATGAAACTCTGCTAGTTTTATTGTATCATTCGAACTACAAGCTGGTCAGGATTTTACAATGGGATACACTTTGTAAAGACAGGAATTCTCAAAATATGTCAGGATTGAAAAAGATGGCATGAGTGAGACCAAGCAAAGTTTAGATTGGCGCTGCTGCTTTGTACCGGGAGCAAAGTTCAAAAAATAGGTAAAGTGCAGTAATTTGCGTTAGAGCTAAACCTTTTAAATTTGAATGTCCTGCAGATTTTTCTCCATTTGCCTTGGAGAGATTGGAACTTTTGGTCCCTAACCTCAACTCTGTGAGTAAGAAGAGATAGAACTGCAAAATATTTTAGAAAAAAACCTATTGTGTCCCATATTTTTAGCTTTCGGCTGTTTTGATTAAACTGCTTGTAGGTGGCTGAACTCAGACAGGTTGTCTGCTTGCTGATGATACCAGGTCACATTCAGTGCACAACTGATAACTTCACTGACTTCACAGCTCTAATTCTAGGACTTTGTTAGTTGATAGAATTATGGAAAAAGAGAATTCAGTGGTACTGCCTTGATTAAGGTGCTCCAGAACAAAGAAGGGTCCGCAGTGGAGTTGTGATGCTTCCTAAAGGGATGTAGTTTCTCTGTATAGGAAGGGCATATTGGTTTACTGAAATGGAGTAAGTGGACATGCAAAGAGTTATGTAGAACCTGTTACAAAATAAAACATAGAGGCATTTCTTCACTGAGCTGTTTGAACCACCCTTTAGATGGCTACAGCTAAGTTCTAACTGCTAAATTTCTAACAAGGCTAAAGGGGAGGGGGGGGGGAAAGGAGAAAAACCTAAACCCTCTAAACCTTTGGAAAACTTAGTTTTGTTTTAAATTCTGTGGGATTTTCCCAGCAAGACAACCATGCAAGCATGTCAAAGGCAACAAGAGAAGCACTCTGCCCTACCCATCTCTTCCTGGGATTTAGATTTTCTCCCTAATGTCTGTAGACCAGCTGGGAGACTTAACACAGTGACCAAATTGCATCTGGCAGGTTTTTACAGTAAAGCTAAAGAAGTTTACTGCTGCCTCAGCAGAATATTTAGTTTCAAATCATTTATATATGTGAGAATGATTATGTCAAATGGTTGGGAATTACATTTTGGCTGGTACTGGTGTTGCTAACAGCTTCAAAACATGCCTGAGATAACCCTCTTGGATGGTTTTGACAGGGTTAGTTGAGAGACTGACAAGTATTTTCTTTTGTTTTTGATGAAAGGTGCTTAGAAGAGAATTCATCTGTAGGAAACACTAAGCTGCATTCAGATTTCTGCAGTAGTGCCTGCCTCTTTTCCTCTGGAGCATGTAATCTACCTCCAGCCTTCCAAAGAGCTATGTGCAGAAGCTGGATGGCAGCAGGATGGTTGCGTGCAGTATTTATCCTCATTTCAGTTTGCTGATCTCTGTCACGTTTCTGGAGGTACACTGATCTACAGTTACCTGTGTCATGCACAAGTCTTACTGTTTGGTAGGATCTAGAATCCAAAAGAACTATTTATATTTGGCAGCAAAAGAGTAAAGGGTGGCTATATTTAAGAAGAAAAAGCTTTAAAAGATTGTCATATTAAAATCCCAAAGAAGGAAATTTGACATCTTATTAATAGATTAGGATGGATTCATGCTTTGTGTAGTTGCAGGTAATCCAGGGGGTTGAATTAAATCATTGCTGGGACAGCTCCATATAGGTCTCTGAATTTTGGATTGTAAGAGAATAGACACTACTTTTGTCCCCACTTTCTTTCTGGAGTGGCAGTTAAGTCAGAGAAGAAATGCTAGCAGCTCTAAAAATAACCCAGCGTCTGGATTATAGTAAGCCCTTGTTTTGAAAGTTTTCAGTTTGATAATGCTGCTTCTGAAAGAGAATGTCCATCTGATTTTTGTGCCAACAGCTATACAAATACAGATTGAAAACTTGAATGAGAGTTGACTTTTCTTTCTCCCATTTTTTTTTTCCCCAGTCCCACTCCATGTTAATAAGAACTTACTATACTAAGTGTTGCACACCAGCAATGAGCAAAGCTAGATGAAGATCCCTTTTAAAAGTTGTGTTTAATTTTGGCATGGCAGTGTACTGCTCAGAGTAGTTGGAAAGGTCGCTAAATGCTGTTTTGTACATTACAGGGAGTACAATCTATAGGAGCCTTCTAGGATTTGTATTATTGTGGGTTCAGTGTTGCAACTAACTGTTAAGTATACAGTCTGTTTTGGACGTTGTTATATGCGGTCTACATAGTATGACTTACTCGTGCCTTCTCTCTTAACAAATGGGTCTGCTGTGGAAACATGGGTGAATTTGTCAGGGCATTCTCTACTTTTTTTCAGGTGCTTCATTAATTTTATCAAAGGCCTGGAAGAACATACTGTGGCAGTGTGAGGCTTGAAACATTGATAGACACATCTTTTCAGTGATATATCTCTCAGTGATGAGGGAAATTCTGTGATCATGTAAACTTTTTCTTTCCAGTTCATTAGTCTCGTACGCAAAAATTAGTCTGTTATATGCATATTTATAAGGTTGAATATTGAGTTTCTTGTTTTAATAGCTATAAAACGTTCTTGGTGTTTTTCACCCACATAAGTAATATTGACCCTGTTGGATTTTGAGAAAAGTGCAGTTAAAACTCTGATCCCTGAAATGTGGATGTTGCTAAATGTAAATTTATGGGTTGCCTTGATTTTTGCATGTTGTCTACTCTTACTTACTCAAACCAGAAAATGAAATACTTTTTTGAGGATTGCAGCTATCTTTTCCCTCTACAACACAGCTGTATAGTATGTAGAAACTTTTACGGCTTTTGCTGTTTATGCCAGGGATTAGTGGAGAAGTTTGATTTCAGTGCTCTCGGCCTCTGGAGCGTTGTAACAATAGATTAACAAGAGGGTCACACAACTGAGGCATTTGAGGCAATGAAGTGTCAGCGGCTGTCTGTGGAGATTATTGATGAATAACGTGCAGGTCAGCTTTTTACTCTGACACTTTTCTCTGTCTGAATGTACAGACAGAATAAAATCATACCTGCCGTAGTTCTTGTTCTATCCATAGTGTAGTGGGTTTCCTGAATCTGTCTATTTGCTGAACCTTTTTTAAAGTTTAAATGGCTGTCTGGTATCGCCATCACAACAGAAAAGGTTTTAGCATCTGATTAAAGGTGGCACTTAGAGCTAAGTGCTAGGAAAACCTAAGCCATGCTGGACGCAAGAAATCAGCATACTTACTGTGTGTTCTACCTGCTCTCATAAGAACTAAAGTATATGGTTGACTTTGGGGGTCACTGTTGTAATAACAGTCTCCTGAGTGATCTTTTGCCAAGCCAATGCTTGGAAAGAGTGCTGTCTACATTAAATGCGCAGTGGGAGAAAGTAGGACTTATTAGCCTGGCAAGGTGCATGCGTGCTATCTGCATTAGGGAATTATGTGGACATTTATCAGCCCATTTACAGCTTGAAATCCAGGTAAAAAAAATTGTCCAAGGGACAATGTATGTGACTTGACTTGGCCACAGCAATGGTAATGCTCAGATACATCCCAGACTAGGAGCAGAAGCCAGGACTGAACACAATATGACCTTCAACATGAAGATGCATATGCAACTATGTACATCTGGACTACTTCCAGGGAAGAGACTGCTTAGATGGACAAGAGGAAAATTGCCTCCTGGGCATTATCCAGTGCTTCGTTGCCTGAATTTTTCCTCTTCTCTGAAAAGAGGTAACAGGGAAATAAGCATCTTATTCTATGAGATCTCTGTGTAAATGATCATTTGAATATTCATCGCTTACGTATGTGGATGTACACTGTAATAATGGATAAGGAGAAATTTGTCATAGTGCTCAATTTAAACACAAAGCAAAAAAGGAAATAATTGAAGTATTACTGCTTTTTTTTTTTTTTTTTTTTTTTGCTATTTCAAGTATAGAAAATAAATAATAAATAATAAATTAAATGCAAGTTGTTCAATCCTAAAGAATGGAAAGCAGTTCAGATGGTTCTTTCTAAGCTGTTGTTTGGAGCTGTCTTAGATGATGAGTTAATCTTTTCCAAGCTGCATAGTTTAAAGTTACTAGTGAAAGTCCGTTACCATTGTAGCCCGTTCCACTCTTCTTAGGATAGGAAGTAAAACACAGTTAAACTCTCAGCAATGTTCTTTGATGCAAAAGTCAACGTCCTTTGAACAGAGAAGAGCTGAATCCGTCTTCTGTCTTGCTTATAGATATGTGTTTATAGCTATCATAATAGCAGAGGATTGTGGTTTTTTGTTTTTGTTTTTTCTTTTTTTCTGGAGTTCATTCTTGACACTAACATAATGGAGGCTTTCAGAAAATTTGAGATCAAAGTCATATGTTTCCATTTGTGTACTTCCACTGAAAAGCAAAGGTATATCTATAAAACTTGTAGTCCACGTAAGAATTCATAGACATTGCTGTGGTCACACAATCCTTCCCAGTCTAAAGAAACTATTAATTTTTCAGACCAGCGTTAGAGTCCCTGTACAACTTAAAGTAGGGGTTTGTCATAAACGTGTGCTCTTGCAGTATCTTGGTAGTTTGAAGTCCATGGAATTCAGTTCAGATCCTTCTCTTTTTAATTGGTGCTAACAAGAATGGGTCATAAGTATAGGGAACCACTAGTGAAGAGCTTATATCCTGGACCCCAGGAAGGGGTTCCATATATTCCCTGCTAGAATTCTGCTCGGGTGCATGTAGCAGTGCCTGAATGTTTACCTTAAGGTTTTGAGGAAGCGCAATTTTGCAAAAATCAAACCTTAAAAAATTGCAACCAGTGTGTGCCAGCTGCTGAAGTTGTTACATTCTTACATTATGATTTTTGGTCTAGGTAAACTTAAGTAGTTGTTTTACTCAGCATTGTTAGTGCATTGCTTGTCAGATGAACAGTTTGAATCTTGCAGCTTTCCAAACATCATTCTTGGAAATAGTAAAAAGGCAAGAAAGACTCTCGAAGGTGCTCTACACAAAGTATTGATTTTTTACAGATAATGGTTCAGTCAATACCAGCTGCATGCTGGCTTTTGGGGAAAAGTTCCAGTTAAGAAAAAAAGTGCATAAGATAATGAAAAATACACTGTTAGTAAAAACTAAAGGGACTTTCTAATAAAAGATAAGGGTTTTTTATACTATATGAAATAAAAATTTGGTAATTGCTCTCCTTTATTCATGTTAACTGCTTGACACGGCTTTAATGAATATTAGGGCCCATGAAGGTTACAAGCATGAATGCCTCGGATGAGGATATCTACAGGCTAACAGCCATTCTCTTCAGAGGCTTTGCACATGACCTCCATTTAAAAGGCTTTCTCTAGGGATTTGAATGGGCTTGGTAGGGGTACTGTAAGGAGCTTGGGCTCCTCGCTTGCCCGCATACAGGTTTTGCCCTGTGATTTACTAAAGAACAAAGTGAAACAAAGACAATTACCCTGCCATATGAGAAAGCCCATTCTGTATGCCTCTGTGGTTACTCCGAGTAAGAAACAAGCTGCTTAATTAGTGCCAAATGTGGCCTCGCTGATTCTTGTTGGTATTGCAACTGTGTATGTTGTCTCTTTTTTTTTTTGTCTCCGGAAGAGTACAAACCAGCAGAATGCTTGTATGTTAAATGTAAGTCTTATTCCGGCCACCTTCTGCTCACCTGATGATGTTGTTGTGTGAAAGTAACTGCGTGGTCAATGGTGTGTTGTCAAAGCTCAGTGTGTAATCGCCGCTGGAGCCAAACAGTCTTCTAATATCAACATGAGAGTAGACCTTCCCCAAGACCAGAGCATGCAAAACATCTCCCAGTGTCTCTTGGCAGGATTTAAAACAGAATAAAAATAGCTGAGAAGGCTGTGCACATCATGAATCACTCGAGGACAATTCTGTAATTTGCATCCATTTCTTCGCTCTCCCTGCCCCCTCTTATCTGGATTTAATTCTAGTACTTCTGGAACGATGGCTATGCCTTCCTCCAGTGTCTGTCTTCCAAGATATTGGTAAATTCAGACCCTTTATGAAACCGTGCAGGGACTTGATACAACTCTGCAGATGGTATTAAGTTCACTGTATAGATGGAAAAGTAAAGAACTTGGGGAAGGTTAAGGAACATAAAATTAAGAAAGCAAGTCATAAGACATTATATAACTACATCTAAGTTTACAGTTTTGTAACTCTATATGTAAATTATTTGTTATTTAATTTATTCGTTGTTCTCCTCATGCAAATGTGGTCATTGTCTTTGGCAGTATAGCTCTGTGGGGGTTTTTTAATGCATGTTTGCTTATGGGTCTCAGACTCTTCTCCAAGCTCACACAGCCAGTTAATGGCTGAAAACAAAGTCATCAAGTCCTGGCAGTAGTTCTGCTATCCAGAGTACCCCAACAGAGCACCAGGAGACATATCGCATCAAAAAAGTCTTCCTTAAAACAGCAGTAACACTTTCCTTTAAAGGGTTTATACGCTTAATAGGTGTGGCATATAAGTTTTCATGAAATGCTAACAAACCTGATTTTTTCATGAAACTCAAAACACAAAACATAGTGCAAATACTTGAAATAACTTATTTAACCTGTGTAGTGTACTTTTATGTGCATGACTTGTATGCTGATGTTACCACTGATTATATCTTAAAACTCCTTTTATGCTCCTTAAGAAACTTGGTCTCGTGTTCAATGAAGATATATTACAGGACAAATCATTCTATCAGAACTGTGATCAGGGCACGCAGTAAAATGGCTAATAGCCATGGGACTGTTTATGTACTGTTGATGTACTTGTGGATGTAATGTGATTTAAGTAGTCCGTATTTTCAAGTGAAGTTGCATATGCTCAAGTACAGACATCTTGTTAAAGTCAGTTAAAGTGTTACCTGACTTGATTGATAATGTCTATAGCCTTTCTAGTGCATATTTCCCAAACCTGTGCTACTCTTGATAAACCCATCCATGTAAAAGGTGAAGAAATGGCCTTTTTATTTATTTATTTTTGGGGATACCCTGAACTTGATGTTTGAGCCTGTGAAAAATCATTTAATTTTTCACTGTCTCAGTTCTTCCATCAGCAGCAGCACATCACTAACCCCTTCTCGTTAAGTATGCTGATGTTGGGGGGAGGACAAGTCTTTTCGGAGTTCTATGTTTTAATGCTATTTACTTGAAAAAGATCGTTGCCTAAAAAAATAGTGTTTCTGCCCTGTAAGAAAGCAGAGCCTACTTCACTCCTAACACACTTCAAGAACATTCAACGCCTTCTAAGAAAAAGTGAAGCAAATTCTGCTTTCTTGGCAGAAACACTGTATTTTTTTAGTCAATTATCTTTTTAAGCAAATAGCATTAAAACATAAAACTTAGAAAAGAATTTTCCTCCACACAGTGATAATCAAATGGGTATTAGTCCTTCCAGAGAAACTAGTTTGTGGGAGGGCTGCTTCTTTCTCTTCTTGTTATCACAGACTAAATTAGGATGAGCTATGCTGTTATCCTGGAAGTTGCCTGTCAGTACACTTTCAGGTCCGCTGTCCTAATGGGTTCTGCCTCACGCAAATGCATTGTGTTTACTGGCTATTACCTGTTTTTCCTTAGGAGCAATAGAAGCTTGTCAGACATCTGTCATCTGAGTCTCTACGACGGTGGAGTTCCCACTGAAGCTAATAGGAGCGAGCTGTGCAGACCAGCTCTGGCTTCATCCTCTGTGTACATGTATTCAGCCTCTTTTAGTCTCCAAAAAGCAAGAGCAGGCTTAGGCTTTCAGTCTAAGAGTGCTAGATGAAAGATATTCTGCACACAAATATACTAAAACTCAGGCAGCGCATGATTAGCAGAAGCCAAAACTCCTAAAATTAAAATTGATGCCTCTGATCCAATAGTAGCCACTTCTATGCTTTAACAAAGGCAAAATGGCAACAGTTAGTACTGTAAATTTCTACTTTTTCAGACAGTGAGTGATGTGGGTCTTTTTCTGTCCACTATAACCAGACAAAAACATACGTAGTATGGAATAAAATGTCAGTTGCCACAGTGAATAGTGTTGCTGGTCTTTTACTGTCATCGAGGAAACCTATAAAGGGTACTTACTGGTCTCTTCTGGCTTTTTGTCAGAACTGGTGTCCACATTTGGGAGCTCTGTATTCCGTAGCTCAATACAAAGTGCAGGCATGTGAATTAATTTGGCCTCTGTAAGCTGAATCCTGACTTAATATTGTCCTTTTATAAAGGCATGCATGTTTTATGCTGAGAAATTGGAAGCTCAAGGAAGAGAAGAAGGGGCTGGGGTCTAAGGAAACGTAACTAATTCAAGAAATATGAACTGTCTGAATAACGTTCTAGGTAAAGGGACTTTAAAGAATGTCATGAACACAGGTTATTTGTATTTCAGTGTAGCAACTAGCCTTATAATGCAATTCATGGGTCTCCAATGGTCATTGCCTGTGTTTAATGGAGGTAGTTGGAAGGAAGCGTTCATGTCTCTATTAGGACTGTTTTCTCACAGTACTACTGTTTGAGAACTAGAAGAAAGCAGCTATCATCTGTGTTTGCAAAATGGATCTTTTTAATTTGCTATTTTTTATTTCTTTTCATAGAACCACCTAGGGTTGTCATCTCGCCTAAGAATCAAACTTTTACGGAAGGCTCGGAAGTGTCTATCAGGTGTTCTGCAACAGGTTATCCAAAACCAACAGTAGTGTGGACATATAACGAAATGTTTATTATTGGTTCAAACAGGTAGGGGCTAGCTATAGTTTTCTCTCTTTTTTTTTTTTTTTTTTCCTGTTTGTGAAAGAAGTTTTGAAGAATGCTAAAATATTCTGAGCATTTCTTCCACAGGAGTCTGTGAGTTTCAGGAACTTGTACCTCAAACTTCACCTTTATGGCTCTTTAATTTCAATTTGATGCTGTTCACCAAATGCACTGAAATCCTCTGAGAGATTAAAATAATACCAAATATTGTTGTTTATTGTAAGAAAAAAAACAATGATACTTCTTTGTAAGCCATCTGGTTGTGGGGCTGCTGCTGCTTGGAGTTGTGGACTTACAATTTTTTTTTTTTCTTATGTTCTCTGTTTATTCGCAGGTATAGATTGACCCCAGAAGGTACCTTAATCATAAGAAAGGCAATTCCAAAAGATGCAGGACTTTATGGCTGCTTGGCAAGTAACTCAGCTGGGACAGAGAAACAGACATCCAATCTTATCTACATTGGTAAGCATGAAAAGAAACAATGCAATGAAATTAAAGAGCAAACTAATACATGATTGGTGAGGAAACATTAATATTTACAGAGCTGTGCAGAACATTCCAGTAGAAATTCCTAAAAATTGAGGAAAGATGTTGAACAGCTCACAAATGTCCCTTTTGTTTTTTGTTCAAATCCAAGCAGTGTTGTTAGATATCTTGGGCTTGATATTTCTGCTTATTCTATTTTTGAGAGAAGACTAAGATCAGGTATTGAAGTAGGGTAACTGAATAGGTCTTTGGAGGAAACCACGTTTTTGTGAATTCCTGTAGTGTGTTTAGAATTCTGGAGTCCTGAACCATATCGTGTCCTCTAAACACCACAATAACATATGTTTTACTGAATTGGAATAAATTTAATAATAGTAGTGTACTAAAGCTCTTGATAACTAATATCTAGCTGAAGAGAGAGATACTCTGAGTCTTTTCACTTCCTACTTGATCAAGCTCTTTCATTTCTTTACTTGAATTCCTGTATATTATGCTCATGGTCCAGGTGCTCTGGACATTCCAAACTCTTCTTTTTCCTGTCTGTCAGTGTTTGGCAATCACCCTACGTGTTTTGCAAGTCTGTTTGATTTTTAATATAAATATTCTGTCCACCTAAAAAGAGAAAGTTAGTCTTTCACGATATGCATCTTAAAAAATGGTATATGCTTTGGATGAAGAATTCATTTCTTTTCTATATTTTTTTTTAGAGGCCCCAACATTGACCATAGTTCAAAGTGAAATTCTGGTTGCCCTTGGAGACACAACTATTATGGAATGTAAAACAACTGGAATCCCACATCCCCAAGTTAAATGGTTTAAAGGTGCATTTCTTTGTGTTTAGTTTATTTACTTAAGCAGTAGTATTTTAAACAGTGATCTTGAAGTGACTTCATTTTCTCAAAAGCTTGCGTAGTATTCAACCAGTGACTGACCTATGAAGTCTTCTGATCTAGAAGATGCAGCACATGACCTCTAGAGCATAAATTCTTGCTCCTGTTTAAATCCAGTGAATAAACATATCGTAACATAAGTAACAAGACAGAGTTGAGTCTCTTGCCTTCTTAAATAAGGTTTGTTCTTTGTCAGAAAATGTTCAGATACGTTACAAAAATCTCAAAGCATCTTTCTATTTTTGCCTTTGGATGTTTCCTCCAAGTTCTTTGCAAAGCCTAAGAATTTTTTATTTGTTCCTTCTTCCAAATTGCGGAGGTCTCTGCTATAATTTATTAAGTAGTGAAGCAGGCTATTGGGTATCACAAATGAAGGAGGTTTTTATAGTTAAACGGGAGTCAGAGAATCCCGTCTCAAAACTGATCCTTTATTCTCAGAAAAAGCAGTCAGCTGCTGCATGTAGTTGTGTGAACCACCTTCCTGACTATTTTCTGGAATACCAGCAGTCTTGTTTGGTAGATATTGCCAACAGATGGCTCATTCACTCAGTCTTTCATCTCTGACAGTGGCTGGAGACAAGCGCAAAACCTGTTGTGGTCTGTTTGCAAATAACCTTCCCTTAGAGTGAGCTGCTTCTGAACTCAGCTAGTTGATGATTGTCTCATATTCTAGAGCTGGAGTCAACAGGCTTTGGTACTCATCCCAAAGAGTACATATGGGCCAATTTTGAATGTTACACAATAATATTGTGGCTACTGCTGAGTGTGAGGTAGCAGAGCTGTTTTCTTGATTCTGCGGAGTTGCTCATTTGGTAAGGAGCTGGCAGACAAGTGATAGCCACACTTAATCCCTGATTTGGGAAGGAGAAATACAGTCTTACGTACTGTCCTAATGCTGATCTCCATCCAAAGTTACTTGGGTTTATATCCTACTTGTAAAATAAATAAATAAGAAGAAATTTGCAGTAACGAATTTTCCCACTCAGTTGAATGGAAGTCAGAGAAGTTATTTGCTAAGTGAATACAGTCATGTTGTGACATAGTCTCAAACTTGATGCTATTTTGTTGGAATAACTTTGGTAAATACCCTGTGATATTTAAGTTACTTTTTTCTGTCTGGACTTAGGTGACTTAGAGTTGAGGGCATCTGCGTTTCTCATTATTGATAGTCATCAGGGTCTTTTGAAGATTCAGGAAACACAAGATCTGGATGCTGGTGATTATACTTGTGTGGCTACCAATGATGCAGGGAGAGCCTCTGGAAAAATAACCCTAGATGTTGGCTGTAAGTAGCTTGTAATTTAGATAATAAATACTATGATTTCAGTATTTCTGTATCTGGTTATTGGTGCCCTTATTTATCTAAGCTTTTGTGACAAAAATGCATAGGTATTCAAATAGCTGTATATTCTAGGAACACCTTTTTAGTGGTGTTCATTAAGTTTCCTTGTCTCATTTGGACTCCAGTTTTCCTTCACTCTTACTTCTTTTGCAAAGCGTGTAAGTTATGATGAGGGAGAGAGAATGAGAGAGGAAAACTGTTCAAACCTCAACCTCGCATAGTTCTCAAGAAGAGGATTTGTTATACCAACTTAAGTTACCATATAAGGTTATTGTAAATTAGTCATTCCTCTCCTCTTTCCCCAATTCTTTGAATTGCCTGTGGCCTGACATGTCACGTCCGGTTATAAATGCATGTCCCTGTCAGGTACATGTGCTTTCTGGATAACAAGCCAAGCTCTTTCCAGGAAAGGAGGAACGTAACAATGCTAAAACCTGGGCATGTACTTTCTTCTGAAGGGGGTGGCTGTGTCTTCATGTTTTTGAGGTGATTAGCCCATTTCTGAGCTCCCCATTATAAACATAGAATATGCAAGGATGCATTTGCAGGGTGTTGTTGGATTTGGGAATCAGTTGTTAGGAGAGTAAATGTGCATAGTAGGATATAAATTTAGGTTGCCAATAGCATAAGCAGAATGCTAGTGTCATGTTGCTTCCCTGACTTGCTTTTTGTGTACTCCTTTTTTTCCAGCTCCCCCTGTTTTCACTCAGGAACCCAGTGATGAATCCGTGGACATTGGCTCAAACATCACACTGCCTTGCTATGTTCAGGGTTACCCAGAACCAAAGGTTAAGTGGAGGCGGCTGAATGGTGCTTCCCTTTTCTCAAGACCATTTGCAGTTAGTTCCATCAGTCAACTCAGAACAGGAGCTCTGTCTATTAATAGTAGGTGGACTGAATTTTTTGAGGAAAACATATTGTGAGGAAATATGACATATGCAATGCATTTAAGTTGCTATGCTACTTTATCATGTTCAGTTAACTTTGCTGAAATTTAGCATTTTTACAGAGATTCTGGTTTTGATACTGCCTGCATTGCTCTTGATATGCAGATTGTTTTCCCATGAATTTGAGAATTTATTGTGTTTGGTCATTTGACTTCACTCTTATGCATAGAAATAATTATATTTCTGTTAAATATATGTAGGTTATGGTCTCCATTGACATTGAAGAGTAGCAGATATTTTTCTTTTTTTTTTTTGAGAAGTGTTAAAATCACTGTTTTAGCCAAGTCCTAATTTGGGTAAATAACTGGAAATTCTGCCAGTGTCTTTGTGATTCCAGTTACCTGGAGCATTTCAGTCAACCAAACGTTAAATGGTATTTTTCTCTTTTCTTAATTAGCTATTTTATTCCCTCCTGAACGTGATCAGCATGGGTGAAGTAATTCCTCTCTACTGCGTGTATAGTGCATTAAATTTTATGTGATACACTGCTGTGTAGGCGTCTGCACACATAAAGAGAGATGTTGCTATGTATAATTTATGATAGTGTATGTATGTGTGGATATATAGTATACTATCATACACTATATATACATATTAGTATACACTGTATTAAAGCGTATACTGTATCTAAAGTGATGAAAAGTACCATATATATGTAGTACTTTTTTAGTTAAGCTCTCACAAAGTCATTGCTTCATTGCTTTGTGACCAATGGAAATGAATAGTCTGACAAAAAAAGTATTTTAAAAGTGAAAGATGTAAGCATAGGGTATAGGTATATTGAAACTTTTGGAAATCATTTAAGACACTGTAATCTGATCTTTTTTTCCTTCTTCTTCTTCTTCCAGATTTGTGGGTCAGTGATGAGGGGACTTACATCTGTGAAGCTGAAAACCAGTTTGGAAAGATTCAGTCACAGCCAGCCACAATCACAGTAACTGGATTGGGTAAGACTGGTTAATGTCAGTGACATCAGTAAAAGCAGCATTTCAGTACCTGGAACGTGCCTGGAATACATGATACTTGCTGGTATTTGTACAACAAATAGGATGTCTGTGTGCTGTATACATACACAGTGACAAATCTATATGCTTGTATCTTAGGCTACATTTGCATGTATGTAGTCTTCTACACAAACTGAAGCAGAAGATATTTGCATGATACATTATAATTGAATTTAGTGAATTTTGCATGTTTGAACATTGCCTTTTGACTGTCTACAATAATTTGAATTAATTCCGTCTACACTTTATTAAATGGACCTTTCAAAGTGATTTTTCTTTCATCTGTTTCTTATACCTAAGTAAATTTATTAAGGAATGAAAAATCACCATAGTGCTCAGTGCTTGTGATGAATTTCCGGCCATCTAATTCATCTTAAAAATAAAAAGCAGCAATGAAATTGCTTAGGGCATTGTGTTGATGTAATTGGGAAGTGATCCAAGAAGACTGTAAACATCCAGTCTTGACAATAGCTGTGCTATTAAGAAATTGTTTATTATCTCAGTTGGACAATTGGCAATAAAAGGAGGAAATAATGCTATGGAATGTATATATTTGTGGGAGCATAGGAATGGAGGTCCATCTGCCATCAAAGAAAACATTTGTTATCGTAAAACATGTGGTGGGAGTCTGTATGCTAGTGACATTTGATAGACAAGATGTTTTTACCAATTTAAAAGTGTTTTTTTAATCCCCATTATTTAAAAGTAACGTGCTGTGTGTGTATACAAGGGCTTTCCGTTGGATCTTTACAGAGCACACAGAATTTTTGGCCAGGTTGTTGACCTCTATTCTAAAACTTCAAGTTTTATGCCCAGAGGAAACCACTACTTACATATTGCCCTCACCAAACCTGCTGTTTTTATTCTTCAGTGTTTTGCCCCAGTGAGGAAAAATAATACATCAACTTGGTGTCCATGGAAACTTAAGTTTTCAAGGAAATACTGTATTGGATCCAGTTTCAGCTGGACAGCATCTTCCTTTTGCTGCAGTTCCTTAGCCTTAGGGTCATTTTATGTGCATTTCCTCAACTTTCTTTTCTCTCCTATGTTACCCCATCCCTTCACTTTGTTTCTTCTGCCTTCATCATTGGTGTTTCTGATACCAGAGCTCTCTCAAATACACTTTTTAAGTGTGTTCGCACTATCATGCTGTTTGACTGTTATGTTTTTCCCCTTCTCTTTTTTCTCTATTTAAATCATATGATTTTCACCATAAGAAACGTTTGTTCCACCATATGCGCATAGTACCTTGCACAAGGAGACCTTTGTCTGACACTGCTGCAAGTAGTGTTAGTGAAAGGACGAATAATAAAAGTTCAGATTTTATACTTTGCGTGATTTGCCTAATTGTTTTTCTAATTCTTTTTTTATTCAAGTTACACCTCTGATTGGAGTAAGCCCAGCCACAGCCAATGTAATTGAGGGACAGCAGCTCACTCTGCCATGTGTACTGCTTGCTGGAAACCCCATTCCAGACCGGAGATGGATTAAAAACAGTATGGTGGTAAGAATATTTTGTTTTATGTAAGATTCTTTGACAGAGGAAATCTGCAACTGACATTTTCATCCATGATAGCAACTTGGTAAAGTATTTCTCTTACCTGATTAATTTACAGAGGTTGATGCACAAATATACTAACAGATTTGACACTTACAAATAAAGATGTGGCACAAGATTGGGCTGGCTCACTGGAAGCAGGGATCCAGGTGTCTGAGACTGCTGAATTACAGCTGACTGCCTCAACTCAGCAGGAGCTGCAGCCTCCCTGAGAGCCGCCAAGGGGCTGGGTGTGTAAGGCTGCAGCTGCTGCTGAGTTTCTGCAGGGGCTGTCATTCCGAGTGCAGCCGTTCCCCCCGAGAAATGATAGCTGAGTACTGTTCAAAATAAAAAAGTGGAGGTATGGCATCCTCACCATTATGCCTCACTTTCATCACTGCCCATGCCTGGAAATTTAAAACTACAAAGTATAGATGAGGAAAGAGGGGACAGTAGTGGAGGATGTGAAGGTATAGAAATTAATTAGGAGCCAAAGTATTTGTGAATTGTCCTTTTTCTCTCTTCCCCTCCTTCTTTCCTTCTTCTTTTTTTTTTTTTTTTTTAATGTAACAGCAGTTTTATGTATTTTAGTTAGCTCCTGAATGTCAGCCTAAGACTCTGAATACAGGAATGCTAGTGGAGCATATCCATCAGAGTGACAAAAATGCTGGAATTTTGAATCCTTGGTAACTGAAAACTGTTTCTTTTTCCCTACCTTTTAAAATAAAGATATTGTAAAAATATCAGTAAATTTCTGTAGTTTTAGGCTTTTTTTAAGATACTGAGTTAAGATCCTGAGCCAATGGGATCAGATCAAATGTCAGCATCCCTGTATTGTGCACTCCTTTCTTAGTTGTGCACTGTTCAGCACTTGAAAGCATGTATGCTTTCTCTTTCTTTCCAGAGCATACCATTGCTAGTTTATAACTCCTGCACAAAGGAAGGTTGCATGCACCCAGTACCTGCGTTTGTTGTCTGAGTGAAGTTTCATTTCTTTAGTAGTAGCCAAATTATTGCCTTAGATCCCTATGAAGTCCTGCTTTTAATCTGGCTCACAAATTGCTCCTAAAGCTCCTTCTCCACGCCTGTAATTGAAAGAAATGACAGCAAAAATTTCTCACCTGAGTTTTCACATCTTATATTAGATACATGTCTTCTGTCACTATAGCTGCAAGTCAGTACCTGCTGATTTCTCCTCCAACAGCCACCTGTGAAATCCTGCCTTGACCCTTGTGGCTTCAAGGAGACCCAGCTCAATTACTGTTTACTGTCACCAAGCAGAACCCTGGCACTGTCTTCTCTTGAAGCTGCTAGAGTTTTCTGCTCAATTTTGTGCCACTGCGAGTCGTTCGCCTTTTCTTTAGACTGTGTAGGTGCAATGGACACAGGCTCTAACTTCTGTGAGAAAAACTGGCAGGATGCTTCTCTCGGAGTTGCTAATGCCTCTATATAGTAGTTTTTTGTAATTCTAAGCACATGACGAAAGCTACAGTCCAATGGAAGTATTGAAGTGAATTCCATTTAGAGAAGGATGCACCTTTATCTGAATGGGGCATGACTGAAACAATTTCTCACTCTGACACTCTCTCTGTAAGGCAAGTCCACATTACTGAGCTTGTTGTAGGCAGTGCTGTTCCAGTTGATTGATAAAGATCCCTATAATTTTTTTATGTTGCTATAGGATATATAATTTTTTAAAAAGTACTGTTTCTTGCTGAGAGTTAGAACTCTTCATTATCTTTCACAATAAAGGGATTTTAAGTGTTGCTGCTGCCAGCACTTAAAACAAAGATATATATTATCCTATCTGCCAAACTTGGGCAACATCCTCAGAAGGGGAATGTATACTTCAGAGCTGGTTGCTTTTTCCTGAAGAACAGATAATTTAAAAAAAGGCGAAAGAGTAAAGACAAGTCACGCTGTATCCCAAAGTAAATATTGTGAAACAAGTGTTTTCTTCAGTAAAACATTGCATCACTCTTTCGGCAGCTGGTTCCCAGTCCCTACATTAATGTTCGCAGTGATGGAAGCCTGCACCTTGAAAGAGTTCGGCTGCAGGATGGAGGTGATTATACCTGTATGGCAAGTAATGTCGCTGGAACGAACAACAAAACTACTACTGTTAACGTGTATGGTGAGGAACACTGTTTTCTTGCTTTGGTGCTAGTTTCAAGATGAGAATGCATTTCTTACTAATAGTAGCTCTGACTAGAGCTTTTTCATTAAAGTTATACTAATTTCTCAAATTTCCTCTTTGTAATGATGTTACTTTGTTTAGCAATGTGGAGAGAATTGGGGTCCAATGCACAGAAGAGAACTATTTGGTTGAGACTGTTTTTAAAATAAAAAAAAACCCCACCGTTTTCTGGTATTGAAAAATCTTCCTTTTTAAACATCTATGAAGATCGTGCTTTGCAGACTTCATCTCTAACTTTATTAACAAAACAGGCACAAGTGGGAGTTTACTGGAAAGCCATGCCAAGTGCTGTCAGAGGGATTTCATAACTGATAAAAGGAAGCACAACTCATGGGAGTATTGCACTTAAAATAAATTATGAGTTTGGCAAAACTTCTTTTTTTTAACAGTATCCAAAATTATACTGACAGGAGGACAAGTGTTAGCATTGTGGTAACCCATCTGTATTTCAGCTGCAGATTCTTGTATTAACTGTGTGGGGGGTCACCACCACTTCATTGTTTACAGCCTGAAATGTTCTCATGTGTCGAATTAATCATGGGAGACTTATTTTAAGCTTCACTGAAGATGCTGGAACATCCTTTAATGTTAAAATAGCTGTTTTTGTTAATACACGCAATTACTCATTGTCTGATAAGGTCTTCCATGTGAACAGTAGTTTTGGAATTTTTCAGAACTTAAGGACAGAAATTGACATATATACATAAATATATATATATATTTTTAAATCTCTCTTTTAGATGTAGGATATACAGGTTGCTATACTGAGCTTTTTCGCTCTGTTGTTAATTCAAAACCAGTTCAGGTAGGCAGTGGAACTGGAGTTCTTGTTACCTTGTTTGTGATTTTGTGAAGTGTTTTGGTGGTTTTAATCAAGTTCCTTTGACAGCAAGTCCAATCCCTGCAGAAACCATCATTGCAGTTGCCACAGTCTTCTAACATTTATAACAAAGACTGAAGGAGCTTGGAGAGTGATCAGCTCTCTCACTCTTATATCTGGTCTGTTCAAAATACTGTCCATTGATTGAAATGGATTCAGCACCAAAAATGCTGAACCCATTCTTATGAAACGTGCTGTCTAGGATGGATGGTATACAGTATTCTTTCAGGAAACCTGACCTAAAATGTCATCAGAGGATACTGTTGCAAAAACTTTCTGAGATGACCCCAGTCAGCTAGGTGAAATACCTACAGTTAGTTGAAAACTACATGTACCTAATCCAGTGATTCCCCCATGGCTGATTTGTTTTATTATGAACAGGCATCTAGTTGTAATGAAAGACTGGATAGCGTAGGACAAAGTGATTGGTGTGTGTCAATTTTGGCGTTCAGAGAACAGACAGAAAATTCCCCCTCCTGGCTCTCTGTATGAAATAGTAGCTGAATACGCAGAATTTATTATAGGAGATATGCCATGGTTTGAAATTTGGGTTTTACCTGTGTTTAATATATGTATTTATTTTTAGTTCTGCCTGTTATTCAGCATGGACAGCAGATATTCAGTACCATTGAAGGAATCCCAGTAACATTGCCATGCAAAGCAAGTGGAGTTCCTAAGCCGTCTATTGTCTGGTCCAAGGTAACTTCTCATCTTCAAGCTGTTCATGATGAAAGATAAATTGAGCACATCATTTAGCTGTAATCAAAACTATATGCAAGAAAGGCAGCCAAAAACCTTTATCGTGAGGGACCTGGAAATCTCTATTTATTCACATCTGCTTTTGTTTCTTAGAGCAATCATTTCTGGCCGTGGTCCAGGTATAGATCAAGGTTCTGTTCTTTGGAGAGGCTTTGCTGTATCTTTCTATTTAGAAATTGTTAATATTCTTCTTGTGAGTTGATTTTTTGAGATTCGGAACTTGCCGCAGATTGAAAGTTCAGTTTTGTTTTGGAGGTTTACTTTAAGGTGACTTTTTTTTCTCCAAGAAAAGCACGTATAAAAATGGCATTGTGGTGTTAACCATTTGTCACTTTTCAGTCATGTCCCTGACAAGAGATCCACTTATGAGGAAGGAAAAGCATTAGGTAATGGTTCCAGGGCTGCAGTTTGAAACCTCCTTTTGAAAATTTGGGTTGAGGTCTAAGAATCAGGCTGAGATTATTGTTTTTGTTTTGTTTTCTTTTTCTCTCCTACTTGAACAACATAATTTCTGATAATAACAGTTATTTGGGGTATGTTACAGCTTACATGACATTGCTGTGAATGCTCTTGTGGCCCGCGTGACATTGCCATGAATGCAGTGTTGCCTCAGAAGTTGCACAGATGTAACTGATTGGGACCTTGTGAACAAGTTTTTTAAAAAGCAGGGATAGAACCCAGTAAATGGATTGGTTTGGCAACGAGTAAAACACAGTAGGAATGAGATGCAGTGAAAGATTATCTTTCTACTTAATTATCAAATACAACTTTGTATACACACAAGGAAGAATCTGCTGACTGAGAAACAACATTTTATACAAAATCTGTTTCTGCAGTGGAATTGCACTTCAAAATTGATTCATTTGAAATCTTGAAAATTTTCAAGAATTACGGTCTGGAAAATATAAAAGGTTTTCTGCATAAGAATCCCTGTACTTCTGCTCTTGCTGCTGCTAGAAAGTGAGCTTAAAAAAGTGATAAGTTTGTCAAAGTTAATTAATTTATATGGACAGAATTTTGGGATCTTAGTTAATTCAGAGTATTTTTCCATCCCAGCTATAAACAATAGAATCAGTACTGTAATGTAAATTAGAGTATTTAAACTCAGTTTAGTAAGACTGCTTGCAAATTGTTTGGTCTACAAAACTGCATTAAAGAGCATAAAGCATACTGCACAGTGAAAAATCTGACCCAGTGTTATATTAAAAATACAGCTGTTTTCATACAAAAGGGTCACAACAGTGGGTTAAACTAGGGGAGCTACTTGAGGGCCTGACAATTTTTACATACCTTTAACAGTGTGTGTTTTCATTAGATTTTTTATTTTATCTCTGTAAACTTTGACTTTCATTGAATTAAATGCTTGTAATTTATTTTATTTTAGAAAATGCATGCATTATGGGCTTTTTTTGTTTGTTTCCACAGAAGGGAGAACAAATTCTTCCCAGCAACATGAAATTTTCTGCAGGGTCTGATGGAAGTCTCTATGTAGTTTCACCAGGGGGTGAAGAAACTGGGGAGTATGTGTGCACTGCAACAAATGCTGCTGGTTATGCTACACGGAAGGTCCAGCTAACTGTCTATGGTACATACAAGTTAAAACCAAATACAGTGTCATTGTTCCCCCTTCTGCCAATTGAGCTCTAATTTAGGCTGCAGAACCTGTTCAGGTGGTTGTTCTGGAGTAGGATACCTGCAGTGCAAACCGGATTTAAGATAATCTCTAATTAGTGCTTTTGACTTTGGATCTAGTGATCTGCTACATACTAGGTTTTACAAATGGCTAAGATTAAAAGACCTATCCTGCCACCATTATGATTCTCTTAAAATCTCCTGTTACCTGTCACCATGTGTTTTTGGACTAGGGAACTTGGGCATATCATAATTTTATCTTGTATGACAGTGGATAGGAAGCATCTGTACAGAAATAGAAGTTCCTGCTGATGGAAGAGAAGAATGAAGATGCATTAGTCCCATCCTTCACAAGTCTTCCTACCATCTCCCAATACTATCAAAAATTTGGTTTAGATGAAAGTTTGGGCTTGCTACACAAGGCTCTTTGGCTTATAGGTATTGGCACTGCAGTGTGACATAGTTCAGGTATTGGTCGCAAGCGACCTGTGTAGTACAGAGCTCAGCATACATGAACTGTGTGTGTTGACTACTTAAACAGCTTCTCGGGCAGCAAGCGCAGCCTTGCTGATACTTGTACTATTGCATCAGCCAGTGTCTGAGCTAGTGAACTTGGGTACATCTGCATTATGGTGTTTCACAGCAGCAAGTCCAATGCAGGCATGTCATTAAAAATAGAATTGTAATGTTATGTACCCGATATAGAAAATAGATGTTTAATCTGAAGTAAAATTTTATGGTGTTACCTTTGTACAAATATATGTATTCATTACAGTTTCTTAACATGTTCCATGTTATAGTGAAACCTAGAGTGTCCAGGCCTGGAGACCAGCAAGGAAATGCCTATGATAAACCCATGGAGATCTCAGTAATTGCAGGGGAAGAGATCACACTTCCATGCGAAGTAAAGAGCTTGCCACCTCCCATAATTACGTGGGCTAAAGAAATGCAGCTCATATCTCCATTCTCTCCGAGGTAACAACGTTTGATGAAAACCAAAGAAAATGAAATTACTTCTAAGCTTTCAAGGTTTTGGAAGGGTATACAATTTTTAATTGCCTCATGATCAATCAAAAGGTATTAAGTTGTCCTTTCTTTTCTTTCATAAGGACCCTGTTTCACTAGGTCTTGAAATTCTTTTCCCAAACTGAGGGGAAAGTTTCCCAAACTTTCCCAAACTGTCCCCTTCTGAAAGATACTAAAGCTATGTATCATGGTACAGACTCCATTCCAGTAAGTGTTCGTAAGCAAAGACAGAACTTCAAAATTCACTCTGAGTTAGCAAACTCAGGAGGCCAAGGTCAAGGAAGATCCCATTATATTTATACTGTGGTGGTGCCCTGAGACCCACATAATCTGTGTCTGATTTTAAATCTTTAAAAATGTATTTTTCTTTTCTTTAGCACTTCATATTTATGCTCAGGGGAGCACTGTCTGTTTTTCATATGAAGTATGGTCCACCAGTGGAATACAGATGATGATAAATGTTTGGGAGTGCTTACAAGGGCTCCTATCTTGCTGTGTTTTGGATCCAGAAACTCTCCAGTCGTTCATGAAAATATGAAAACATAATTAAATGCTCATAAAAATGTTGAGCTGACAGCTTTGGAGACTGAAGAGTTGGGAAGAGACTTGTCTTGTCTACAGAGTGGACCATGATATTTGATTCCTTCCTTACTATTTTGGTGTGGTACAAAATAAAGGAGACAAAAACTAGGTGATTCTTTTCCCCATGTCCCCAGTTGAAGTGTCAGCGCTGTCACAGGGGCTGCTAATGCTTTCTAGTGTCCAGGATAGCCAAGAGCAGGTAAAGGCTATGGCTATATTCCTAAACCAGGGAACAGCAACTCTGACCAAATGCACACTCTAGAGATTGCTGTGCCGGTTGTCTAATGTCTCTCAGCGATTCCAGTGCAATGGTGAGGAATCATACAGACCTCAAAGTGAGTCTGTTGCCTTTGTGGAAAAGTTTATCTTCAGATCCACCTATTCCTGTGGGTCTGCAACAGCATTAGCAGCTATATTTTTTGTGATGAAGGGTCTTGTGTGCAGAAAGTTAATTTGTTGGCAGTATTTTGTGTGGATTTTTCTGCTGTGTTCTATGACCACATCTCATGCACTAACAAATCTGCATTCTCGATCCATTACTTGTCCTTATTTTACCTTATGAGACATAGATAAATTAAGCTACTTGCTCATGGCTGTTGTGGTGGGGTCCAAGTTGTCCAGTTAAGAAGTAGTCCAATTCAGCCCATTCCAAGATGGTTTACAGATGTCAGCAAAAGTTAAAGAATTAGTCCAAACAAAATTGTTTGAGACCACCCAAAGACAATGTTAGAAATGTGACCAGTAAACAAAAGAAGAGTGAAATCAGAAATGAAGGACTTTTGTCAGGAAGTGAATCTAGTAAGTGGACAACATAATGAGAGGCAAGCTCCTCCAGCCATCATGTCTTTTGGGGATACTTAAAAACAAACAAACAAACAAACAAAAAGATACGGACAGCAGAAAAGGAATCACAATCTCACACAGTTATGGATGCCCTGGAAGAAATGAACTTCACTTTCTTGCCATTAATCTCTCCAGGCTGTTGCAATCCCCAAATTTACCCTTTATACCAAATATGCCGACATCATCCTGATTGGAGAGTGCCAGAGGAAGGAAGACAGGTGATATCACTAATTCCCACCAACTTTGTCTAAACTGAATGTAACCTTGAGTGTAAGGCTTGAGTTTCTAGTTGTCAAACCAATTTGTAGATGTCCGTACCTTATTTTTTTCTTCCCTGTCTCTATTTCTTTTGTCTTCTGTTTAAGAAGAGTTTGGCTTAGCTGGCCAAGACTGTATCTTTGAATGTTGCAAGCCTGTGACCAGAACTGTAATAAAATTCAGTGCTCTACAGTTAACTACTTAGTGGTGAACAGTGACAAATTCTATTAACACCAGAGCTGGTGGTTTTGAATCAGAATAGCATTCAGAAAAGCCCCCCTTCCTTCATTTACTATGACAACATCTTTCCTGTGACGGGATGAAATAGAATCAAAAACTTTACAGCAACTTTTTGATGCCGATGACCTGGGCTGAACTTAAATTCATGACTGGAGGTTAAAGGGCTCCATGTCTACTTGATTTTTTTTCCCCCTTGTTTATCTCTAGAAATGAGACAGGTTTTAATATGTCCTGTAAGTAGCTAGAACCAAATTTTGTTATGTAGATCTTATATTTTCGATATTTGCTCAGTGTTCTGAATGTAGTGGTTCAGTAAAGAGTTAGAAAAAATGAGTAAGTGTAAGTCATAGTTTAGTAATAAAGCACAATGCAATGTACCATGTAGAACAGTGTTATTTTAGTTCATGGCAATCATTAGTAACATGTAAGTAGAGATCATTCCGCTTTCAATAAATATTTATACAGTGTATCTGCTGCTTATTTTTCCAGACACACTTTCCTACCCTCAGGGTCAATGAAGATCAGTGAGACACAAGTTTCAGACAGTGGAATGTATATCTGCGTAGCCACAAATATTGCTGGGAATGTGACTCAGTCAGTGAAGCTAAATGTACATGGTAAGTTTTAACTAGGATAATCATCTGCAAGGCTCCATTTGGAATGTAGCATGTTTTCATGCAGAAGGTTTTTTCTTATGTACATTTCAATGCTATTGACCCATATTCTTTCAGGTCATATTATCTTCATATGCAAATTGTTGTTGCTTATCTGAAAGGAAATACTGCATGTGTGTGTGGTGTATCTATCTCTCTATCTTCCTTTAATGTTGCTTAGGATCATGAAGGAAATACAGCACTATATGACATTTAATTCTTCCTAAGTCAGCCACAGGAGTTCTGAGAGCTGAAAACCATTGTTCTAATGCCCTTGGGAGTTCTCTGTATAAGAAGTTTCTCATTAGTAAGTCTTCCAACAAATGCTGAGATTAGCAAAGTTAGCTAAGGCTTATAGATGTTGAGTTCCCACTGACCTGATGGGAATTAGATATCCAAACTCCATTGATAAGGAATGTACCAAGTCATCTTCTACACCGCAACTGGTGATAGTGAAGCCAGTGTGCAACATTGTCGCCTGTGGATGGGCACTCACTCCTGTCTTTCTGCTTATGCTTATAGATTTTGCCCTACCTATGCAAACCAATACCTTAACCCATCTTCTTACTGCACTTTCTCTGTTCAGACCAGCACCCTGTCCTTGTGCCCACCCTCTCTCCCCCTCAGTGAAGGTGTCTTGTCTCGCTTGCTCAAGCTGGGACGCATGTTCACTTTGCTCACCTTTTACCACAGATCATCACGTTCTCACGGCCTTGTCTCTTTCCTGCTCTCCCCACACTGAGGCCCCAACCAGTCTCCTCAATTCAACGTCACATATCATTAACTCCATACCCTCCCATTTATTCCTCCTCACCTTTTTTCCACGTCAGACAAAAGCACAGCCCCTGGCATATGTACTTCCTGCTAGTACTGTGGCGCAGAGAAGAGCAGGTGCGGGAGCCATGGCTTGCTACAGCCCAGATGAGGCTGATCAGTAGTAGCTGCATATGGAGATGGTTCTCCTGTGGCTCATGTAGAGTTTGGGGAAGCCAGTGCCCATTGCCAACATACGGCTTTGAAGTGGATCACATACCATGAATGTACCAGATTGGAGCTCTTGCCCCAAGCAGCTCCGAAAACTTCAGACTACGCTAATTCAATTACAATGGCTGTAACAGACTACTGTCTAGCTCTGTGTATAGAGAGATCCAGTATCAGTGCACATCTTTGTTTATCTATACTTGTACATTAGCAGAGAGTCTGGAAAAATGGCACTTGTTATTGTTTCAGACATTCTTTATAAGTCTTTTTATTGTCAATGATCCCTAGAAATAAAAACATTGTGGCAAAAGAGTTACGTCAGATTTATATATTCTTTGGGACGAGCAGAATCTCTTCTAGCCATACTTTATCTTCTTGTCTGAACTTGTGTTTGGAAGCATACAAAGATGAGGGATTAGGGGGAAGGAAATTAAAATGTCAAAGGGAAAATGTAGTTAACTTTATCATAAAAACTTTTGAATTGTTTTGTGAACAGCCTGTATCCATAGCTCTTTGGATGTGCTCAGTACAATAAGAGTATGCTGCTTCTAGGGAAGTAATGCAGAAGAATTTGAAACAGCCTATCCAAGTAAGTTAAGCAATAGGGTATTGTACTTCCAATCTGTAGGGAGCATGCACTTCTGCTTCCTTAGTCACTTGAGGGAATTCAGTTTCATTGAATAAGGAAGGATGTTTCCTAAAAGGACAAAAACTGACAAGTATTTCCTCCAAGAGTGATCTTGCACATCATTTTCTTTGCATTACTGTGGACTTACTTGTCTTGCTTAGTTCCTCCAAAGATACAGCGTGGGCCTCGAGTTATGAAAGTACACGTTGGCCACAGAGTTGACATACCCTGCAGAGCCCAGGGGATCCCTCCTCCAACAACCACTTGGTTCAAAGGCAGAAGTACCGTGCTGGTGGATGGTGGCCAGTTTATCCACAGCCCGGATGGAGCT
Organism: Dromaius novaehollandiae; assembly: GCF_036370855.1. Taxonomy (NCBI): domain Eukaryota; kingdom Metazoa; phylum Chordata; class Aves; order Casuariiformes; family Dromaiidae; genus Dromaius; species Dromaius novaehollandiae. The sequence goes on along the minus strand of NC_088105.1, from coordinate 7,615,128 downwards.
CTAAGCATCAGCAAAGTCCAGCTTCCTGATGCTGGAGTCTACAAGTGCGTCGCTAGTAATGTAGTGGGCAGCGACACGTCAGAGATAACACTGCAAGTTCAAGGTATTTAAACTAGGCCGGTAACCTTGCCTCCTGCTGTGACTCAGTATCATTTCATGCCAGTGCTGTCTGCTTTGTGTTTTGGAGGACAGTATTGTTTGCTGTTATAACTGTTACATGGTACAAAATCCAATTCTATGTATGTTTTAGGTGCTGTATTTTGATGTTAATTAAAGAAAATTAGAATAGGCGAAGAGACTTTGGAGAGTTTGCAGAAATAACAAAAGGAAACCCAAAATGTATTATATTTTTAAACAATCTTAAAGATGCTTATGATTTGCTTTTGCACTGGGTAATTCAAATCTAAAATAAAAAATATTGTCTCCCTGTGTTCAGATGTCAAAAGTTTTCAGAGAGTATGTCTCTGAACCTCAGAGCCTGCTATCACTTTCAGTGGAAATGGAGCCTTGTATGAGCTCAAAGAAGCTGGAAGAAGAGCTCAGTCAGTTAAAATTCTCTTAAAATGCTAACTGGCCAACGCTGTTTAATGTGCCCATTTAAATATAAAGTATGACTGCTGACTTGCTCAGCTGACTGACATCAATGTATCATGGCTGACTTCATCAGGAATTCTTTCTTTTTAGTGATAGTCTAAAGGCAATATTCTGATCCCTTTGGATTAGAGGTGCCAAGAGGCACCCATTGTAAACAACAAAGAAACTCCACTAACTTCACTTAGTTATAAATAATATTCTTCCTACTGTCACAGTCAGCATGCATGTTTAAAATGAGATGCAGGAATGAAGGATGGAAGAAGTACTGAGACATGGTATAAGAAAAAACAGTTTAATATTTTTCAGATTTTGCAGAAACACCATGTCTGCTTTGAAATTAAATATAGCAGCTTTTAGAGAGAACTGATCCGAGTCAGATTTTGAAAGTCTCTTTGTACTGCTTGCTTCCTAAATATTCCTGTGGAAATCAAGAGACTGCTTCTATAGCGCATTTCATCAATGTATGGTTATTGGAATCTGACCTGTATGAATGAGAGAGACTAGTAAGATATGAATTGATGGATCATATTTTCATATTTCGAAGCGGCGGGCAAGACACTTTCCTTGGTTTAATTTTCTTTCAGAACCTCCTACTATAGATGATCTTGACCCTCCATACAATAGTCCATTTCAAGAAAGAGTGGCAAATCAGCGTGTTGCGTTCCCTTGCCCAGCAAAAGGTGTGCAATGTTATTACTGCTTTCAGTGACAAATGTATATATATTTTTTTGTTGACCATTGATAATTGCTAAGTTTATTTGTACTGCCTGTCATGGTAAAAATGTGCAGTATGAAGTTTTTTCCAAGCATAGTTTATGCTAAAAATTAAAATTACTAGTGATTTAAATAACCACTGTTTGCAGAAGTTCTGTAAAAAGTCATTGCCAGCTGCCAAGGGCATTAAAATGTTTAGGACTAAGGTTTGTAATGTTGGTGTCATGCTATAACAGTAGAGGCTTCCTGTAAATTTGAAGGCCCTTTTCCTCCATCTGGATGGTCCTTACCAGTAAGAGCTGCAGCAGGTAGTGGGAGTTACGTGAATCCTCCTTATTCTGACCTAGGTAAAGAATTTCTTGAAGTTTCACCTTTTTCTTGTTAGGTATTCCAAAGCCTGTCATCAAATGGCTACGTAATGGAAGAGAGCTGACAGGCAGCGAACCGGGGATTTCAATTCTGGAGGATGGGACACTGCTGATCATAGCTTCTGTTATACCTTCTGATAACGGAGAGTATGTCTGTGTGGCAGTCAATGAAGCTGGAAGCACAGAAAGAAAATATAACCTGAAAGTTCATGGTAAATAATAAACAGAACTAATGGGGAGCTGTTCTCAGAAGAGCATCTTCTCTTTTATTGTTGGAAATTGCATGCCCCAAATCTGCCCATGAGCAGTTGCATTATGAAAACTAATCTGAGTACTTGCATTTCTATTATTCTCTATATAACTTCTATTATTTCTATTCACTGTAGCTTTATATGCAAACCATCTTTGTTTTGCTCAAATAATTCAGTGAGTCTTATTTATAAAGAGCTGTAGTTATACTTGATGACTTTGACAGAAATAGCAATAAGGGCTTTTGCACTGTAGAAGTTAGACTGGATGATAGATCCACATTTCAAATATAAATATGAGAGAAGTTTTTGCTCACAGGATGGAACACAGAGTATGAGAATACTCACTCCTGATATTCTTCTTCCCTATCCCCAGTTGCTGGTAGAATCTGCAGGTGGCTCTGAGATATGTTTTGAGACGGTACATTTTGCTTCCAACAGTGTGCTTTTACTCTAGTCTTGTTCACTTCCCGTGATAGATAGTTCTGATAAGTAGTATTATATCTTTATCATTTTTTCCAAGAAAAGCAGGAATTCTGTCATATGCCTGCAGAGCTTGTTGGTGGGGTTTGAACTTTCTCATCCGTCACATACACCCATTTTCTATGCACTCATAGTAGGAGAAATAATAGGCAGGTCTTCTTGGTGAAATGAAGAAATGACTCTCTGGAATCTGTATATAATAAGCAGATAACATGGGATTATAAAATACTCTTTTAAAATATTGATGATGATTGTGTTTTAAGTAGTTTTCTCTATGAGTTTGTTATTGGGCAATAGAAGAGTCTGTTCTCTGAGAGTAAGAAAGGGGAGGTATGTCCAGAGTGAAGAAGAAACATCAGGGAGTAGATGAAATGGGTCAGGGAAATTTAGATGACAGAGGTCCTTCATTGGCGGGGGCGGGGGCGGGGGGGGGGGGAAGAAGTGGGAAATCACTGGGATACAGGACATGATAGATTACTTCAAACTTTCTTGCAGTTCCGCCTGAAATTAGAGATCAAGAAACGGTGACAAATACATCTGTAGTTGTTCAGCATCCTGTAAGTCTCTTGTGTGAAGTATCTGGTAACCCCTTCCCAATAATCTCCTGGTACAAAGAAGATATCCAGGTATGAAGAATTAACCTAACTGAAGTAATACAGTCATCTTCAATTCCAGCATTTTTTATTAACTGTTACGTATTAACTTCACTTTTGAGTGCTTGGCATGAGAGCTCATTTAAAGTAAATATATGCCTTAATGTATATTTAAACTGCACTAAGAATACCCACACAGAAAGCTAGCTAAATACGGCTAATCTGTTAATACAGCTGTTCAGTAAGTCAGAAATAAACTCTTCTTTCAAGATTCTTCCAGGAATTAACTTTAACAATCTCCCAGTATTGTAGATGCCAGAATACTTGCAAAGGGGGCAAATAATGGTATTTTCTTTGTTATACAGAGAAACAAGAACTCATGGAGGTTACTTGAGTTTCTTAGGATTATTCTTGGTTCCTACGCTTCTACTTGTAGCTGATAACTGATACTTTAAGATGAGGAGAGACATCTTTATGCACCAAAATGGCTGACTGTTGCTGATGGACAAGTAATTTATAGTTTTACCACCCTGTATTGTACGCTGAGCTACAAGTCATAGTGGATATCTTGCAGAACTTTTTGAGGAGATTAGTGCTGTGACTGAAAAGGAAAATGGATTACCCTTTAAATAAAACTACCATTTTCTTATAAAAATCCAGCTGTGATATTTGGCTGATGTAACTTGGATCACATAAGGCTAATCTCTTGGGTTCTTTTAAGGTTGTGGAAAGCAGTACTCTCCAGATTTTGCACAATGGGAAGATACTGAAGCTCCTTAAAGCTGCTACTGATGATGCCGGACAATACTCATGCAAAGCCATAAATGTAGCAGGAAGCTCTGAGAAACTGTTTAACGTTGATGTACTAGGTTAGTACTATTTTTTGTTTGTTTTTTTAATTTGTTTTTTTAAGATAGTGATCTGAAAAATGATTGATATTTAAGACACCAGTATGTTTCAACTTAATATAAATAGATTCTTCCTTACACTGCCCATTGAACGTTGATTGTTGAAGCACTCTTCATGACGGCTCTTAAGTACTTAACATTTGCCATTCTGATAATAACAGAGACAAAATGCTGTTTTTCATTTCTGGATTCGAGCCTTTGATACTTTGTTTTGTATTTTGAGAGCACGATACTAACGTAGATTGGAAGCTAGGAGGAATCTTCTTCTGCACTAGTTCACCAGCACTAGTGTGAAAGTGCTTGTCACAGTAGAAGTGATGTTTTGGACTAGCAGGACTTCATAGTGAAAACTGAAGTTGCTCCACTATTACTTTTCTTCCCATTTCGTAGCATATCTTCCCTCTTTAAATTCCAATTCTTCTTGTAACATTTGTTGTCTTAAAGTTCCACCAAGTATAACGGGTGCTGCTACCCCTGGTGAAATTGCAGTCATCCTCAACCAGGAAATCAGTCTGGAGTGTCGAGCCCAAGGCTTCCCCTTTCCTGACATTCACTGGTTCAAAGATGGCAAGTAAGTATTTTGTTGTTGCCTGTGGTCTGTGTCTAGGTTATTCCTCCTTTAGAACAGAGAAGAAATGGATGCGCTGTTTTAGCAAGCTCTTCTTGCAACCACTCTCAATGTTAAGTTATTGTCATCAGAAAAAATTTGTGGTAGTGTGACGTAGAGCGCTTTGGTCAAATATTAGCATCCTGCTTTTCTCTGTGAGCTGTCACATTACTCACACTGGCACTTGCAGAGCAGATGTACAATATTTGAAACCAGACAGTGTTTGAACCAAGACAAACATATAACCATTTTTTTGAATTCTTTCCATCTAGATTATTTTATATTTATTATTAGTTAAAATACAGTTGTTTTGCTGACATGATTTTTTTCACTGGTAGACAGTACCCATGTCAAATATTTTTCTAGCTAGTGCCTTGTACAGTTCTTTACATATACACTAAAGGTTTTAAAACATTTTTAGTATGCATGTTTCAATTCTTCATCTCATCTTCCAGGAAAGCGTACAAAAAAAAGAATTTTGGCAGTTTAAATATTAGCCCGAGAAATAAAATGGGCTGTAAATACTTTAAAAATAGCATTGGTGTTTAATAATGCAGTTCAGTGTAGATATTGGCTAGAACACGCAGATATCCTGATGTGACAATTGCTTATTCTTTGGTGTTGAGACTTTGACACTCCTATCTAGTAAATGCAGACATTTTGTTATCAGCAAAGGACTGTCATGACCTGGTAATTAGAAAAGGACACTGACAGCAGGAGTAGGACTATGGCTCTGCCACTGGCATCCTGGGTGACCTGAGTCAAATAACTTTGTCTTTTGGTTTCTTCTAGAAATAGGGAATAATGGATTCTAATAGCTAGTCACCTTAGTGTGGTTCTTCTGATGAATAGTGTTGTTCTAGCACTAAACGGTCCTCTTTAATACAATTACTGACATTTAAGTACCCTTTGTTGTTACTGTCAGCTTAAATCAATGTTGAAAGGAGGGGGTCAGAGTTCTGTGAAGTGAAATAATCTCTATTCCAGGCCCTTGTTCTTGGGCGATCCCAACGTTGAGCTTCTGGACAAAGGTCAAGTTCTGCACATAAAGAGTGCTCGAAGGATTGACAAAGGTCGGTATCAGTGCAGTGCCACCAACAGTGCTGGCAAACAAGTTAAGGAGGTCAAGCTGATCATCCATGGTAAGTTTATAGAATGCCTGATCCTGGAATATCTTCTTCTTTTGCACATTAAAATAGGCTTATTCTTTGAAGAGAGGTGCTCAGATGAATATAAATGAAGACACTGATCTTCCAAAATTTGTGTGTAGACCTGACTTGATCTGTCCACGTAGTGACATTTTGAACATCTATGTGTATTACATTAAGCATGGATGTAGTCTGAATCTTTGCAAGCTTGGCATTTAAGTGGCTTTTTTGTGGGTTTTTTTATTGGTTTCTAATTGCCGAAAGCCAAAAAAGCTTCAAAGGCCTTCTGGGATTTTGTTATTAATTGGTTTCAAGTGAATGATTTTACTATCAAGTTGGCTTCATTCTGTTGATTTGTTTTAGAGAGGGGAAAATGAATTAGAAGAGTTTTATTTTAATACAGTCTTATTTTCCTTTAACCTAGTGTTAGCAGTAAATTCAGGTAGGAATAAGTTAAAGTTAGTAGACTTAATCCAGTGCAAAACCAATCAGAACCAGACCCAAATAGTTTTCGAAAAAAGAATGTTCCAAATGATCTGAAGATACTGGGGTGTATCTGCTTGCTTAAATTGGTGTAAATCAAGGACATTTACAGCAAAAGAAGCAGCACAAGCATGGGTAACTACGTTAACATTATTATTTTTGGTAAAGCTTACAGCACGCTCGCTGAGTTTACTTTTTATGTTTTTACAAGCTACGAAGTCTTACCACTGACATGTTGAGTGCAGACACCTCCTGTGATTAGTGTAGATAAGTTTAAGGTAAATGAAGAGCTTAGAAAGTAGGTTGAAAAGGAGGGGGAAGATTCATGGAAGGAGGAGGGAGCTTTTGCAGGGGGACTTTTAAAGGAGAGAAGAGTTTTGCAGTTTGGAAGACAAAGTGTGTGTGAAGGCCCAGTCAAATGTGAAAACAACGAGCACACAGTGCTAGCAGAAATAAGGGAGAAACGAGCAGAAGTCTATAGGTGGGATAAGACTATTGGGCCCAGAGCATGAACTGTGGGAATTTGAATCCATGAGCACTCGAGCTACTGAAGCCTTATTTCATGTGGATTTGCTCCTGAAGGTGCCTGTGGATCTGATAGCTGTGAACTCATGCCACATTATACCCCTCGTCTGGGACATTTCTGAAACATCAAGCAACCACATGCACCTCAATATGCCTCTACACCAGTCACAATGAAGTCTCTTTCCATAGGGAACAAAGAAAATGCTGTGAAGTATCTCAGGTGATCAGAGTTGTAGGGAGATCAGAGGAATGAAAAAAGCACAAAGGAAATTCCTTATTGAGTAGTCCGTACCAGATTCTTGAGAAGAGAGAGATGAATTGGTGATAGTAGAACAGGATATCTCATTACTTTTAAATGGCTTAATCGTAGCCAGACAAGCAGAAGCCAAGAGAATGAGGAACACAGGTGCTAATTCTCACTTGCTCTTACTTGTTTTTGCTCTGTAGTCCTACTTTTGGCTTTCATATTTTCCCAGAACAGCATGTTAAAACTGTTCCCCATCTCTGTGAATGAAAGCATTTGTTGATGGAGACATGCATTTGCATTTAAACTGGGGAAATTTCAGCATATTTTATACATTTGCATATTTTTACACACAAATTATTTAATTAGAAAAATACTTCAGCATGTTTTGGTAATCTGCAAGACCCGTCTCACAGGTGTAGATCCCTGCACTGACACTTTGCCTTCTATTTCTGTGTTGACATTTTCAACGAGCGTTTTGTGGAAGTCAGCGGAAGGCTAGGTTATACTGTGCATGTTTGGCAGCAGAGGAGTTAATGTGTCTACCAGATGTGTCTGGTACTTTCAGCGGCTGTAAATTTAGTTGTTGCCAATTGCACTGTGTTTTTATGACTTCTACAGAGATTTACGAACTCTTTATATTGGCTGATTTACACGAAAGCTTGTTTGCTAGGAAAAAAAATCTGAGTACTGCTGCCTAGCGAGTAAGGGAAATGACTGTGGGCCAAAAGTTTCAAAAATAGGAGTATAAAGTTAGACTGCTAAGCTTGTATTTAGTCTCAAAGTAAGTGACTTTATCTTCAGAAGTTTTGAGTATCCAGCAGTTCCCAATCCAGTCAAGAGGCTCTTGGATGCATTTGGTATTTTAAATAGCAGGTTACTGATTCTAGTTTCCTGGTGCAACTCCTAAGGAGTATAACGATTGCTCCTTCTTCACCCATCAGAGATAGGGAAGAGGCAGAGACATACCCAAATGCACTCCAGGAAGCATTGGAGGCCTAGGTGGCCTAACACATTGTAATCCTAGAAGGTCAGGTGTTTCCAGGTATCTCTAATGGGGCAGCACTGTTTTGCAGTGCTTTCCTGTGGCAGTTATTTCTTAGATTCCTTTTATGTTGTGTTCTTGTGATGCTTTCATCTCTCAGTATGCCCTAGAGAATTGTACAGACACCATATAACAAAATAAAACAAAAACCAGAAAAGATTTGGAAGTCTGATCGAGCTAAAATCTTCTGTTCTTACAACATTCTCACATTTAACCCATTTAAAACTGCACAGACTTGCATACTGAGGCTTTAATGCTTTTGTTTTCTCTTTTGAAATAGTCCCTCCTAGCATTAAAGGAGGAAATCTTACTACAGAGGTATCAGCACTTCTTAACAATCTTATAAATCTGGAATGTGAAACCAAGGGAATCCCTGTTCCTACCATTACATGGTACAAAGATGGACACCCAATTATTTCCAGTCCCCAAGTTCTGTATGTGGACAGAGGGCAATTCCTGCAGATACCTCGGGCTCAAGTTTCTGATTCTGCAAAGTACACTTGCCGTGTCACCAATGTTGCGGGAGCTGCTGAAAAAATATATGAAGTGGATGTCTATGGTAAGTGAGAGTTTATTGAGCTTGATTATTTGCCATCTTACAAGAAGCGTTTACTGAAGGCTTTTCTGCCTTGGTAATATAATCAGGCTTTGCAGGCCTGTTAAGGGCTGAACAACAGTCAATGACTGCCTTTAAAAACTGGCCTGCATTAGCAAACAGCATAGAAAGAACTTAACATCCTGTGCTTTATTTCTGAGGCGACGCTTAAAAAGCCCATAACTTCTTGATGTCATGTTTTAGTGAGGTATAAAACTATTTCTCCTCCAAAAACCTATTTTCTCCTCTTCTCCTAGCTCTTTTCTTTCTGACGCATGCACATGCTAAGCAATGTTTACCTGAAATAATCTCTGTGGGTGGGGTCTCACATGTTGTGTTTTAACACCTTTAAATTTAGTTTTACCATCTCAAAACCTGGAAGATCCTCTGTTTTATACCACTGGTCAATAGTCAGCTACAGCATTTGAATTCTCTGTTTTCCCTTTTATCTTGGCTTGCCCTGGCAGCACATTCTCACATGAAATTGTGCGTGATGTAATGGTGTGTAGAGCCAAAGCGGGTTGGGAGGAACTAACCTATTTGCTCTTAATACGTTTTCTGGCTACAGAATTAATTACTTGCAATATATTTTTTCCTCTCTACAGTTCCTCCAGTTATTGAGGGCGATGCTGACACAGTGCAGAACAGGCAGGTGGTTGCTGGCAATTCAGTGGTGTTAGAATGTAAAGCTGAGGGAAACCCCCCACCTCTCCTTACCTGGTTAAAAGATGGCGTGCCTGTGAAAGCAAGCGACAACCTTCACATTTTGTCCGGTGGGAAGAAGCTGGAGATTCTGAACGCCGTCGAGGCTGACAGGGGCCACTATTTGTGTGTGGCTACAAGCGTAGCTGGAGAACAAGAAATGAAGTATGAAGTTGAAGTCTTAGGTGTGTGAAACAACAAAGCTACTAACTTACCAGATTCACATAAATCTAATAAAGCAAGTTCTTATTTTGGTTGGTGTCAGTTAGTCAAGTTGCATATTTAGTTAAACCTGGGCACTGAGCTCTTTTTCTGTCAAGGGCTACAGGCTCCAAGGCTCTTACTTTCAGGTTAGTTCTTGAAGAATTTTTCTGCATGAGGGAGTAAATATTCTCAGGGACCTTGAAAATTTTTCTAATATGCCTTAATAGAAGAAAATCATGGCTGTGAAAGGAATCAGTTGAAAAAAAGATCACTGAGTTAGTTGCTTTGGAAGAGTAGCTTTCGGGGAGTAAGTTTGAATTGTGTTGTGCAAATTTTGAACCTTTCTCTGGAAAAGATTTCTCCCTCATTTTCAATGGAGTCCTTTACCACAGTCTGAATCTCAGTAATCTCTTCTGTCTGTTTCTAAGTGTATTGTGCAAATGTTAATCACCAAAGAAATTATCCTCACATGATTTAAGGCCTTTAAAGATGTGATTTTTACCGTCTAGACATTTCTAGGCTTTGAACTACCCTGCTGAAGAAGAACACTGCAGGCTATTGCATGCACATGTAGAGCGCACCTTCTGCTGCTCCAAACATATCCCACTGGTCCTGCTAGTCAGAGAATTAGTTGGGAGGAGTTGTATGGCAGTGCTTCCACCCATTCCTTCAAGAGGATGGGACAAAGCTGGGAGGACCTGTAAGAGGGACAGGGGTCCTCTGCATTTTTTATCCTTTTGCTGAGAGAGGATGCTGAAAGGAAACCTCCACCCCAGCATGGATGGGATCCACATTTCCTGGTGAATTCAGACAGAATCTTGTTAAAAAAAATAACCCCCAAACAAATGAACAAACAATAACCCAATAACAAGAATTAGAGGAGACAGCTGAAGTCAGAAAACATCATCTGGTACATCCTGCATGTTGAACGCAAATGTCCCTGTCCCAGAGTGAGATGAGTGTCAAGGTTTTTTGAAACATTACTATTTATGATAGGTTTTTATGTCATTTCTGATGCTTAAATATTTCTGTTGCTGTTTTTTTCCTCTCCTACAGTCCCACCATTTGTGGAAGGCGGAGGTGAGCTCTTGGACTACATCGTGATTCTCCATAGCCCTTTAGAGTTGGATTGCTCAGCAACAGGGACACCCTCACCAACTATCACGTAAGGGCACTGGTATTAGAAAAAAATGCACGTGCATCACAGGATCAGGATTTCACTCCGTTTTGTTGGGCCTGTTGTGCCAGTATGCGTGTCCTGGGGATTAGAACAGATAACAAGAAATGATGAAACTCTTCTTCCCTTACTAGTGCAGCCATACACTTTTCATCTGCCAGCAGCGATTGCTTTACCTTTGGAGACTTCTGTCTGCCTCTTTTGGAGGCATTTGTTCCCAGTACTGCCTCCCAGCAGTCTGTTACCTTTCTCACTTTTTCTTTAATGCCTGTTGCCCTATACATCTTTTCCCAGATAAATGAGTTTGGTCTGTGGCACTCAGAAAATCAGAATACCAGCTGACATCTTCAAATCTTCCTAGAAATGCAAATGTAGTTACTAAGACATACTGTTAAACAAAAATGTGCATATTTTAGGACTATCTTTGATTTTATGGTAATGGAAATCTGAGATTATGCTGTCTTTCTGGTAGGTGGTTGAAGGATGGCCAGCCGGTTGAAGAGGGAGCTGGACAAAAGATCTTGTTAAATGGGCACAAACTTCTCATCTCTCGAGCTCAAGTGTCAGACACTGGCCGCTATAAATGTGTGGCTGCAAATAAGGCAGGAGAACATGAAAGGGAATTTGATGTTACTGTGCATGGTAAGTTACTCAAGGGAGGAAAAGAGCAGCAGACTGCCTTTATTTTAAGCTGCTAGCAAGACAGTGCTCAAGTTCTGTGAAAATGTTTTTTCTTATTAGTGAGCTGAAAGATCCGAGATGAGAGTAGATTAGAATTAGATTTTTTCTTGTCTGTGGTATATTCTACTATTATATATTTAAATATACATCATCAAAGGGTATTTTATTTTTGTTTGTGGTGCTTCTTGCAGTTCCTCCAACCATCAAATCGACTGGGCTCTCAGAGAGAGCTGTTGTGATATACAAGCCTGTGACCCTGCAATGCATAGCCAATGGCATTCCCAGCCCTTCCATAACTTGGTTAAAAGATGGTCAACCAGTAAACACAGCCAGAGGAAATATAAGAGTAAGCACAACTAGTTTATGAGGTTCAAAACATGAAAAATGGTTACAATAAGTTACACACATTAGTACTTCTTTTTCTTTGGTTTCTTCATACTGTGATATAAAGATGCTAAAGATCCATCCTGGAGAGTGATGGGTTTTTTACCTGAATAGGACAATATCCCAGATCGAATAGCGTTTAACAGACTGAATCCCATTAGACATCTCCATACCAGAAGAGTCCGTGACTGTAAATTCAGCATCTGCTCCTTTCAGTTGTACCTTAATCTTCAAGGGATTGTCATCTGCCAGTTATGAGGTGGCTCTACCCACTTGTCACTGTGAGGCGGGATTGTAGCACATACCTATACATTTCCTTCTCACTGTGAGGTTCTGGCTTTCAAGGAACAGCCCTTCCTAGTGCCTGCATGCTCCAAGGAGAAGGGTGCTTGTAATGGCTTTGATTTACTTCAGGCTGGAGCGGTTTTTGATGTCTTGCCCAGTGACAGCTCTCTCTGCCTGCAGCATCCTTTTTGCCTTGCTTGCCTGTCCCTCTCCCACCTCACAGCTGTACAGCTAATAATCCTGATGTCCCAGGAGCACTGAAGTCTCTGAAATACCAGGACACCTTTTGCATGAATATTAGCCACAGGTTAGAGGAAAGATGAGACTGGCTGTATTCAGCATAAAGGTCTACCGTGCCATTAGCCTTAGCCGTTCTGCCTGGGATCATTGTGTAAAGTGGTTCCCTGCTCTCTGTTTTGGTACAGCTGGAGTCTTCAGGCCGTATTCTACAAGTTGTCAAGGCCCTGCTCGAAGATGCTGGCCGATACACTTGTGTGGCAACAAATGCTGCAGGAGAAGCCCAACAGCACGTTCGGCTTCATGTGCATGGTAATGATATTTCTGCCTCTAGTTAGAAGCTAAACACGGCTGTTTTAAGGCAGCTTTTTTACATCTTTGTTCCTTTTTTTCTCTTTTGTCTTTGAAAAAGCCATGTTAATTTCTGGCATTTTTGTTATTTCCGCACTTCAGTCTTTCTTCTTTCTTTCTTTGTCCCACTCCCTGAGTAAGAAGTCAAGACAAAAGCTGCGTTTCCTGGGATTTGGCCTTCCTAATGTGGTACCAAGGGCCACAAAAAGGAATGCATCTTTCCAGTTAAGTTTTCTTATTCAAATATGTACCAAGAAGCGAAACACATTTCCACTAAACCACCAAGGCGCTCAGAATTGTATTCTGTTTCTGAATCAAGACATGATGTACCACCATTGGTATTACCAATTTCATCCAAGTCTTGTGGGGAAAACAGCTTTCCCCATGAGCTTGTGCTGGGGAAATTTTACAGGAATGACTTTACTGAGAAAAAAGCATTCTTTCATGAGGGGCTCTTTCATACTGTTTAAAGAGAATTTTATTTTCCAGCTAAAAACAATACTAAAGGAATCAGGGAAACTTCAGAAGTTGGTAAATACTCTCAGCATGATTTACATGTGTGTGCCTTAGAAGTGGTTGTGAAGTATTGTGCATTCTTGGTGTGACCTAACCTTCAAAGGACACAAGAGGTGTAAGAATGGATTATGGCAAAATGCTTCTAATGATTGTATTGGCTTTTATTGTCAAACAGAGTCAGTAACTGGAAAATGTTAAATTGAAATGAAAAGACATTGCGCTATGTCCCTCCATGAGGCCTGGAAAGGGAAACCTCCTATACTATGATGACTGTATCATAATTAATTTTAGTGTCAGAGTCCCACACTCACAAGTTATTTCTTTGGCTCTTGGTCTCCTTGTTTAGAGTGTTATAATCTGATATTTCTGTCATGTTGCAAATTTATAGAGATTAATAAGGTAAAATATCTTGCTTTCTAAAGCCCTGTACTGTGTTAAGTTTAATATTGCCAGCTCAAATGAGATAAGCTCACTATATTAGAAAAAATAATGTTCTGTGTTGTGAGACATTTTTAAGTCTATTTTTAAGTGCCACTGTTCCTGGAAAAAAAAAAAACCTATGTTTTATTCCTCTTAACACTAATGAAGCTATATAATTAGAGAACAGTCAACTTTCAAAGATGAACTTCCTGAGAATTTCCTCAGTCATCGAACAATTAGTTCAAGTTTGTGCAATTGATTGCTCAGATTTTCTCAGAGGGCAGATTACTTTGTGATTGGGTGTTCTGCCAACTCGGTGGCTGAATTAATTAAAACCTGATGCTTTTTTCTTTTCCCAGAACCACCCAATCTGGAGGATGCAGGGAGAATATTAAATGAAACAGTGGTGGTGAATAATCCAATCCATCTTGAATGCAGAGCATCTGGGAACCCTCTGCCAGGTGTGTACGTGCACCTTTGAGAACGTGCAGCAAGTCTAATAACAAGTTTTCACTTCTGTATGTCTTTTGAAAACAATGGATATTCTGAACCTGTATTTAATTTACTAGTATTTAAACTAGACAAGGAGAAACTATTCCCTTAGACATAAAGCAATGCTCTGTCCAGAGGCAATAATACCGTTAGACTTCTATTAAAGAAGGCCAAATCACGTCCACGTTTTTCACCCTGTCAGGTCAGTACTGTGTAGTTTAGGGCAGGTTTGCAGAACCTTGTGCATTGGGTGTGCCTGTCAAATGGTGCCATATCTCAGACCTTACCTAAAGCTGGCTGAAATCAGTGGGAGCCTCTTTGTTTGGTCTGGGTCCCGTGAAAATGAGAAAGTTTGTGTGTGTGTGTGTGTGTGTGTGTGTGTGTGTGTGTGTGTGTGTGTGTGTGTGTGTGTGTGTGTATACAGTGCTTTAGGTGGCATGCCCAGATGATTACACTCATGTTTGTCTGGGTCCTTTTTATGTTCTACACTTTGTAAAGTAGGCCCTATATATCTGTTTGCATTTTATTTTCTTCACATTTTGTTGAGTTATAACCTTTCTTTAGGGAGGAGGGTTGCTTGTTTGATTTTGGGGGCTTTTTTTTGACAAATTTCCCCTAGAAATGATGGACATGTAGCCATGTAAAAGCCAAAGTAGTTTGGCTCCTGTTAAGACAGATAGCCCTAAAACAATCTGGACTTTAATTACTTGATTGCTGGGATTCTTTCAGTGCTAGGATTTTTGGATTAGGTGTTTCTTTACAGTTGTTCTTTTTTTTAGATATGCAGAGAAAAGATTTATTTCCTTTGCCCAGTATTCTTTCCTACCTTCTTCTAGTGGGATGTAAAAATATTATGTTGATGTGACAATGATTGTTTTGTGTTATTTACTGTACAGCAAATCATGGGAAATGCTGTATATCTAGTAGGTTATACCTAGGAGCTTGTGTCTAGTATAAGATTTTATTCTCGTGCTGTTGATAGCCCCATTTTCAGAAGAAAGTTCAGATGACCATCCCGGTTCAAAATCTCTACCCTTTAAGAATTTGATTTTCAGCAAAGTGCTATTTTCCAAAATCATTTGGACTTGTATAAAACAAAATCTGAAATTCTTCAAGGTATATGTAAAATATTATTTTTAAAAAAAGGATTTTGTGTCCATTTTGCACTTGTTTTTCTTTTCATTTTTCCCTCCAACTTAGCAATTGTTTTTGAACAAACAACTAAAATGATGAAGTTTGTTTAATTTAAAGGATAAAAATGAATATGTCACGTCTTCTATTTATGACGTGATGCCACTTGCTAATGTCAGGATATAACATTAGCTGAGAAAACCAATAGCAACTGCAACATCTTACTGAAAAATACAGAAGCTTGCTTGCAGTCTTGTTAATCAGTCAGACCAGATTACTGCTTGAATGGAGTCTTTCACAGAAAGCCTGTGTGTTGCGGAAAATGGTTCAATCCATAGCGGTTTCATCTGACTGAATATTGAACTGATGCCAGTGAAGCATTAGTTACAGCCTCTGCTGATGGAGGGTGCCATCTTTTGGCTGAGATGCAAAGAAGTCCTCAGTTTTTGTTGGTTACTAAGTTCCTATGAAATTTTCTTTTGGAGTCATAACAGTTTTCCAGTTGCTGTTTTCAGCTTTTCAGCATTCCAGTTGAGTTCTGTTTAGGTTGCGTACATTTTGATTCTGTAAACTTCCGCAGGTGGTTTAGTTTAATGTAGCAATACTTTAGGATAAAAGGTGAAAAATTGGTATGTATCTTATTATTGTGTACTTTTAAACAGTTGCTGTTGAGCTTGGTAATAGATGAGTAAATCTCTCTAAGTATGCTCCGTCTTACAATTTATTAAGGTGATGACATTCTTTTCATAGAGTATATCGTGTGCATGGATGATAGTGTTAAGACTGATACTGAATTTGGTAGGTGTAGCAGTGTTTTGCACAAATACTACTAATTTTTCATTTTATTGTGACTTTTTGTTGTTGTTAATTATAATTAATATTTACATTGATTAGTAAATGCTGGTTAGATGCGTCTGAAAATTCAGATGGAAAGTTTGAAGCATATTTAGTCCCAGGATTAGTTGTTTACTGTGGGAATGCTTTTGGCGATTTTTCCACGTCTTGTTTCGTTATGCAGCTATCACGTGGTACAAAGACAATCGTCCCCTCACTGGTGCTGCAAGTGCCACTTTCCTGAACAGAGGGCAGATTCTGCAGATTGAGGGCGCTCAGGTTTCTGACACTGGCATTTATAAGTGTGTGGCTGTCAACACAGCGGGCGCAGCTGAGTTGTTTTATAGTCTTCAAGTTCATGGTGAGTATTATAAAACATGAAAAACGCCTATATGCCCCAGCTTAGCTCTTCTCTGGTTTTATTACATGTGCTTAGCAGAGTCTCCATCATTCATCATACCACTGTACTGAAAGAGATGTGGCAGGGGTCAGAGGGAGAAAGTTCACTCTTCTGTTATTAACCACCATTGGAGTACATGGTTTGAAACAGGAGAATGTGGTAAAGGCAGTCAGGTCCTGGAGGAATGAGCAAAGGCACCACATTTGTGGAAGAGGTACTTAAATTGTCACTTCAGCAGTTTGAAAGGACTTGGAACTGCTGTGTTTTGCTTTGATGACTTTGAAGCCTACAGCAGATAAAGGAAGGAAACAAACCAAATATTCTTTCATAATCCAGGAATTGTAAAGAAAAATGTACTTTGTCTAATAAGATGAAGTGTAAGCGTGGGCGTTTGGAGACATGAGATACCTGATCAAAAGCCAAATTGCAGCCTTCCTGCTGATTTCACTGGATTTGAGATCAGCCCCTAGTCCAAATG
Organism: Dromaius novaehollandiae; assembly: GCF_036370855.1. NCBI lineage: Eukaryota > Metazoa > Chordata > Aves > Casuariiformes > Dromaiidae > Dromaius > Dromaius novaehollandiae. The sequence continues at coordinate 7,598,281 of NC_088105.1, read as the reverse complement.
CTTATCTTTGATACGTGCCTATGCCTGCAACTGGTTTTTGGGGGGAGTCTTCAATGCAAATCTATAGCCCAAATTTGGCACAGTGTCCCCAGCTGAGATGCATGCACAGTATGTTGTTCCTATTAATGTTAACTAACAAATAATGAGTTGGGCAGTGTGTTTCCTTGGGATTAGTGACCGTCTTCAGAAAAATTGATGGCTCAATAAATGGCCAAATGCCGTTGACCCCACCCAATCATTAATTCTCAGCAAATGTTTGCGGCCAAGGTCATTGTTCTGGTTAAACCAAAGAATGCAAAATAAGTCCTAAGCATATGCTTGTGTCTTTGTGGGTGACAGAATTTCAGCAAATATGTCCAGAGTTTTCTAGGGAGTTAATAATCTCTGCCAAAGTTGCTTAGACCAGGCACGTAGAATTTGTTTGCCTCTCCAAAACAGGTTGCATGCAGTTGTAGCCAGTACCAATTGCGTCAAAGGCAGCTGAAACACCTCCCTGTGTACCTACCTAATTCAGCTTGTATCGCACGGGGCTTAGAAGGGATTACGTTTTGGATTTACACAGGAAAAGTTTATCATCCAGTTCATTTGGTGTTTATAAGTTTGAGAAAAAATTTTTTTTTTCTGTTAATCACGGAGGCAAGAACCATCACTGCAGGGAGAATAGAGTCTGAAGTGTTTCATGTTGTGCATATGAGCCTGTTCAACTACTGAAAGCTATGCTGTGTTTACTGAAAACCTGCTCTAGATTTTTATATGGCAGTCAGTTTTGTAAATGAGTGTTTCTCATGGTCCATCGCTGGCTGTACTCAACAACTTATGTTGGTAATAGAGTGTTGTGTACGCAATATCCATGGCAGAAATTCAGATCATTTTTGCATTAGTTGTTTAGAAAAAACAATACTTGATACTCCAGGCTTAACAGTAAATGGAATTGCAGCTCAATTTAAAGAAAGCAGGTTGAGTTCCAGTTTAGTATATTCACATGATTTCACTGTTACTACGTTTTTTTGTGCTTCTTTCTCACCACTTTAATTTTTTTCAGGTATTTAAGAACAATGGATGCTATTGAAATGAAATGAGGGAAGCATGTGTGTGTGTAGAAGAATGGTTATAAAATCACACTAGCTTTTTTCCCTACCGTTTCTGCTATGCACTTTTTCCCATATAGGAGAGGTATGAGTAGGTAATACATACCATTCTCTCCTTTTTGTGGGAGTGATTCAAGTATTAAGTTTTGTAACTGATGCTGAAAACTAAGCTGCGTTACTAAGTTATAAGTTGTAGATTATAAAGCAAACAGTATTGTTTTGATTCTCCTGATAAGTGAAACACCTCCCTTTCTAGCACTTTTGCATTAAGATGCAAATGTTGAATGTCTGCAGAAAGCAGCCTTTTGATTTTGAAGCTTTTTTTTCCACAAATGTGTGCCAGTGCTACACCCACACTTGTTTACTCATGAAAAACAAAAATAAAGGGAGCATAGGATGAGCAAGGGAAACATATAGGAAGTTTTAGGCATGTTCTTGTCTCTCTTTTTAATGTAGCTCTACAAAATTTGCTAGCTCGTTTACCTACAGTAAGTGTTTTGAGATGTTCCATTAAGAGAATTTTTATTATGAGACAGGCAGATACTGTACAGGCTAATCTGGTAAATGTTCACATATGCTTTGCAGGCCAACTTATTGCTCTGCATATGTATTTGCTTTATTTCAGTTCACATGATAATTTTTTTGGTCCTTTAAACCCTACTGCTGTTAATGCCTTTCACAAGATCTAAATGGAATATTATGAAAGTTTGAGGGAATGTTTTCAGGTTTTATGTTATGTTCCTGGGTTTTGCAGTTGTCCAGGGGGCTGTAGGCGCAGTCTTGCTAACCTAGCTCACAGTGGCTTCACTGAAGATACCTTATATAAATAAAGAGAGCAGGACTCGGCACAGAGCAAGCAAACAGCAAGAGCTCGGTAGTGGTAGCATTAGAAATCTTTCCAACAGTGTGCTGCACTGCAGGAGGAGAAACAACATCCAGAACCAAGCATCTCATTTGATTTCATTGTGGTTAATATTCTTACATGGGTGTTTCATATTTGTTTGTGTTTTTTCTTTTTTTTTTCCCCCCAGTCCCACCATCAATCTCTGGCAGCAGTGACATGGTAGCAGTGGTAGTTAATAATCTAGTGAGGCTGGAATGTGAAGCAAGAGGTATCCCTGCACCTATTCTGACGTGGCTAAAAGATGGTAGCCCTGTTTCCAGCTTTAGTGATGGACTCCAGGTACTGTGTTCAAATTCTGCTATCTGAGTGCTTTCCTATCTTGATGTGAGTATTTAAAACTAGTGCCATTTAATGGAAAGGGAGTAAGTTAAAGGGTTTGGAATGAGATTATAGGACATTCTGCTGTAGGATGGTGGTGCAAGTTTGGCTCCAGTAATTAATGTGTGAAGTGCTCTCACTGTGAATACTTTGAAGTAAGCTGGTCTTTTCAGCTGATTTCCTATTGAGCAAGAGTTTGCCTCAGCAAATTTTTCACTTATTTGCAAGAAGAGGAAGTTGGACCATATGTCTATCCTGAAGACATCCATACAGCTTAAGACTGGGTAATGCCAGAGAAGCAGTGTCGAAAGATTTGCGCTGTAGTTACTTTCAGTGACGTAGGTGAGGTGAACCTGTTAGTCTTGTGGGTTTCCATCATAACAAACGTGACTAACAAACAAAAAGCATGTTTAAGATGTTTAGAGAATTATTTGATGTAGATTCGTGGCATTGATAACAACAAAAAAAGTTCCCCCTCCCCCAACATGTATGATTTCTTCATTAACATGGTTATATGTGAGGATATGCCACGTCATATTTCTTACCTACTTCAACAGCAATATTTTTCAGGACAAAATAGGACATAAAATAATAATTCAGAAAACCCCCAAACCAGCTCTGATGTAAGGACATATTTCTGAGTTAAAAGGAGAGGGCATGATTGCTTTTTGAAAGTTACTTTTGAGATCTGAAAAGAGGGAGGGGGAGTTTTATGTAATATAGGGAAAACTCTGGGCGCAGACAAGAAGGTGTAATAGAAGATTTGAAACTGGTAAGAGCGAAAAGAAGGACCAGATTCTGCGAAGGCTTTTGAATTCGAACAGTTCCCTATGGACTTGCATAAAGTTAGACTTCTGCTTTTGCAAAATCTTGGTCAAGAGATTTTGATTTTTGAGTGAGACATTTGAGTGCAAGGAATAGTGTAGAGAAAAGAGAGGTGGTGGTATGCAATGGGAGAACAAATATTTTCCTTTGAAATAAAACATGGTTCTCTCTGTTTTAAATTGAGGCGTGTATTCTGAATGCGTCCTGCTTCTATTGCAGGTTCTCTCTGGGGGCCGCGTCCTGGCGTTGACTAGCGTTCAGATCAGTGACACAGGAAAATACACATGTGTTGCAGTGAATGCCGCAGGCGAGAGTCAAAGAGATATTGATCTCAGAGTTTATGGTGAGATTTTCTGGCAGATTTCTATATTTTAAACGTCAAACTGTTTACAGAATTTTAATTAAATGCAAAATGGCCCAGATCTTGACCAATTGTTGAAGAAAAACAGTCCCAAACCATAAGAGGCCAAGTGATGAGAAGATGCATATGTATGCATGTATACATATGTATATGTATGCATGCACACACACATATCTCTGTGTTGTACTTGCATCAGTTTTCCAAATGAAGTCAAGCAGTTAGTTCCAAAGTCTTTTTGACTGAACTCGCGTGCAATTCGTCTTTCTTCCGAATTACTTATAACTTGTCTTAGACGCTCTTTTGTATTGCATTCTTAGAGGTCACTGGTGATATACAGATATCCAAAAGCATGACGTACTGCCAGGATGAATGCCAGGGAGCTTGTTGGTAGCAAATTTGCAGTTTCTCTGGACAACTGAGTGGTTTTGTACACCAGTGAAATGGGGATAAATGATGAACTACTATTTGTTTTAGAAATCTGATGGCACCAGATGTGGAGAGAGGGTTTTGGAATTGAAAAATCCTTGTGGTTTTGCTTTTGCTTTCAGGAGATCAATGGGGAGAAAACTCTTTTCAGTCTGCCAGCCTCCAGCTCTATGGCAACTGTAAGCAGAACTCTGGAAAATCATGCAAGCAGAGTTAGATGTTTGGATGGTTTGTAAGGCGAATAGGGACAGTTGGTGAGATTATTTGTTTTCAAGTCTGGCTTTCAGAATTGACTTCCTTGTAAATGCAGCATGGTTAGGATACTCTCAACGCAGATAACTTTTCATCTGCAACATGCAATTTAGAAAGTGAGGACTCTGGTATAATACACTCAAGGTTAAAATGGGCATAATGTTTTATGTGTAGAGCAAGGGATATCAAGGTACCTTTGGGAGTCTGAGGACAGGTGTGTATGTATACAAAACTGTAGAAACAGCGTGGATCTACTTACTGTTTCTTTTTTATCTTCTGGAACTTCTGTCCCTTTCAGCTAGGTAAAATTAAACAAGTTGGTTATAAGTTGTGTATGTTCAAAATTACTATTGTAATAGAAGCTGGCCAGGGTTGAACTCAGCTGCAGGGCCATCTTGAATGAGGTTGTCACCAAAAAGTTATATCAATCTTAGGACTTACCTCATATAGGTAGTCTAATTAAGAAGTTGCAGGAGGAAAATAATTAGAAACGCTGCTGGAGCTGGGATGGTTAGAAATGTGCAATGTGCTGGGCCAGTCTAGAAGATGGAAGAGTCCGGGTCACGTATAGTTCCCACGAGCATAACTGGATTAATTTTAAACCTTGTTCCTTCAAAAACAAACTCTTTACTGTCTGTTTTTCTATGTTTCATAAACTTAGTTTCCTTTTGAATGCTGTTCAGTTCGTTTGAGAGGAAAAGCAATTGGTGGAAAAATAATCGGAAATAAATTTGCCTTCTGCAGTAATGGGTCAGCTTCCAGTTTTCAGTTCCACAGCAGTTATAAAGAATCTAGGCCTTTTGTGAATTCTACAAAGAAAGTAAGATAAACAGATTTTTTTTTTTTTAGTTACTGTATTTCTTATCCACAGAGACCAGACTTTTTCCTAAATTATTTCCAAACTGTGAAATCAGCTGTTCTGCTAAGTACTTCGTCTGCAAAAAAAACAAAGCTATATTGTTAGTGTTATTTTTCAAAACTTCTTGAGAGCCGTACTGATGGTTTACCGAGTATCGCTTTGGGACATTTTATAATCTCAAATGTGCTAATTAATTCAATATCTTTTTGTTCAAAGTGAAGTCTGGAGTATTTCTCAGAGGCAATCCAAGTACTTCCCTTCTTCTTACCACCATGTTTTGTGCAATCAGACATGCAATTTCTGGAGTAATGGATTGCAAAGCTAAAAAGTGAAGGAAATGTGACAATAAAGGTTCTTGGCTGTGTTAAATTTTTTGTTGTGCAAACAGAATTAGTACATGCCAAACATAAAAACCTGACTGGATACGAATAGCCAGACCAAGTAATTCTTGCTAGAAGAGTTTTGATTTTCTAAATCTTTAGTTGAAAACCTAATATTGTATTAAGAGTTAAGAGTTTATGTTAAGAGCTTATTATGAAGGTGCTTGCTTTTTTTTTTTTGATGTGAAGAAAGGAAAGGGAACCAGGTTGCTTTAAGAAAATATGTCATTAAGGGCATGACCAAGAAGCCTCTTCTTGATCCAACTGCAGCAGCCCAGTAAGACCACCACCAGCTCTCTGTAGTTTGCTCTAGTTACTTCTGTTAGTGATGTCAGCTAAGCCACTTAACTTCCTGCGGTGTATGCGAGGAACACTCCCAAATTCTGTCTGACTGGCTGTGATTTGGAAGAGGTAACCTCCAGGACAGAGTCAGTAGTGAGCAGCAGTAATGCAGAGCAGTGATGGCCCACACGCTCCCATTTTCCAAGTCAGTGCATGTCTGAGACCTAAATACTTCAAAATTCTCAATGTGATAATGTTCTGGCAATAGCACAAAGCTGCCTAGGGAATCTCAGATAATTTCAGCCGACAATGAAAGAGCACACAGTTCCCAAAGGACATCCACTTTTGTGGTGAATACCGATACAAAGGCGTGAACGGTAAAACAGTTTTTGGTCGTTGACCTACTTTTAATTTAGCCTCATCTAGCCATGAACGCCAGGGAATACTGCTTACTTGCCATGTTCTAAGGTTTTGTTCTCAATCACTTTTCAGTTGCTTTATTTTTCTGACTGTGAAAAAACATTTTTTAAAATGAAGAAAAAAAGTGTACGTTTTCTTAATTCAAGAACAGCTAATAGACTTCTGTTTAATGCTCTGAAAGTATTTGTTTTCTACAGAGAAAACTTCCATTCCAAAAGCTGATTTTTCCACTCTAGAAATTTTGGAAATGTGTGAAAATGAGGTTACCACTCTAACTGTTGTGCAAATTTAAACATAGTGCTCAGTTCCAACTCTTGCAATAATTAGCTGGCAGATACCACACAAAACAAATGGACAATAATGTAATAGTAGATTATGACTTAATGATAATTAAGTCATTAACTCATTCAGATGACTAGACCTGTGTAAGTATGCATGTATTTGGCCATCTCTGGACAAATTTCTCTTCGAAGTATCAGTCACCCTGTCACTATCTAGAAGAGTTAAAGAATTTTTCAGCTTCTGGGTCAGCTAGTTGTCTTGAGAACCTTTTCACTCAATAGCTCAAAATTTTTTTTCTTGGTCTTTTTAGCTAGGATGTATTTCCTCATTCTCTATTTACTGTTGATTTTCTGTTCTACGTATATTTCAAATAATTTCCACTAGTCTTGGCTTATCTCTACGATTTCTCTGTAGCTGATGCTTCACTAGCACACATGTCATTTAAAGGATATTCGGTAATAACAATGATTGTGGTGCTTTCAGTGATATGAAGGAGACTTAAGTTGTGTGTGGAAAAGGTGCCATTCTCTTTTTGTTAAATGAAGAATATTAACCCCTGCAGTTTGTCTTACTCCGAGGAGTCTGTGATGCTCAAGGAGTCCTTGTTTTGATTTATTGCTCTAGTTCCACCGAACATAATGGGCGAGGAGCAGAACGTCTCTGTGCTCATGAGCCACGCAGTGGAGCTGCTCTGCCGGAGCAACGCTGTTCCACCACCCGTGCTGACATGGCTCAAGGATGGACGACCCTTGCTGAAGAAACCAGGTCTTAGCATCGCTGAAAACGGCAGCGTGCTGAGGGTAAATGAGGTCGTTAGGCTTCCGTGGTGATTGCTCCTGGGGAGTGCCATCATGCAGGCACTAGATCTGCTTTAGAGACTGGATAGCATCAGGCCCTCTGGTGCAAAAGAGTAATGGATGAGGATGGAAGGAGGCCCAGACACATAGATGTTGAAGTACAGATTTTGCAGCAGAACTGTATCGTTAATATTTAAGGATACAGAAGTAAAAGTTGAAAACTGAGCAGCCTCTCCCTGTACCATTTGTTTATAACTGTGTGAGAAGAAAAATCCAGAGTTCTCATTTTCTTTCTAGATTGAAGGAGTTCAAGTACAGGACACTGGCCGTTACACTTGTGAGGCGACAAACGTTGCTGGGAAAACTGAAAAGAACTATAATGTCAATGTTTGGGGTAAGATTTACTAAGAGTATTCCAAGTATGGAAACAGAGCTCAAAGAGAAGTTATGATGTGAGACACTCAAACCCTCTGTATTTCATAAACATTTAATTTCTTAGGCTCATGCAGAGAGACGTTATTATATTTGCTGTAATTTAACATTCCCAAGAAAGTGTGCACATTTTCCAAATGACTTCGGTTTGGTTCTAAATTAATACCTAGCAACTTCCTAGTGCGTTGTCAGGTTGTGTTTGCATACATGATAAAAGTTTAGAGCTGTAGCTAGTCGATTTTATATCCATAGCTCCTATTTGTGTACTCTAATACCATTTAGAGTAACCTCCAGCATTTTTAATTGCTGAAGCATGGAAATTCAGATAAACAAAAGCTAGGTAAAATAACTTTTATTTACTCTGCAAAGTTATCAGCAGTGAGTCATATACATGTTGAAATATGCCTTTTTCTACTATTGCAAATTAATTTATTGCTTTGAAATCAGAGATGGATTCAACTGGAATCAACGAATAGCTTTTATAATAATGAAGCTACAGCTTTTAGTTCTGAATCGTGTCATTACTTATTCAAAAGAAACTCTTCCAGTGTTGAAATTGGGGGGTAGATATTGTAGTATCGTACTAGACCACGTGACTTTCCCATGCTAAAGCATATGCACCCTTTACTGAACATTTCACCTTTGTCTCCCTAATTTCTCTCTCCTCTAGCTCCCCACCCAGATTTGGAAGACTTGTGCTGTTGCAAAGAACTTTTGGTGCTGGAGGGATCTGGCTTTGTTCTTTTGTGCAGTGAGACCAGTGGTATTTTGAGAGAAGGGATAATTTTTTGCTAGTTAGCAGCTTTGATGGAACTAGCTTAATAGAAACCAAAAATTGCCTGTGAAAGTCGTCTGTGGATAACTGTTTAGAATTACAGTCTTTGTTTACACCCAGAAAGCAGAAGTCCTGCCTGCCGTGTTTTTAAATTTTAAATCCAGGAAATATATCCTTCTGAGGATTGGTGAGCTCCTCAAAGCTAGCTCTGGTTCCAGGAACGAGTAGAATACAGCCCATGTGTTAAATGTAAGATGTGCCTCCTGAGAGAATGGCACAAACTTTTTGATTAGAAGCAGAAAAGCTGAAAGGTTGAAACCAGTATAGTACCATAAAAACCCTTGCAGTCAGTCTTTCTGAAACCCATACATCTGTTTGCTGCTTCGTAAAGAGTTAGCCTGAAGTTTCAAAAGGAAAAGCGCCCTACCATCATGTGCATTAGAAATGTGCTGGATAGGTTATTCACTAGTGAGCTTTTCTTCTCTAATTTCAGCCTACGTTCTCCGGTGCTTTTTTTTGTTCTATTTTCAAGTATTACGTACACTATTCTAATCTGAAGAAAATGGTTCCCCCACTTCAGGAAGGCGATTATCCCTTCTCCGGTGGTTGAACCAACATTGTTTAAGACCTTCAGAGTCAGAGTGAAAACAGAGTGGTCCCTTTTCCCTGCAACTGCTTTACAGCCACATAGTCGTTAAACAAAGCTGGCACTCTGCTACAGCAGGACAATCGGAGGGGTGGGATCCTGAGTGTTGGATGCAGCAACCAGTGGACTGCATTGCTGTAGGAGATACTCAAAGGAAAAACTGGTTGAATTTTAAAAGTCATTTTCAGACTAATGATGATATCTGTAGATTTATGAGCTAAGGCCATGAACTAGGCAGTCTTTTAGAGTCAGTTTACGTAACCCATAGCAACTGCTTTATAGTGTGAAGTCCCGTTCAAAAGCCAGCTATAAATGCAGCCTATGCCTACACCACACCTCAGAGGCTGGAAGGATAGGTGTACTCATTCCCAAGTATAGTATTCCCTGCCCAGGGTCTGGTTCACATCTCTGACAGATGTGGACAAGGAATTACAAGGAATGCAGTCCTTGTAATTCCTTTAGTGCACATTGGGACCAATTTGCACAAGGCTCAGCAGGGTCTTGCTGTTGTCTGATACCATTTTATTTCAAATGATGAAATTATTTGGCATTTCTTTTCAGTGCCACCAAGTATTTATGGCTCAGATGACATCTCTCAGCTGACAGTAATCGAAGGGAGCCTGATAAGCCTGATATGTGAGTCCAGTGGCATCCCACCACCCAGTCTTACCTGGAGAAAGAATGGTGAGTTACCATCTATTGTCCCTTTTATAAACAAATACAATAATTTTGACCTTGCCGTTTTTTTACTTTCTCCTGTGATCATTTTAGATAGCATTTTCCACAGGCATGCAGATATCTAAATGATCTCAATGCTAAGTAGCTTGAACTACAGTAGCAGATTATTCCCTTCTCTCTAAGTGACCTCTGCTTGGCTTAGGTCTCGTTATTCCTAAAGGTGTGCAAGGGAAGCACAGTGCAGAGATGCCTGAGCTGACTTCAAAATGGACAGTATGTATTTATACATGTTAGTGAAGCACTTATTCCCTCTGAATATGCTTATTTACTACAGTGCAGCAAGACTGCATCTAGACTTATTTAAGGGTCCCGGATGGCAAGGCTGTGAGTTGTTTTGAAGTACCGTGGTGCTGAGTTGGGGGTCTCTGTGGTCCACTGCGTGACATAGATGTGTCCTCTAGGTTCCTTTAAAATTTGCAGCCACGGCACACTGCCAAGTGATGAAAATACATCTAGTTGTAGTAATTGCTTTTGGGGATTTACTGAACTTGTCTCTTAGCTTAATATTGAGAGTAGTATGCATACTTTTTTGCTTTAGGGGTTAAAGTAATCGTTGACAAGTATCTTCTTAGGATTCAGTAGAACAAAGTAGCTATTTTTAACATCATCTCTTAAGTGTGGATACCGTCAGAGACAGAGGATTAGACAAAGTAAGATACCAAACTCTTCTTGTATGATAATTGCTGTGTTTTTAATCAGTCTTATCTGTCTATCCCTTTTTTCTACAGGGCACAATTCAGTGTGCTTCACGCCTACCTTAATTAATTTTCACTTGTGGAAAGAGTAGATTTTAATTTCAAAACACTTTTCCATTATATGAAATTTTCTGGGAAAATAAAGTTTATCAAGTTCTTTTTAAATCCTATCTCATGGAAGCAAAAAAGGCACAACGTGAGATGTTCCAGTAATGTGCAGCAAAGCCAAGGTGTATATACTTAAATGGCAAAAACTAAATTGAAACTATTTGAATGTCTAGAAAGGCAGTTAGAAAGTTGTGCAAATTTGAATGGTGCTAAATAGTCAGATTTCTCAGCATCTTTGAATTACAATATACTTGTTCATAGAGAGGATTTTGAAAGATGTAAGTGGGAAATGAAAGCTCAGCTTGTAAGAATTTTGAATGGTGCTTTTTTTCGGTCATGAAGTCTCCCCATGGTTTCTAAAGGTGAACAGAGGTGCCTAATCTTAGGTCTCGAAGTTTGAGAATTCTGTTGAGAGAATATAATATTATTTTCCTGAACTATGACTCTCATATTTCTGTTGAGGATTTCCTGGAAGGAAGGGTATGCACGTGTGCTGTGTGATATAAAATACACAGATGGTCCAGGGGTGTAGACTAAATTACATGTTTTTAAGGTATGCTGTACTGGCTGTGCTGGGTGAGACTGCTGCAAAGTGTATGTGCAATTTTGCTGAAAATGTTGAATTTGCTGCTCAGTGGAAGTGTCCGAGACTTTTTGGATGGGTGTAAGCCTGGATAGAGTTACTGTGCTTTTAGCTCAGGCAAGGCTGCTCTATGTCTTGAAGTCACCAACTGACATGAAAAATACTCAGAATATGCTAGCATGAAGTATCTGATGTCCAGGAAAGCTCCAATACAGCAGTTCTCACAATGACAACTGTGCATCCGAGTAATTTTTAAAAGATCCAGTGGACCACCTGAGCAAGCTCGTTACCATTCTCTCTGTTTTTATCTGAAAAACTGTCTCTTGCAGGCTCTCCACTGGTGGCTGACCTTTCAGGAAGAGTGAGGGTACTGTCTGGAGGCAGGCAGCTACAGATTTCGATTGCTGAAAAGTCTGATGTGGCGTCTTACACTTGTACGGCTTCAAACATAGCTGGAAACGCAAAGAAAGAATACAATTTGCAAGTATACGGTAGGTTACTGTGAAATATTCTGTTCATAGTTCACCAGTCTGATATAGACTCACGATAGGAAAGTTATCAGTATAGTAATGTTAAGCTGCAAGGTTTGCAAAAGTCTGGCTATGGGACATAAGTCTGCAGGGGACTTAGAGGGGAATGTTAAGTAATCACAGTTTTGACAATTTGGAGTTGGAGTTTGATCAAGATACTGCATATATGTGTTGAAAGTGGATTTGACCACAGATGGTTACAGGGGTGTGAAGCTTTCACGTTGTATGATGTTTCCTGCCACCAGACTTCAGTAGTGATGACAGCTAGTCAAGCTCAGATTTTCCACTTTTACTGCTAATCCTGTAGTTCAGTCCTGTAGTTCAGAAATGATAGGAAGTATTTTTAAATAATCCCATGAAAGGAAAATTCTCAGAAATCTGTATGAATTCACAGAATTTCAGGAAGTCTTTTTTATTTTAAATTTGCCTCATGTTTCCATTTTTAAAATTGCCTATAAGCTATGTTAAAAAAGTACTTAACTGGGATGGAGGGAAGCTTATCTGTCTTTTTGCAGCCCCGTGGAAAACGTTATGAATTGCAGAGTGCCCCCAGCTGAGTTGACAGAAGTAATCCACAATAACTGGTCTTTTATTAAAATGCTGGTCTGACAAACTTGGTTATTGTTCTGTTCAGATTCTGGTGAAGATCCCCAAATGTAGCATCTATTTGACTTCTGTTTCTTTTTCTTTTATAGTTCGCCCAACTATATTAAACGGTGGTAGCCACCCATCAGAAGTTATTGTCACCCAAGGAAATGAAGTTTCCTTGGAGTGCAAGGTTCAGGGTATTCCAGAACCAGCAATAACATGGATGAAGGATGGCCGTCCGTTGGTCAGTGGAAGGGACTTGGAAATACTTCATGATGGTCGTTTTCTTCAACTGAAAAATGCCCTGGTGTCAGACACTGGCCGCTATGTCTGCGTTGCTGTCAATGTGGCAGGGCTGTCTGACAGAAAATATGATTTAAACGTTCACGGTGAGTATGTAAGAAAAATGGAGTAGGCATATCAGAAAGAAATTAGGCCTTTAAGTTCACCCAAGGACATTCCAAAAAAATAGTTGTGTAGTTAAATATCCCAGTTACATCTATTGCAGGCTTTCTACATGGTGCAATTTGAATTGCAAATGTATTGTAAAAATCCAAGTCCCATTTTATAACTCCTAAACTCTTAATGCTGTCCCTGTTAATATCAGTCCCCCCCACAGTTGCTTCATCTCCCAAGAGAAGAAAACCAGGATATGGTATAGCGTTGTTTAATGCTGGGCTGAGTGTGGTGGTGTAGAATATTCCACTGTGGGAGACAGAAATCAAAGTTTAACCAAGAGCACCCTGCTAATGGCCCCTACCTAAAGACAGTTGCCCAAGGCTAGCCAGTACCTAATCATCAAATTCTCTCATTTTTGCCCTCTCAGAATAATGTGAGGATGGTACCCTCATCTATGATGCATTTCAGTCATTGGACTTGATAGCATTTATTACGGCATCACATTATGTTACAGCCACTTTGATTCAGAGTGGGACTTCTCCTGCATATGATTTTTTACCCTTCATCAAACACTGAATATCTGTGTTTTGAAAGGGTAAAGCCAAGAAAGAATGGGGCATTCAGGAGTCGCTGTGCCACCGAACCAGGAGAACGGATTACAGGGGTTTAGTGATGAGATTCTTCTGTAAATCCAGCTGTATCCCAGAGGTGTACGAGTAGCTCTGTATGGTGGGGGTACAGGTCAGGGCTTGCACTGAAGTCTTGAAAAGTGGGAAAGATTGATTAGCACTCAGGAATGGTGGGGGAGAGAAAAACGCAGGTTAGGATGGAAATAAACACAGGAACGCCACTGAAAACGAGAGGCCAGACTTACTAAGCAATTCCTTTAAATTTTTTTTTCTTTTTACTTGGAATATTGTGCTTTATTATTAAATTTCTGAGTATTGAGAAGAAACTTCAAACCTCTTCAATCTACTCAGAGGCTAGCGGCTTTCAATCAGTTATAGAAACCCAGGCTTTCTGTTTTGTAGTATGAGCTGCAGAACTGTTTCCAAAATGGGATTATTCCTACTGGGAAAGAAAAGCCAAAAATAAATTTATTGTAGTTATTCTGATCTGTGAAAGGAGTTTTCTCTCCATTAGAAAAAGCGTGCAATTCTGTCAGCATTATGATTTTCCATAGTGTTTCATTGGATATTGGAAATTACAGTTAGTGTGGAGTGGACAGAGCTATCATAAACTGTTATTCATTAGGGATCTTAAGCCATAAAATAATAGTAGTGATAGAATTGATTAACTTAGAATTAACTTAGAATTAATAAGTTAGAATTAACTAAGATACTTTTGCCTTCTAGCTTTGTGAGACCTTTAATTTTTCCTTGCAGTTCCACAATAAAAGTTTGTCATGAATTTAATAAATGTCTCAGTTTTGTAGCTCCTCACTTATCAGGCCTGTCTTAACTTCAGTGAATTCTTTTTTGGATGACAGAATGTTTTGAGACAAAAAGTAATTTTTATTTGGCCTGAAGCGTGGGTTTTCTTTACTTTTGTTCTGTAGTACCCCCCAGCATCGCTGGTGACTTGCAGATGCCTGAAAACATCAGCATTGTGGAGAAAAATCCCATCTCGCTGATTTGTGAAGCTTCAGGAATTCCCCTGCCCTCAATAACATGGCTCAAGAATGGATGGCCTGTCACTGCAAACAGCTCAGTGAGGATCCTCTCAGGTACAAGAAACATTTAAGCTGTAGGAGGGTTTTTTTTTGGTTTTTTTTGATTTAAGGGATGTTAGTGAAGGGCGCTCTGCATCTGTAGAGCAGGCATTTTACATGAGTGAAAGTTTGATTCAATGATCTGTAAAGATAACAATAAAAAAGAAACCATTATCCAGCACCAAGCTCTTCAGCAAATGGAATCGCACTGGCTGGCGTGGCTGATCAATAGCTAACATAAACTATTTAAGTTTTTACCAAACTTTACTTGTAGAGGGCAAAGGTATGGTGACTATTTGGGCATATGGTCTGTGATATGGAATAAACCATAATGCTGGCTGTTCGTATATATTGGTCCAATGCTTATTTCCAGAAATAATCAGATAGTGACATCTTACTTTGTCAGTGCTGGAATGTATGAAGCGTAAGAGTGCATTAGCTCTCTCACTTCATTAGTTTTCCCCACCTCCTCCTCTTCGTACTTGTTTTTCCCTTTAAGGATTAAAAAATCTGGGAGAGAATGAATGCATATGACAGTGAATAAAATGCACCTTGAATATCTGTGGATCTGTTTATAAAAACAATTGGAAACTTATTCATGAGCCTCAGAAATTAATGCATGTAAATATTGCCTGGCCTTGGAGCTGAATGAATCTGATCTTCAGAATATCTCCTTATAGAAGCCAAAAAAGGCAGTCAGTCAAGGACAGCGCGGAACGGTTCATTGGCAAGAATAGTACAAAATGCAACAGATCGAGGGAGACTTATGATGGGCAGGCAGAGAAACAGATCCCGTTCATCATGGATCTTGACTTCCAAGCTGGAGTTACCTACAAAGAACTAGTCCAGATGCCTCTAATGCCAGCAGTAATTGACTGAGGTGTCCAAAATAGGAAGGGCTCAGTACATGGTCCTGTAAACCACAGTTCTCCAGGACTGCAAGGAAGGGAGAGTGCTTGACAGGCAGCTGCCATCGTCTTAAAGCTTTGTCTTTACAGTAGGAAATTTTGTTAGCAGCCCTTCAGATAGCAAATGGAAGATATATACCAAGCAGGCAGTAAGTTTTGCATTGACTTTATTTGTTTGGGGATCAGCTTTTTGGACTGTGTCAAAGTAATTAAGTATCCAGTTACCACTGAGATGTAAAGACAAAACCTGAGATGTTTCTCTGATCTTGGCTCTGCTACTCAGAGCAGAGAGGGCATCCCATGAGAATATGTTCTGATGAAATTTCTAATACTCCGATGTAGCCACGCAGAGCCAAGTCATCCAACAGCGTGAACATGAGAAAACCATGAGCGAGGGAAATGGAAGTAAGGTATTTAGAACCTCAGCTAAGCCAGGATTTGCAGCTGGAATTTGTGAGGATTTTTTTCATTAGTGTAGCTTTTAATGCTACAGGTAGCCCTGTTTTCTGTTTTCCCCCTCTCACGTATGGCACATGGAAAAAAGGAGTGGCTGTCTGATTATTATCTGATATAAATCTGTCTTGGTCTGCATTTTTTTCTGTGTGAAGTTGCCACCTACAAAAATAATTTCTTTTGGGGATGATGTTTCTGTTCTGCCTGTTGATTTCTACACCCACACTAATATCACCACCCTGATTGCAGACTTGGGAAGGGTGAGGCACAAAAAGATATTTATTGTCTCTGAATGTTAGCGGCAGTGGGAGTGGGGAAAACAGGCCAGAACTCAGTGCCTTTTTTTCCAGCAAACTTTGTGCTTTTGTGCAGTTCTTCAAAAAGCTACACATTGCAGTAGTGAACTATGACCAATATGGCATTTGGGATTTTGTTTGTGCTTGTGCAGCTGTTTTTTTTTAAAAAAAAAGAAAAGAAAAAAAACAAGCAACAAACAAACAAAACCCTTCAGCTAATATTTAAAAGGTAAAATACTTTGCCAAAGCAACATTTCAGTACTGTTGATTGAAAACATGACTTGGCATTGCAGATGATTTAAATGTGTGGACACACTGTTGGCAACTTTGATGTCTTAACTTGGATACTGTGCTTATGTTTCTTGTTGATGATGCTCCATCCCAATCCTTTACAAAAAAGAAAAAGCTCCACCATGACACATCTGCCATCCTTGCAACCATGCACTAAGCTGCATGCTAGCTTTAGAAAGGAGAGAAGCTTTTATTAAGTTTTAGCTAAATGTAGAGAGTCATTTCCTGTCTCAGCATGGAGCTCCCGCTCTGCAAGTATGTGATGTCGTAGAAAGCTGCACAGTCTCTTGCAGGTAGATATCTACTTCATTTTGCTTCTTATGGCTTTGCTCAGGGTGTGGGTGGGAGAAAGGATCAGGGTGATACAAGGCTGAGAACTGAGCCCTCCAGAATCTTATAGTGCTCCCTGCAGCAGGTGTGATTCCTTGCGCTGAGGCACATCCAGGAGCGGGTTGGCAGTTTCTTTCTTCAAAGCACGTGACCAGAAACATAAATTTCTGGGTTATGTCCCAATAATGAGACTCTGTGGATATCCGCAGGCAGGAGATGCAGAGTTCAGATGTGGTGTACTGTGTGGTAATGATTGCTAATGTGAGACCTGTTACTGAGGAAGTGAAAGAAGGATGAAGGATGGCCATCGCGTTTGTTTTTACACTTTACTGCTTGTTGCTATTTTGTTTTGCTGTTGCTCTGCCAAAAAGGAAGCAAGGAGAAGATACTTTGCTAGGGAAAAGTGAGGAGATTCTTGGTCCTTTGCTCAAACATACTTGCAGATCTTCTCCCCTTTAAACTAACATGCCCATGCAACTGTGTTCTGACAACTGCTTTGCTATAGTGTTAGGAGAAGATCGTTATTCTAAAACACTGCAGGTAGACCAGTACTGTTGTCACCTGTGATTACTAGTGGTGGCACAATTAATACAAATGCTCAGAGAGAGAAGTGACATTTAATTCTGTATCTGTGCACATGAAAATATCTTTATAGGTATGTGTGTGTGTCCATGTATATAAAAATATACTTTTTTTATGTGTACATACATATACATACCTACACATGTGCACGTGCATATGTATCTATCTGATGAGGCTTTTTTTTTTTCCTGTGTAGTTATCTAGATCCCAGGTGTAGCAAAGTACTTATATAAGTGAAATCCTACTGTCTTAGGCACTGTTGCAGTGTTCTGTTGCAATTTCCTGGATAGAAGTACGTGCACGAATCCTGCATATTGCAGACACTGTATCCGCTTCATCCAAAGTGTCAGCACTGCTCCAAAGAATTAGGTGTGCGCTGCACCCCGATATATATACATGCGATTAGACGGACCTGTCTGGAGCAGACTGGCTTTACTCTGCATGAGCTCTGTAGATGCGTCAGGAATTTCCAGGGATCGTGCCAGTTGGTTTCTGACTTTTTCTGGCAATTCTGGGCAAATGTTTGATTCCCTCAAAGTTCCCTTGGACATAATTTAAGGGGAAAAAAGAAGGGTAATCAAGGTAATTTGAGACTCTGATAATTCAAAGTTACTGACTTTGACAGAAAGAATATCATGAGCAGCAGTGAGCACAGATCTGATAGCCCTGCGGAGCTGAGGACAGACAGACAAATGACAGAGGCACGAGTAAGGTCAGTCGGCCTCCCCTAGTGCTTCTTCAACAAAAGAAAGCACATTAGAGAGTGGAAAAAAACCCTGTAAATTTAACCAAAACATAAAAAACTGGAGGTAACACAGTTGGGGAGCATTTTGCTGGGAGCAGGACTCTAATGATTGTGCATTTTGTGGCTTTCTCCTCAGGGGGCAGGACGCTCCGTCTGACACACACAAATGTAGAAGATGAAGGACAGTATACTTGTGTAGTGACAAATGCTGCAGGAGAAGCAAGGAAGCAGTTTGACCTTTCTGTTCTAGGTAAGTATGTGATGATTTTTATTATAACAGAAGAAGAAAGGAAAGGGTGCATACTATATTCTTTGGCAGTATTTTAAAAAGTGCTTTGTCAAAGCATGCTTTCTTGGGAGGAAGAAAATTGCAGGTGATAATGTGGTCTGAAAACCAGGTTGTAGGTGATCTGGAAAGATGGGGGTTTGGTTGTTCTTGGTCAGCTTAACTTCCAGCCGCATCAGTTCCCTTCTGGTTCACTGCACAGCTCATAAATGCCAGTATTGGTGAAATGACGATGACAGGAATGAGTGGTCAGGGGGATAGTGCTGTTTCTTTTGGCAGCAGTGTGAATTAAAGCTGGTTTAAAGTCAAAGGAAAACTACAGCCGCAGGAAAGCAAGTGAAGGTCTTTCTGTGAATCGGTTGCACCTCGTGCTAGAGTGCAGAGAGGTGCACCCCCATGCGATAGCACTTACGCATTAAAATCAGCAGTATCCTGTCACACTGGGTGCAGTATTTATAGTTTAGCTGCATGATGATGATAATTTGTTGCAACCAAGAGGTAAAAGCGAAGCCAAGATCTACTGTGAAATTAAACACTGGAGCTGGAATCATTTTTTGCACAATAGAAGTCTCTGATCCAGGGAAAACCTTCAGTCTGTAAGGCTTTTGGTACTGTAAAACAAGTAAACAAAATGTGGTAGTGGATGATCCTGCTAATGTATTTAGACAAGCACTAATACAGCAGGCTCTTTATATGAGAACCTTTTAAAGGTATATAGAAACCTTTAATGTGTAACTTTGTCTCGTGGCTTACTTTTTGAAAATTGTATTTTTCCAGAAAATACTGCTCTTTGGTTGAGTAGCTATTTATTATTTCTACCAGTTATTATCAGGCCTAATGAAGGTTGTCTTAGAGCATTACTGTGTAGAATGTGACTGTACGTCTTTTCTCTAAGATGTAGAGCACTATCCGTTTCCTTTTGCCTTCAGCTGACTTTCATGTCAGTTCATGTTTATTTGATGAGCTCATGGAAGTGTAAATATGGCAGAATGGAAGAGATGGCTAACCACTGAAAAGCCTGCATTGTTTTACTGTTTTCTTTGGAGGGTTTTAGTAGAAGGGTGTTCATGAGGGTTCTGGGAGCCTCTCTCGCATAGGCTTTGTTTGCCTTGAAGAAAAATGCTCAGCAAAGCCAATTTTAAGTGGGCTAAGTGGAAAATTCCATTGTTCGGTCTTCTCTGCCCTCCCCCCAGTAATTTTTTTTGTCTTTTTAGAGGAAAGTTACTGGAATGTGGGCTGATAGCAGCGCAGAATATGCACCAGCTCACTGCAAACACAAGCTGTGCCGAAACACTCCAGCGCCTGCTTCTCTAAGCTGGTGCAGGAGGTGCAAGAGGCAAGCCAGCTTGCATGGAGAGCTCAGGGTCATAAGCATAATACTGATATGTTTGCAAAATGCTTGGTGTGGCTTTGTCATACTTTTGAAATTAATATGTGTTGACAATTTACTCTGTTATTTTGGGGCCGAAGAGATGATTTGTGCATAAATAAGCATATTTATGAACAATAACTTTTGGTCTGACTTGGAAGTCCTGGCCATTAGGATTTCAGGCTATATTTTGTCCCACCTAGTATCTCCACTAGTTGGTGCATCTTTGTCTAGTCACATTTGAACGCTAGAACCCATAGGGAAGTCTGTTTTGCATTGCTTGTGCAGTCACAGCAGGGAATTTGATCATAACTGCATTACAAGCTGGTAAGAGTGCCAGCACTGGCCACATCTTTCCTGCTGGCTGAATTCTGCTAACCATCATCTCACCACACGTCCTGTTCGGAGGCCAGCTTTTAGCTGCTTTGAAATAGTCTCTTCACCATTCCAGCCATCAAATGAGATGCAAACTTGTTTTAACTTTTTATTTTCTTCTCTTTCCTGTTTGTGTTATTCATCAGTATCAAAGATGTGGTGTAACACAACTGTTTTTCACAGTTGGCAGTGAATTCAGTAGATCTTATTTTTCCTTGGTTCTGCCTGTGATTCTTATTTTTATAAAACTTTTGCTTCCAACTTACTGGTAGGTCACAAATAAGCTGTTAAATATATTTTGCTTCCTCTCTTTTTAGGCCATCTATCTAGGCTGATAGTTTGCATTTTGTAGGATTATTGAAGAATAGTATCTGGTACTCTTTTCTGTTGTTATTGTTACAAAACTTTCCCAAAACCCTTGGAGATTTGCCCTCTCTTTCATATAACTAGAGTGCCTCCTTTTCAACCTGTGTGCTCCATGCCTGCTTTGATTCCTAGCGCCCTCTTCTTTTGTCCCAAATCTACAAAGCCCTCTACTTTGAAAAAAATAGTTGATCATCGCTCTTAACACTAAAACTGTTTGCTTCATATTTCTCCTATGTAATGGATAAAGTATGGGGGTCCAAGGGGCTGTTCACCACAATGTTCACAGTCTGGCCTGTCAACACTGAGATACTCAGTCTCCCTCATCCAATCAAACATTAGTCTGTGTAGTCCCATTGACCAAGATTATTGGGAAGCATATCATCAAATGGTCAATCATATGGCAGGATTTGTCTTATACTGAATAAACTACTTTGGGTGTGGATAGGTATTTTAATGGTATAGTTTTGCCTTTTATTTCCCCAGAGAAACAGAGTTTATTGTACTGCAAGATGCCTTTAGACTCATAATTTTTTTGTCCGCCTGTATGGAATTAGCTGTATTAGTATGAAACACATTTATGCCTTTGCACATCTACTTGTTGGTAATCTACTATATTGCTTTTACTGTGTTGGTAGGAAAAAAAAAGCCCAAAACAAGTATGTGAACAAACAGGCTTTTTTTTTTTTTTTTTTTATAATTAGTTCTTTCTCTGGAGTTCTAGATAGATGCTTTCAATTACCATTAGAAAACAAGCAGCTCTTAAACTTAAGCAATGGCTTTGAACAAACAAATCACTAGCTGCTTTATGGGGCAATATAATTTATTTACCAAATTATACACCAGCTTCTAACAATAGAAGTGCACGCTACCAGTGCTTGTCATCTATTGCCCTGTTGAGCATGCTCAAAAATACAAGGAATGCACCTTCTCAGCACCCTGAGCATCCCTCTAGCTCTAAAGAGATGGCAAGGTGAGTATGTTATGGGTGTGTGGTCCTATCTTGCCCTTTGCATGCAGCAGTATGGTTGAGGGGTGCAGAACAGAATGCAAAACTTCCCGAGAGTGTTGTTTGGGCAGGTTAGCCATATGCTGTCCGACATCTGGACCTGCCTCTGGTGGATCTCACCGAGCCGTTCATTGATTTATGTGATTAAAGGAAGCATACCCTCAGACGTTGCCTTTGCTATGTTTAAATTGGTTGTAAAGAATACTCTCTGATCACAGACTCGCAGAACAGTTGAGGTTGGAAGGGACCTCTAGAAATCATCTAGTCTAATGCCCTTGCTCAAGCAGGATCTCCTAGACCACGTTGTCCAGGACCCTATCCAAACAGCTTTTAAATATCTCCAAGGATGGAGATACTTGATATTGATGTTATCTTTTTGTCTGTCTGCAGTGCCTCCAGGGATTGTGGGTGAAAATAAACTGGAAGATGTGAAAGTGAAAGAGAAACACAGTGTTACCCTAACATGTGAAGTGATAGGTAAAAGTATACAGCATTACTTATCTTTACTAATCAAACCCACGGTGTCGGTTGTCACTGGTTCTGAACGTTGGTTCTGTTTTAAATGGGATTTTCAATCCAGTGAAAATTTTTAATTTAAGATTCAACCTTAGTACATGTAGCAGGAGTAAGCAATCCTTGTATATAGCTTCTATAAAATGTAACCAAGAGGACAGTGCCATGACATTTCTGCTCTAAAACCCTGTAGAATTTAAGAGGAGGTGTATATTACTTCAGAAGGCTCTAAGAGTGTAGAATATGTATTCCAAAATATCTCCCTAAAGGATATATTATAAGAGAACATCTGAAACTGTATTTTTTTATTATTCAGAAATCTTGGAATATTCTGGAGGCTATAGAACAACTAATATTTGCAATTTTCTGTAATTCATTAAGGGAACCCTGTACCGCAGATCACTTGGATAAAGGATGGGCAACCGCTGCTTGAGGATGAACATCACAACTTTCTGTCCAGTGGGCGTTTTCTACAAATCACCAATGCTCAAGTCACTGATACAGGGAGATATACATGTATTGCATCTAATGCAGCTGGAGATAAGAGCAAAAGTTACAGTCTTAATGTACTTGGTAAGACAAGTTGTGCTGGCTCTTGCAAAAAAAGTATTAATCTCAAGAACAGCGAGATAGTCACATCAGGATTTTACAGCACTTCATTTGCAGCAGTGCTTCCATTGCCTGACTATAGTTAAATCTTTAGAGCTTTTTAATTAATAAATAATAGTAGCTCAATAGAAACATAGTGGGTTTATGCTTTAGTAAAATGGAGCTTGAATACGATGTTATCTGTATGGAATGAATAGGACAGTTCGTTGTCTTACTGTGATTCAAGGAAGGAATAGCTGAAGAGCACTTTTCAAATTGTGGTCTCTTTGTAAAGGCTGAAACCATCTACAGTTTGCTTTTTTCATGATGGTTTTTGCATAAGCAATTGCAAATAATGGAGAGGGTGTTACTCATGTCCGCATTTCCTAGGCTCATACCTCCTACCAGTCTGCTGCTCTCAGGAGGACCAAGCAGTGTGTCTGGTGTCTACAACACAAAAGCAGACCTTTGGGAGATGGGAGCCAAGTGGCTGGCTTTTTTGTGGCCTATTGGCCAGATGAATGTTGACTGATTTGCATGTGCCTAGGAGGAATGCCCCTCAGCTATTTAAGGCTCGAACAAAATTCCTAGACTGACTATTCAATAGAAAAATTGCTTTTCATACAGTTCCTTTCTCTGGTTAATGATTTTGCTGCTCCTAGTGTCTCCAACCATTGTGGGTGCAGACAGCCATGGAAGTGCAGAAGACGTCACTGTTATCCTCAATAGCCCAACATCCCTAGTTTGTGAGGCTTTTTCGTATCCTCCAGCTACAGTCACCTGGCTGAAAGATGGCAATCCTATAGAGTCAAACAGAAATATCCGCATTTTGCCAGGTAAATACTTTTTGTCGTTGTTGAGAAGCAACATAACACTTTGTTATTTTATTGTTTAGTTACTGTTATAAAATTTTTTGATAAATCTAAGAATATATTTTTATTAAATGCAATGTTTTGTACTTTTGTAGCACTTTCCATTCCAGTATCTGTGAGTGCTTCACAGTTAACTGATAATTACTTGTATTTTTTTGTAATCAGGTATCTATCATTTTGTAGTTCAAACAAGTTCACTGCAGTTACTAATGAGCATAAATAACGTGAAATTCAGTGTGGAAAGAGATATAAACAGCAAAGTTACTAAAAAATGAGGTTGCATTTTTCTAAGTTATTAGTAATTTGCCATTTTTCTTTCTTTGGAGTAACTCTTCACCTAGCACATCTATGGAGATGGGAAATAGGAAAAAGCTTCACTCGTAACACTAAAGTAATGTGAATGAACAAGTAATTTAGTATTGTCAGCTGCAAATGTTCAGAGGAAAAATTAGCAGTATTAATAGCTAGGAGCTGAATTACTACATTGGGGGACAATTTTTAGGAATGCAGTCTGAAAAGAGTTGCAGCCAAATTAAATAGTGACTGATCTCTGAGAATGCAGACAATATAAATCATAAATAAACAGGGTGCTATGGGAAGGAAACTGATGGATGTCAAAGTTGTAGAGGCCACCTGAAGTCTTAAATCCTACCAATTCATTCATGCTTACACTTCATGAGAGAGTTGAGGGCCTCTTTTATATGAAGTACTGCACTGAAACAAAGCCACAGTTTAGAGGCTCATGTCCATCCCTGTATATTTAAAAGTCTGCCTTTACTCAGTGTCAGTGCTTATGCTTCATTTCCCTTTTTCAGTGAATGAAGTGCAGAACCCTAAATCTAAATATCTTCAGGAAAGTTCTTGTGCCAAACGACGTTATCAAATTCCGCAAGAATCCAGAAGCAGAGAGTCGTGTTCCAAAGCGCTTCTGCAAATTATACACTCATTTATTACATAGTCTACCTGGTGCTATGTGTTGAGTTTTTTGTGCTCATCTAAGGGCAGAAATTGGCCTCAAGGATTAAAAATATGCTGTGGAAACCATTTAAATAATTGGCAAGCAAGAGTATAATGTGGATGCTATTAAAGAATGATCTCTTTGGCAGGTGGTCGAACCCTGCAGATTCTAAACGCACAGGAGGACAATGCTGGAAGATATACTTGCATAGCCACAAATGAGGCTGGAGAAAGTTTGAAACACTACGAAGTGAAAGTCTACAGTAAGGAAATACTTTCAATATTGATTTGTTTGCATTCTTCCATTTTTGTCCTTTGCAGTGTTAGCTGTCCTGGAACACATTTTGAGGCAGCCGTTAGTGGCCTTGTTTAGCTAACACCTCTGTTGGCTGCTTGGGTGGTGCTCATGACATTGACTGGGGAAAGGCCCTGGAAAAGTTTGCTGCTGCATCCTTTGCAAGTGCTCTTGTTGGCCAGAAATCTTTGTGCTACCCAGGGAAAGGCATTTAAGATACAATGAACTCTAGTTTCTGCTGTAATTTTTCTAGTTATGACTTTCAAATCAGATGAATGCTGCACATTAGGAGACTAGAATAAAGAATCCCAGACCATCGGAACTATTTTAAAGAAATGGGGTGGTATGTGTGCAAAAAAAACCTGCCTAGCATCTAATGGGAAATTTTCTTGAGTAAGGTAAAACGGGAGGATACTATTTTTATATCCTTCCATAAAATACCATATGCTCAAAAGCTTTCCCATTCAAGGTTTCCTGTCAGCACTTTGTCCTTTGGGCATCTGTGCCTAATATTCTACTTTAATGCTTATCCTCTTCATTATGGGCTCAGTCAGGCATGGCTTCTCATTTCTTTTTTAATTTGCTAATCTTTTAGTCTGAATTGGAGTTTGGGTTGCTTCCTCACAATAACTGTGCTGTTATTTTAATTACACTAAGTCCCTAATAAGGTCCCACTGGATTACAAATAATGAGAAGATTACAAAAGAGCTCACTATCAACGTATAACTATATAGCAAAATAAATGCCCCCCTTCACCCCCAAAAAGGCCATTGCAACTGCCAGTTGCTATGATGCTGTAAACATCAGGGAGAATTTTCAGTTCCCCATTGAGAAAAGAATGGGAAGCGCTTGAAAAATTTTAAAATAATTTAAAAGATATTGGGAGACCAAGGTGGGGGGTTGTTTAAGAATTTTGAAATGTTCTGTTTTCGTTCTGATTCAGAAGAAAACAAGATTTTGCAACATTGGGGTTTTCAATGGAATGGAAATTCTGAGTTTTGACCAGCTACTTGCAGCGTGGACTTTAGTTCAAACATATGTTTCTGAGAATATTTCTTCACTTTAAAGTGGTCTTTAATGGTTGCAATACACTGAACTTTGTAGAATTCAAGCCAAACACCTAATAATGTGATACAGCTAGGTAAGGCCGTAGTCAGGTTTGCACGTCTAAAAATGTTGAACGCTGCTGTATTGCATTAGCCCAGCAGTGGGAAAGAGGCAGATTTTAGGGGGAATGCACTTGCTTACCATCATGGTTTTCCCTGTGTCCGACTCATTTTAAAATGCTGCCTAAGACAGTAAGTCAGGAAGGTGTCTCTCACTTCCTTTTTTTTTGTGCAGTTCCACCCACCATTAACAAAGGGATGGGTCTCTCCCCTAAAGAAGTGAAGATCAAAGTAAACCACAGCCTTACCCTGGAGTGTGAAGCTCACGGGATTCCTGCTGCTGCCATCAGCTGGTACAAGGATGGACAGGCTAGTCACCAACTTAATTCCTTTTAATGGGTGAATTTCCTACAGAAACAACTGCATATTCACTATCACCATTAAGGAATGTTTATGTAGGGTGACAGGCTCACTCGCACTGCTGAAGTCAGTAGGAAGTCATCTTCCCACAGTCTGGCAGCATCTGCCCTCACATTGTCATGTATCTTAAGAAATTTGCTGTTGGCCAGACCTCTACAAATTGACATCCTTGGGTTGTTTTGTGGGTGCTTGGCAGTGCAACTGAGACATGAGCGCTGGAGTTTCCAGGAGCCAGCACTGGCCTGTGCATTTAAGCGGGAGGGCCCTGCCTAAAAGTAGCGTCCCCGGGTATTACCACATGTTGCTTTGCCTTTGTGTAGATTCCCCAAAGGTCCTGTTGCGGAACGGCCCCACGCTTGGTTCCTCTTCTGCTGCCCTTGCAGAAGTTGCCGAGAGCCTCGCGCTTGGTTCTGGCAGAGCTCACAAAGCCACAAAGGCATCTGGATCCTCTGCAAGGGGGAATTCGGTGTGGTTCCTGCCACACACAGTCTTTGCAAGAGTATCAGGCTGAAGGATAAGCAGTTTTGAAGCTTGATGCCACACAATCTTATTGATGTGCAGTCTGGCGGGGGGTGACTATAAATAAGAACAGTACAACTCTCCTGCACGAAAGGAAAGCGTAACGGCTCTCATGTTAGCTGTTCTTGGCTGGGCACCTCTGGCACGTATCCCGTGGCAGGCTGCCGCACCTGTGGAGCTGAACCAGCTGTCCCTAGATTTACCGAGCGTGCAGAAACATCCTGGAGGCACAGGAGAGACTGCGTATGCGCTGTCTGCTTGTTTCTTAGGTTGCTTCTGGGAAAATGGCTTTCAGTCATATCTGCGGCCTGGCTTAACTGTTCCCCTGCAAGCCGTGAGCCAAGTGCTGACTCCCTAATGTGTTCCTTTATCATTACTGGGAGAGACAGGCGGCATGACTGTGGTGTCCACTGTCACGTGTGGTGTAACTCTCAGGCACAGTAACATCTAATCCTGTACATTTCTGGATCACTGCTGACAGGAGTCATCCTTCCCTCCACATCAGTTTTGTGTCCCCCCCGGTCCATGCTGGGCAGCAGATCTAGTGGTTGTGTGGCTGAGTTAGATCGTTTTTTTTTTCAGCTGATAGTTTTCAGACCGATAGTTTTACATGTGTAGGTTTTCCCTCAGTGCAGCTACTTGGCCAGCGAGTTTAGCAGTTGAATCAATCTGATTGAGTCAGATGTTGTGAGAGTCCCTGCATAATGGAGATAGCACTGCTCCTTTCAGCAGAAGCTTGCAGATAGGGTTAGGTGTGAATTCAAACTACATTAAAATCCTTTAGGCTTTAAATCAACCTTAGGAGATCAGCTACCAAGATTGGAAAGGTCAAGAACTACAGTTTTTGGCAAAGGTTAAAAGAAAATTGTCTCCTGGAATAAGGGCTTGATCAGGGTTACTCAAGGAGAAAAGGTTTTTGGGCTGAGGGAAAGGAGGAACAAAGGAGAGCTGGGCTTGCTGTTGTCAGGAGAAGGAAAGTTTTGCTTCCCTTGCACTGCCTGTGGCCAAAGCTGCCATCCCAGGAGTACCTGGCTTAGGACTGTCACCTAAGTGGTCACCTTCAGTAATTTGCTGTCCTAGGCAATTGCTTTCTTTGCACAGATAGAAATTGGGCCTTGCTAGCCGAATTAAAACTGATGGGAAGGTGTTCTGCTGTTAGCGTTAGCAGAGCAGAGGAAATAGCAAAAGAAAAATAAGAACATGTTCTTACTCCCAGTTTACCTCCTTAGGGAAGGGGTTTTGAAGCAATCTGAATTTGTCCAGGAGATTACTTCCCAGACACGTCTAATTCTAGCATAGGTTTTGCATAGTATTAATGTGCATGTAAAATTACATTACAGCCTCTTAAACCAGATGATCATGTCATTATCCAAGCCAGTGGTCGCACTCTGCAGATTAAGGAGGCTCAGGTATCAGACACTGGTCGTTATACTTGTCTGGCATCTAACATTGCTGGAGAGGATGAAATGGAATTTGATGTAAATATACAAGGTAAACAGAGTTAAGTTTACAAAATTCTTATTTCCTGGTAATCTGAGCCTCATTTTCTAATGTGCTGGGTTGTTGGAATTGTTTATAATTTTGTATTGTTTAGACCAAGTCTGCTAGGTCTAATCCAATACCTCTGGGTTTTGTGGGGTAGAATATTCTGCGTGACTTTTATTACATGTACATATGTTCATGAAAGACAGCGTCTGATTCTTCTTTCGTTCACGTGTGATATATGCAATGTTTCTGAAGTCAGTGGAATGATTTTTAGCTCTGATCTTCCTCTCAATTTTTTTTTAAAGAGTTTTGAGTTAGCTTAAACTAAGACATTGAGTTTTATTCTCTGTGTGTAAATACAAGAAGACAACCATCAGTCAGTTCTGAAAACGTAGACAGCTAGAACTTGATCGCAACCACACAGTTTAGTATTTAAATAATTAATGTTGAGCAATGCCCTCTGTGGTTTGTTAACAGATCTTCTCACTCTGTTATTTGTCTCCAGAAAATATTCAGCAGGTTGATCAGTTATTCATCCTGATGAAAAGAACTAGAATTTACCTGTCTAGTCTATATTTGGGGGATAATTTAGTATACGTAACTTACTATTAATGCTATTTAACGATTACAATATCTTTTTATTTCTTGACTTTAAAATTGGTTATTTCCAGTGTACAATTCTAACTTTTTTTCCCTCCCTGATCACAGTTCCTCCTACTTTCCGAAAGCGTTACAGGGAGTGGGAAGCTGGTAACATGGTAGACATGGGAAGAGGTGGAGAAAATAAAGATGTGATTATCAACAATCCCCTTTCTCTGTACTGTGAGACCAGTGCTGTTCCTCCTCCAGTTCTTACGTGGTATAAGGATGGATACCCTCTAAGTTCTAGTGATAGAGTACTAATATTACCAGGTGAGTATTTAAATATGTCTTTCCATGACCTTAAGAAATGGCATTAGTACTAGAATTTCAGGTTAATACCAAACCTTTCCTGTTTAAAACACTGTATTAATGCTTTCAGGCCATTTCATCTTTCTTGACTGGAAATGCTTCTCCCCAGAGCTCACACTTAAGCAAGCTGTTTCCTTTTATCATTTAAAATTTAGTTCCTAAAATGGTGTGAATGTGAGCTTTTAACCTATAATAGGATAGTTTTGGGTGGCATGTGTGAAGAGAAGTATGGATCAAAGGGCAGTGGTAGTGATGACACCTTTTTGTCTCCCTACCACTCATCTGGTTGGAGACTGATGACAGACACTCCCCAAATATACTCTTAATATATCCTCTGTTTCTAAAGCTATTTAAGGGGCTATCCTTTAAATTAGGAAGAGAGTGAAAAGTAGAAATAGTATGTACCTATAAGCTTTAGAAGTGAATTTTTTCAGTTCAGTACAGTTCAATCAGAATATTTTGTGGTTTTATTTCCTTTTGCTGATTAGTCAGTTCTCTATCACCTTGCTGAGAAATATTTCTCTTTTCGATTTGCAGTGCGGCTGCATATTACTGAAGAATGTGTATTGCTTCCCATGGAATTAATCATTCTTTTCTAACATTTCATTAAGAATATTGCTGAATTCCAAGTAGCTGCCAGTAGAAAGTAACTAGGAAATAAAAAAAATCACAGAATCACAGAGTGGTTGAGGTTGGAAGGGACCT
Source organism: Dromaius novaehollandiae (assembly GCF_036370855.1). Taxonomy (NCBI): domain Eukaryota; kingdom Metazoa; phylum Chordata; class Aves; order Casuariiformes; family Dromaiidae; genus Dromaius; species Dromaius novaehollandiae. The sequence continues at coordinate 7,568,464 of NC_088105.1, read as the reverse complement.
CTGGAGATCATCTAGCCCAACCCCCCTGCTCAAGCAGGGTCACCTAGAGCGTGTTGCACAGGACCATGTCCAAATGCCTCTTGAATACCTCCAGAGAAGGAGACTCCACAACCTTTCTGGGCAACCTGTTCCAGTGCTCTGTCACCCTCACAGTAAAGAAGTTTTTCCTTATGTTCAGATGGAACTTCTGTGCTTCAGTTTGTGCCTGTTGCCTCTTGCCCTGTTGCTGGGCACCACTGGAAATAGTCTGGCCTCATCTTCTTGGCACCCTCCCTTTAGATATTTGTAGACACTGATAAGATCCCCTCTCAGTCTTCTCTTCTCCAGGCTGAACAGGCCCAGCTCTCTCAGCCTTTCCTCATAAGAGGGATGCTGCAGTCCCCTAATCATCTTCGTAGCCCTTTAGTTACTAATAATTTGGAACAAATGCTGACCAGTCATAACTTTGCTTGCTCTGGTCTCCAGTGAAATGTGGCGTGGAAGTGAGGGAAACGGCTTGATTTAAATCCTGAACACATTTTCCTTCCAGGAGGCAGGGTGTTACAGATTCCACGGGCGCAGACTGACGATGCGGGGAGATACATGTGCGTGGCTGTAAACGAAGCTGGGGAAGCTTCCATTCATTACGACGTCCGCGTGCTCTGTGAGTGTTCCTGCTTTCCTTTTTCTTTCTAAATGGAAACAACAGAAGGAGTTCTGCAGAAATTAATGAAGCATTATGTTCTAGGATTATTTAGCTTCTGAAGTTTATATATTCTATATACTTGCAAATTATGAAATGAATATGTTTACATAGGGTACTAGAGTTTTGAAGAAATGTGCAGAATTACATGAAAATGGTATTAATGCTGTTAGTTCTATATGTTTATAAATTATTTTTATAGAGACTTAATGGCATTACCCCATCACAATTCACAATAAAGGCGTATGTAGAAGTCATATTTTTTCTTCTTGCTATCATTTGTTCCCAATCCAGTCTCCAGTTTGAAATGCTAACTCGTGTGCTATGCTTTTTTTTTTCCTTCTCTTCTCTTTTTACATGGGTCATAATTTTCTACAGTATCCAGCAAACACCTCAAGTCTCAAGTGAATTGATGATTTAGATAAGCCATTGAATGCCTGCAGGGTCCATGCTTTGTATGATCCATTTATAAACATAGCACAGAAAGCTTTCATATGCTGCTTGCATTGTCTCTTGGTGTACTCAAGGGTTTTGCCTTGGGAAATGCTTATATCTCTACTTCTATTCTTGTATCTGTTATGGAAAGCAGTGATTTATTGTTAGGAAGAGGAGCCTGCCTTGGAAATCCTTCTCCTTTCTAGCAGCAAAGAACATGAGAGACTAGCTGGAAAATTAGTTTTCCCCTCTTCTTTCTTACAGCTCTTGTGAATAAGCATAGCTCTGTGCAATCCCTTTAGTTATACTGATTTGTTCCAGTGTTGAACTATTCCTTGAGATTTCATTATCTTTCACTGCATTCATTGCAGATTTCACCACTTCATTTTGCAAACCCATACTTTGTGTATGGTTTTGCTGCTCTGGCATCTTAAAAAATACCACTGAGAGATACTAAGTCACAGTATTCTTCTGACATTTTGCTTTTTCGTAGTACCGCCGTCCATCGGTGGAGCTGATGGTGACCTGCCTGAAGAAGTGACTGTGCTTGTGAACAAAATTGCCGTGATGGACTGCGTGGCAAGTGGCAGCCCTACTCCAAGTGTTACCTGGCAGAAGGATGGCCACCTCCTAGCAGAAGATGACAAACACATATTTTTATCCAATGGAAGAAGGTTACAGGTAGCACCAAGTGAATAACTGTTTTTTAGCATCAAAAGCACACCACCCATAAAGACGAATTTGTCTAGATTTGCAGAGTATGCAATGCTGTATTTTTTTTCCCCCCATCTTGGAAGTGCTGCCAGCCTAAGGAGCGTCTGTCCCTTGTCCCTGCCCCTCAGCTGCTACTCCCCACCCCCTGTGCTGTGCCCTCAGTTGTGCTGACTTAACTGTTTGTGGAGTCATGCTGTGAAACTGCATCAGGGAAATCATTTGGTTTAAAATAACATTGCAAACAGAAAGCTTACTGTGTAGAACAACCTATTGCTGTCAGTTTTGTTTGAGTTTCCTTAACAGTATTTAATTTTTGCAGAATTTACCTTCTCTAGAAAATAGTCTATTCTGAAGAAGAAAACTGCACTCACTTCAATTGATAGATGAAATCAGATGGAATTATTAAAACAGGGAGCTGAGCTTAGTTCCGTCTGTTCTTGCGCCATGAATCAGGAATGCAATAAAATACAAAAGCATATAGAACATTAAGATTTTTATTTCAAATATTTTGGAAATAGTTGTTTTGTTATTAATTTTGAATTAGCTTAATGTGATAGATGCTACACTGGCTTTTCTGGAGGTCTGAAATGTGCAGGTTTTGAAAGGAATAGCATCAGAAGAAGTTTCTTAGGTTGGTTTCTTCATAATACTGCAATTTATCCTACAGTAGGGCAAAAAAGCCCCAGTGAAATAATAAAAAAAAAAAAAACTGGAACCCCCCGAACATGATGCTTTAACTGTAAGCTGTCTTGTATATGAGTTCTACTGCAGTCTTGTTTCTTTTTCTTAGATTTTGAATTCCCAAATAACAGATACCGGCAGGTACATCTGTATTGTGGAAAATGTAGCTGGAAGTGCCAAAAAATATTTTAACCTGAATGTTCATGGTAAGTGTATTAATCCCTAATTTGCTGATTGTTTACTTTCAAATATTAGTTTAGTTTGAATATACTTATTTTAGTGTAGCGCTTAATAGCTTTAGTAGCTTTAAGCATGTCAGTCATCTTATTGGGTGTAATGGAGAGTCTGACATAATAGAAAATGGAAATCAAATGTAAGTTTAAAGAATTTTGGTAACATGTTATTAGTAGGGCTTTTGATGCCCCACGGCTCAGCTCATTGTATGTGTTCCCTGTAGTTGGACATGAGGGAGCCTTGTGCATTGGTTGCGTACATTGTATAGGCTTCCCTAAACCCTGAAATCATTAATTACAAGCAGGTTGGATAATTGTCTGCTTTGACATGTTTATGAAAAGTGGTATCCAGGAAAATCAACATTGGAAAGCATTAAACAAGTAGATAAGGCATTGTAAAAGCTTACATTTTCTTTTATTTCTCCTTCAAGATTCCTTTCTCTTCCTTTTTTTTTTTTTCTTTTTTTTTTTTTTTTTGTTGTTGAGTCACAGTGGGGTTAAAATAAATACTGGCCTTTGGCTTCACAAATCTAAAGCAAATGCAATCAAGAAATTACAACATTTCCTGTTAAAAAAAAAAAAAAATCTCTCTACTACCTTTCCAAACCTCTCCTGAAAGCTTCAGAAATTCAGAATGTGTCTAGTTTAATGTTTCACAGTTAACGCTAACTTTCCCTTCTGTCTCTGCCCACTGTTCATCCCACCGCTTTTAGCTTTCAGTTCTGAACTGAAGGTCAAATAAGCGTTACTCCCACAGAAAACTCCACGCATTTACATGTTGAAACCTGTCAAAGTTTATAACGGCAGCTATGTCGTTATCCACTATACCAGCACGCTTTGGAGACTTCTATCAGAGTCTTCTGCATATGGTCGGTATCCTTTTCCCCCGTTTTCCATGTTGCTGTTAGCTAGCTAATCTTTCTGCATTACGTACTAGGTAGAAGTGCTGTCTTCTCGCTCTTGCTTGAATGTAGTCCCAGAATCCAAGGGATTTGATAGTTTAGGTTATTACATACGGAAGAAATAGGTATTGTTCTCAAACATGTCTGCAACAAATTTACATGCTAAATGACACAAATTTATAGTGTTTTTCTCTGCTCAGTGATATGATTAGAGAGCCAAAGAATACTGTTGTCATGGGGAGAATTTGCCCTGGAGTCTGAGAAGTTCTGTTCTGCTTTCAGTGGAGTCTATCTGGATTTCCTGATGTTTGAGTTTTGTGTTTAAATCAAAATGTTTTGGCTTTCCTTGACGTTTGTGTTTTAATCTGAACTTCTCGACTTTAAAATATTTGTTTATAATGACCACAATCTAATAGTATTATTTTAAAATAAACATCTGTAGGAAGCTTCAAACTGTAGCCTAACAACATCATTTATTTAGGGCTATTAAGCTCTGAATGCAGTTTCATTTGAAGAGTTAGACTATAGATGTTCAGGGAGGGACCAGCCAGGCTGTAGTATTGAAGAAAATGCATTATCACTAAGCAGCATGATCTTCGTTCTGTCACTGTCAAAAAAAAAAAAGATTATTTTTTTAGCATTTCTGTATATTTGTAATATAACTGCTTTCATAAATTTAAATACGATATGAAAGGATACACTCTTTAAAAAGTTGAAAAATACATTTCTTATCTTACAGGTGAATAATAAACTAAAACAAAACCTTCTAAAACATAGAAAGTAAGCATCCAATTTTAAAATGTCAATCTGTAACCTTAATATACAATATGGATAAATAGGTCATTTTCATACTGAATGCTAGAATTGAACCCATTACTGCAGCTGTATGCATGTACAAATGCATTTGTGTATGTAAATTGCATAATTCTGTAAAATGCGGTGCGTTTGTGAGTGTTTTGCACATGCAGTAGAAGGCTGCATTATTTGAAAACATACCACATAAGTAGTTTAAGCAAAATTCATTAAAAGACAGGTCAGATTTGGCCCTATATATTTAATTTCCCACTGTCTTGCACTGCCAATAATCACATCTGTGAGAAAGTAACTAAAAGTAAATAAATTTAAATAATGATAAAATGTCATCAGATCAGAATCCTCCATTTATTTTAGTGAACCATCTTGCACTTACTCGTATCGGGGGAAATAGGCCTCGCTTATTCCAAGTTGAAAAACATGGGCAAAGTCACCCATTTACACGGACTCCTCTTTGTTTCTGCAGTGCCACAGAGGAGCCATAAACCTGGCTTAATGACTGCTTTGTGTCATTCAAGTGACAGAAAGCAGCTGGAGTATTTCGGGTGGATATGGTCCAAACTATTTTAACATTTCATTCTTTGAAGAAGAGGATTCCGTGTGTGCTTTGGAATGATTTTTCCACCCAATGGAGCCAAGAACATGCCTTTGCTTTCCTTTTAAGTGTTTTATATATCCACGCTGCAAAAACATGGAAACTAAGACTTGGGATTTATTAAAAGGAAGGGATTTATAGTTATTTTGTTTTAAATAGTAATTGCAGAAAGGTCAAATGTTAAAATATTCTTGTCTTTAGAAATACTGAGACTTGTAAGCTTAAAAATGCACCCTCAGAGCAATGCACTCGTGCCAGACTTTTAAACTGCTTAGCTCAACATTACACAACAGGTTTGTCTGCTGAACAAAAGAACTCTAAATCAGAAGGAATCGTTTGTGGTTCTCTAGAATGCAAAAATAGATTATATACGGAAGAACAGGAACAGTACAGAATATCAGCAAGAAATGATATACCCTCCCATATATTCTGACAAGGTAAATTCAGTCTATCTTGCCTTACATAGCAAATGTTCTTGGGAGTACACTGTTTTATAATTAATAATACATTAGTCAGAAATTACAGGATGTCTTATAGGTTAGATAGCCTTCCCAAATCCCAAGCAGGGGAAACAGTGCAGGTGAAGTTGTTGAAGTTTTTGTGAATTGTGGGAAAAGGGATGACAGCTGGAGTGGCTTCAGTCACATTTCCAGGTACATCCAGAAAGCAGAGATCAATTCATAGGATGTGAAAGATGTCTTTAGCTTGGTCTTTTGGCATAACTCAGCAATTCAGCTTTATTTTAGTCAATCAGGATCTTGTGGGATGTTGGTTGCTGACACTTTGATGGATACTATTAATGTATTTCTTCCTGCAGTTCCTCCAGGCGTTGTTGGTACTAATCCTGAGAATTTGACTGTGGTGGTGAATAACTTCATCTCTCTGACTTGTGAGGTCACTGGCTTTCCACCTCCTGATCTCAGCTGGCTCAAGAATGGAAAACCTGTCAGCTTGAATACCAACACTTTTATTGTGCCTGGTGAGGAATCTCTGCTGTTTCTACAGCCCTTGGACTTAACCTCTGTCTGCTTTGCCTTGATAAGGGTGACAGCCATTTATGAAGCCAGTATATTCTCAGTATCACTCCAGTGAGTAGACTTACATCAGTAAGACACATGGCCTACTGTGTTTTTAAAACATTTAATAATATCTTGGCTGCTGTGTGGGTTCACTTTAAAAGGAAGCAAGCTCAGACTGAAAAGAATGAAATAAACTTTCTGTGTGGGAAAGACTAGAGCGCAAGTCACATAGCAGAGGTGCCCTAATATAGGTGTTGATTAAAGCTGAGTCACTTTGACTCACCTTTCAAAGGAATGATCAGAAATTGAGGTGGAGATGAAAATAAATTCTGTTGGTTTAGATGGCAAAAAATAACAACCCTACCATTGACTTTAGTGGGGAATTAGATTAACCTCTAGTAAACTTTCCAACTTTCAGGTAGAAATGCTTGCGTTCTGAGGTCTTTTTACCTTTTGCAAGGTCCTCAGT